>NC_063349.1:694410-721612 GCF_021869965.1 Rhincodon typus
ATTTCTGAAGAAGGGTCCAGACCCGAAATGTCAGTTTTCCTGCTCCTCTGATGCTGCTTGGCCTGCTGTGTTCATCCAGCTCTACACCTTGTTATCCCTGGATCACAAGCTTTGACTACTTACCCTCCCCTTCACAATAGCCTCATCCCTGGTTGCATTCAGCCCTTGTCACCTCCACAGAATGGGGCCTGGGAACTGTAAACCCATCGAATTGTCACATCTGATACCCCTCTGTCCTTCCCTGCCATGACATTGATTTGCCTGAAATGACATTGCCCTCATTTTAATGCTGAAGAATTTTGGTGCAAGTCTGAGTTGTTGTGCTATCATGTCATACAGAGAACCTATTTATCAGGACAAAACTATATGTTACTTAAATCTGCTGTTCCCTTTCCTTACGTTTCTTTCACAGCCTTCTCTGTGATATTCTGATCCATGTGGAGAGAATACTGATCCAAACAGCAAATACTCCAAAAATTTGTGGACAACTGTTCCAGGTTCATGTGTTGCTTGTGACCAACTCTGGCAAATGAGCAAACAGGAGCTATCAGAGGTAATGGATATTGATGTAAAATCCCATTCCATTAAAAATTGTTGTTGACAGGAGTCACTGGCTGATAATTCTGGCCCATTGCTCTGTGACTTGTCTCTGTTAGTGCGATAGCACCACCCTGTCAGTGTTGTTAGCGATAATGGTAGTTGTCTTTTCATAGGAAGGGGGATTTCAAGACTAAGGGGCACATTTTTAAAGTGACAAGTGAGAGATTTAAAAAAAGACAAGGGGCAATTTTTTTATACAGAGGGTGGTTCATGTCTGGAATGAACTTCCTGAGGAAGTGGTGGATGTGGGCACAACTACAATGTTTAAAAGACATTTGGATAAATACGTGAACAGGAAAGGTTTGGAGGGATATGGGCCAGGAGCAGGCAGGTGGGACTAGTTTAGTTTGGGATTATGTTTGGCATGGACTGGTTGGACTGAAGGGTCTATTCCCATGCTGTACGATTCTATGACTTCGTTCATCTCGTCCCACACAGACCCCTTTAGACCCATCACCATAGGCACATCTGGCAAGTGTTGGTCTGAGCTTACCACCTGTTATTTCAATCCACCATGATCTGATCAAATAATGGAGCAGGCTTGAGGGGCTGAATGACCTCTGCCTTGTTTATATGTCAATGCCACTGTGAGCTATCAATCCTCAGCTTCCCTTAATTGTTTAAAGAAACTCAATGCGAGCTTGAGGAACAATACCTCACCCTTTGCTTTACAGCCTTCCATACTCAGTATTCAGTTACACATCTTCAAATCACAGTGTGTGTGTGTCTGAATGCTATTAATCATAGAGTCATCCAGTACAGAAGAGGCCCTTTCACCCACTGAGTCTGCAGTGTCAAAACTACCTCAGACCCACTTTCCAGCAGTAGACCCGTAGCCTTGAAAGTTATTTGATCAGATCATGGTGGATTGAAATAACAGGTAATAAGCTCAGGCCAACACTTTCCAGATGTGCTTATGGTGATGGGTCTAAAGAGGTCTGTGTGGAAGGATGTGAGGTTTCCCACCTCTACTACAGGCAATGCATTCCAGATCCCACCATCCCTGCCTGAAAAGATTTTTGAGAGTCTTTGGAACTCCTTGCCACAGAGGGCTGTGGAGGCAGAGTCATCATAGATCTTCCCACAGTGTGGAAACAGGCCATTTGGCCCAACAAGTCTACACTGACCATCCAAAGAGCATCCCAACCAGACCCATCCCCCCACCTTATCCCTGTATTTCCCATGGCTAATGGGACCTCACCTACACATCCCTGAACACAATTGGTAATTTAGCATGGCCAATCCACCTAACTTGCACATCTTTGGACTGTGGGAGGAAACCCACACAGACACAGGGAGATCATGCAAATTCCACACAGTCAGTCACCCAAGGTTGGAATCAAACCTGGGTCCCTGTCGATGTGAGGCAGCAGTGCTAACCACTGAGCCAATAAGCCACCATGCCACCCATTAGTCCTTGTGTATACTTAAGGCTGAGATAGATTCTCGATCAGTCAGGGAATCAAGGGTTACAAGGAAAGGGCAGGGAAATGGATGTGAGGAATGTTGAATTAGCCATGATCCTGTTGAATGGCAGAGCAGGCTCAAGGGGCCAAATGTCCTACCCCTCCTGTGTCTATTTCTTGTGGTCTTAGAAGATCATCAAACTGAAATGTCCACTCTGTTTCTCTGCACAGATCCTCCCTGATTTGTATCCCACATTCTCTGCTTTTGTTTCTGATATTTGATACCTGCACAATTTTACTTTTGATTTCAGAGGGCAGTTGAAAGTCAACCAAATTGCTGTGGGTCTGGATGAGAGGTCAGCCAGACTAGATGATAACAATTTTTCTATCTTAAAGGGCTTTGGTAAGCCAGATTTTTTTTAACAAAAATCTGGTATTTTCATGGTCACAATTACTGAGACCAGTTTTTTAAATTACCTATGCCACTGTTCCCAGATATGGTAGAATAAGTATTTTGGGATACAGTCAGTATTGTGGTTGAGAATGTGTTAATATTCTGTGTTAGGTTGAGTATCACGGCCTGGGAGTTGCTATTGTGAGGTGTGATGTTGTGTATATATTGGACTATCCAAGTATACAGCAGGATGGGTAACATGTAGCTACCTTACACTAATTGGAGCTTACTGTCACAAGGTGCCTATGTCACAAGGTCTCCGGCCCTCAGACCCTGCTACCCCTTCATTCCCCATTCCTCTCACTGTCCACCTCATTTCCAGTGAGCCACCCCTTCTCCCTGCCCTTAAGTCCCTTAATCTCAACTCTTGGGCCCTGAAGTGCCTGAATCTCTGCTGATCAGCCCTGACCTGTACCCATCCCAACTTTTGTCCATATTCCCCATGCTCTGAGACAACAAGGTGCAGAGCTGGATGAACACAGCAGGCCAAGCAGCATCATAGGAGCAGTAAGGCTGACGTTTTGGGCCTAGACTCTTCATCAGAAATGGGGGAGGGGAAGGGGGTTCTGAAATAAATAGGGAGAGAGGGGGAGGCGGATAGAAGATGGATAGAGGAGAAGATAGGTGGAGAGGAGACAGACAGGTCAAAGAGGCGGGGATGGAGCCAGTAAAGGTGAGTGTAGGTGGGGAGGTAGGGAGGAGATAGGTCAGTCCAGGGAGGACGGACAGGTCAAGGGGGCGGGATGAGGTTAGTAGGTAGGAGATGGGGGTGCGGCTTGAGGTGGGAGGATGGGATAGGTGGGAGGAAGAACAGGTTAGGGAGGCGGGCTGAGCTGGGCTGGTTTTGGGATGCGGTAGGGGGAGGGGAGATTTTGAAGCTTGTGAAATCCACATTGATACCATTGGACTGCAGGGTTCCCAAGTGGAATATGAGTTGCTGTTCCTGCAACCTTCGGGTGGCATCATTGTGGCACTGCAGGAGGCCCAGGATGGACATGTCGTCTGAGGCATGGGAGGGGGAGTTGAAATGGTTCGCGACTGGGAGGTGCAGTTGTTTGTTGTGAACCGAGCGTAGGTGCCTGAATCTCTGCACTGGCTCTTTTTCCTGCCTCTCATTTCCTGCACACCCCCACTTCCTGATTCTCCATAATCTCCTTCAGCTTTAGACCCTTCAAGCTCTCAGGGCTCCTGTTGCTTGTTCTAGCCTCTTGATTGTCCCTGATTATCATCATTAAACATTGGTGACTGTACCTTCAGCTGCCAAAATCCTAAACTCTGCAATTCCCTCCATGCACCACACTGCCTATCTTGCCTCCTTTATGATGCTTTTTGATCAAGTTTTCTCATTTGTTCCACTGTCTCCTGTGGCACTGTGTGATTTCTAAGATTTTAGAGTAGATTTGTAGCTTGGGTTGTGGATGTTGTGGTTGGTTGGCTCGCCAAGCTGGTTTGTTGTTCCGCAGACGTTTCATTACCCTGCTGGGTAACATCATCAGTGCAGCCTCCGATGAAGTGCTGTTGTATTTTCCCACACTTTTATTTAAACTCTGGAGTCTGGTGAGCTGGATTACTTCACTTCCGGTTTTCCTTCGCAATGGAGTTTATGGGGTCTACCTCTATGTGTTTACTGATGGCTTTCTTAGTGCAGTACCAGGCTTCTAGGAATTCCCATGCTTGTCTCTGCTTTGCCTGTCCCAGGATCCTGATGTTGTCCTAATCGACTTGGTGTTTCCCCTTATCCATGTGGATGGAGATGAGTGAGTATTGGTCATGTCTTTTTGTTGCCAATTGATGTTTGTGTACTCTTGTGGTTAATTTCCTTCTTGTCCGTCCAATGTGATGTTTGTTGCAGTCTCTGCAGAGAATCTTGCATATGACATTGGTCCTGTCCATAGTGGGTAGTGGGTCTTTGGTCCAGGTGAGCAGTTGGCGTAGGGTTGATGTGGGTTTGTGTGCTACTCTGATGTCCAGTGGACATAGGAGTCTTGTGTCAGTTCAGCTGTGTTCCTGATGTAAGGTAGCGTGATGAGTGTGTCGGGGCGTGTAGTATCTTCCTGGTGTCATGCGTGTGATAGACATCTTCTGACTTAGTTTTTCAGTTATCCATTGTCCTTGAATACTTGGAAGAGGTACTCTTCTTCTTCTTGGCGTAGCTCTGTGCAGCTGCAGTGTGTTGTTGCCCATTTAAATAATGTTCTCACACAACTTTGTTTGTGTGTGTTAGGGTGGTTGCTGCTGAAATTCTGTACTTGGTCAGTGTGTGTGGCTTTCTTGTGTACCTTAGGAATTCCTCCTTTGTCCTGCGTTCCACCATGATATCCAGGAATGGGAGCTGTTTGTTCTTCTCCTCTTCTCTGGTGAATCTGATTCCAGTGAAGGAGTTGTTTGGTCCGTTTAATAATGGTGAAGGTGTCGTCCATGTAGCAAATCCACAGTTGTTTTTTTGGTTGGATTAACAGAAGGGCCACACTTTCAAGTCTCTGCATCATCGCTTTCCTGCTCCTCTGATGCTGCTTGGCCTGCTGTGTTCATCCAGCTCCACACCTTGTTATCTCAAGAATTAACTCTAGCCTTCTCTTTTAGCTTTTCATCATCAACACAAAATACAGCTGGCCTCACATTGGCTAAAATTCACTGCAGGGCAAAGTGCCTACCTGTTTGTTAACATGTTGCTCTCGTGTCTAGTATTGCACTACCTCTTATTTGCTTCACAATTCAGTCCTTTTTGGATTGTGTAAGACAATTTCTCTAACTTGTTGAGCGGGTTTATTCACAAAAAGGAGCTGCCAGTATAAAGATCCCAACACCCAGGAGCCTGAAATATCCTCAACAAACCAGTCTTACAACCTGATTATCATCAACACAAGGGACAGAACAGCCTTGTTGCTCAGTACAGTAACATCTGCATGACAAATAAACATCCAGTTAAAAATAGAGACTGAATACACCATGCAGATATATTTATACTAGATTGTGTTGTCTCAGCACAGTGACTGAGCAGAACTTGTACCCTGGAAAAATTATGGCCTCAGATCTCAATAATGACCGCCTCCCAAAAAGCATCCAGCAATCTTCATTGATAGTAGGAACTGTAGATGCTGGAGAATCTGAGATAACATTTCTGAAGAAGGGTCTAGGCCCGAAATGTCAGCTTTCCTGCTCCTCTGATGCAGCTTGGCCTGCTGTGTTCATCCAGCTCTACACCTTGTTATCTCAGCAATCTCCATTTTTGGGATTGGCAAAGGACCTTGTTGGTGTGACTGGAGAGAATCTACAAGATCATCTGGGGGAAGAACTTCAGTTTACCAGGCTTTCATTGAAAAACCAGTATAATCACATACAACCATGCTGACTGGTCTGCAAACCAGATGAGAACGCAGGATAGGGTATTCCTGTGGGCCGACTTAACGTAATTGGATAGGTTTAAAGGTTGCATTTGTGCTTAACTCAATCTCCTGAGGGTTCCGGTCTTCATCCACTATTTCTGAAATGTCACCATTAATTTGTCTGATATTGCAGAATAAGCGGCACTGTCTTTCTGTCTCAAATACTTGAACACAGATGAGAGATCAAATTCAGGATCATTTTGGCTGTGTCTTGACTACATACCTTTAGCCCATTTCCTCACTGTCCATGTAGGTGATGCCTGTAATCATCCCAATGACAGCATTATTTGATTTTTTTTTTCAGTCTGATTTGCCATTATCTTGAAAAGAAGTTCAACCAACTTCCTCCTGAATCACTTAACCAACCGGATGTTGTAGGGTCCAAGACAACTTGCGTAAGTAGAAGTTCCCCATTTCCTGGATCACTCCCGCCAGTGGCGCAGTTTTTTTTGTCCCCATTATCCAGTCCTGTTGCAATCTGTTGACCTCAAACAAATCTTCCCTGAGTCTTCTTTTGGTCCAAGCAGAAGAGCTTCAGCTTCTTGAATCTAACCATTGTAAGCAAAATCCCTCATTTCTGGTACCATTTCAGTTCTCTCCCCATCTCAGGGAGCCTTGCATCCTTTCTAAACCAGTGAGCTTACCCGTTGCTTCTTCTTCACTCAGATCCATGAAATATGATCTTCCTTTGACAGATTTATAGTGGCTCTTTCTGATCAGCTGAACTTGTCCAAGGTATCTTAGTCTGTTCTTAATTCAACACTCTAGCAATTTCTCATCAAATTTTGGCTAAATGGCCCATATTTTCCTGTTTACCCTTTCTACATTTATATAGCAGAGTGATATGAACTTCTAATTAATGATATGTTGCAAAAATTAATAGAAGTTTGGAAAATTACGACCAGGGCATCTGCAATGTGCTGTGCTACTTCCTTTAAAATGTTAGAATGGAAACCATTCAGTCCTGCCATTATATTTATTCCTGTTGTATTTGTTCCATGTGCCGTAATGTCAACCACTTTCAGCTTGTGGTTCAGACAGTTTGCTGAAATCATCCTCCTTCCTTGGCTGGATCTGAGGGACTCGATGGTCAAGAAAAACCATCTGCGAGTTTTGCCAAGAAATGGCTCCTGTTTTTAATAATATGTAGTTTTGTGGCCAGATAGCCCATGGCCTAAACAGCTATGTCCGAGGCTAAAATGGGCAACATTTGACCAGCCAAGCCCAATGGAACTTTCAGGACAGGTCAAACACAAAGCATCCACACAGGACAAAGGCAGGCAAGGACAAGCCTGGACTTGCCTTGGAAAATGAGATTGATTTGTGTATTGAACTCACTGCAGACACACTGGCATCCTGAGTTATTGCCATGACCATGAATGGAGAGGGTGACATCCCCTTGACACATTGGAGAATGGATGTCGAGGGTGGCCCCAGAAACTTCCATACCTGACATCGAGAATCCCTTTGGATGCTGTGACCTTGATCTGGAAGATCAATTTGGCTGAGGGCCAGAAATCATTCTGGAAGAATGCAGCAGGGAGGGAGAAGAAAGGATACCTGGTGACCTTTCCCTCACCAAAGGCTCGACTTGGTCCAGCAGTGGTGCTCTGACCCCCTGGAGAGAAAGAAAACAGCCACATGTGAGATGAAACATTGCCAAGTTCATCAGAGCCATGTTCTACTCAGCCTGGCTAAGTTTAACTGGGGCAGAATGGTAGCTCAGTGGTTAGCACTGCTGCCTCACAGTGCCAGGGACCCAGGTTCAATTCCAGCCTCAGGTGACTGTCTGTGTGGAATTTGCACACTCTCCCCATGTCTGCGCAGGTTTCCTCCAGGTGTTCTGGTTTCCTCCCACAGTTCAAAGATGTGCAGGTTAGGTGAATTGGCCATGCTAAATTGCCCATAGGGATGTGTAGATTAGGTGGGTTATAGGGGGATGAGTCTGGGTGGGATGCTCAGAGGTTTGGTGTGGACTTGTTGGGCCAAAGGGCCTGTTTCCACACTGTACAGATTCTATGACTGATTGAACTGCACAGATAGTACCTGGTCTTGGTCTGATAGCCAGCAGTGGTTTAGAAAATGGTTGTGATAAAACTCAATGTTGCAATTGGTGAAGTATTTAAAGTAAGAATTGGGAATTTTATTGTGAAAGAGCAGTAAAATTGCTTTGAATTGCAAGTTAACTCGGATCTTTTTGCTCATCTCACAAATATCGTATCCAAATAAGATGAGTTTACATAGAAGTTGGTAAATGTATCCAAAGCACAGACAACAATTCATAGAATGATAGCAATCAAGTCGCATTAGTAAGTTAATTCTGAAGCAAGTTCTGGAAAAGAGTCATACTAGACTTTAGAGATAACAAGGTGTAGAGCTGGATGAACACAGCAGGCCAAGCAGCATCAGAGGAGCAGGTATGCTGATGTTTCGGGCCTAGACCCTTCTTCAGAAAATCTAGACGTCAACTCTGTTTCCCTCTGCACTGATACTGCCAGACTGCTGTGTTGCTGCAGGATTTTCTTAGTTTTAGCAAGTTAAGCATTATTACTATATGATCATAAGATATAAACAGAATTGGGCCATTTGGCCCATTGAGTCTGTTCCGATATTCGATCACATTTCTCAACCCCATTCTCCTGCCCCTCCCCATAAGCATCAATCCCGTTCCAAATCAAGAACCTATCTCTCTCTGTCTTTAGTAACTTAAGGGTGGCTTCTACTGCTTACTGCAGCAGTACATTCCACAAATTAACCACCCTATGGCAGAAGAAATTCCTTCTCATCTCAGTTCTGAAGTTTTGTCCCATCACTCTGAGGCTGTGCTGTCAGAGGCTAGTCTCTCCTACTAGTAGAAACATTTTCTCCACATTCACTCTATCCAAGCCTCTCAGTATTCTGGAAGTTTCAATGTGATCCTCCCTCATCCTCTAATCTCCATCAAGAACAGACCCAGAGTCCTCAACTACTCGTGATATGACAACTCTTCATCCCAGGGATCAATCTTGTAAACACCCTCTGTACCCCCTCCAAAACCAACACATCCTTCCTTTGATGCGGAGTCCAAAACTGCTCACAATATTCCAAATGTGTTCTAACCAGAGCCTTATAGAGCCTCAGCAGTACATCCCTGCTCCTCTATTCCAGCCATCTTCAAATGAATGCCAAGATCACATTTACTTTTCTAAGCACCAACTGAACCTGCTTGTTAAATTAAGAGAACAAAAACAAAATGGCTGGAAAAGCTCAGCAGGTCTGGCAGCATCTGTGAAGGAAAAAACAGAGTTAATGTTTTGGGTCCAGTGACCCTTTCTCAGAACTAAGAGAATCCTGAAACAGGACTCCAAGTCTTTTTCTGCTTCAGATTTCCAAAGTCTTGTCCCCATTTAGAAAATAGTCTACACCTCTATTCTTCCTACCAAAGTGCATAACCTCACACTTTCCCACTTTGTATTCCATCTGCTCACTTTCCTAACCTGTCTAAATCCTTTCCCACATTGAATTCCATCTGGTACTTGTTTGCCCACTCATCAAGCATGTCTAAATCATGGAGTCATAGAGTCATACAGCGTGGAAACATGCCCTTCGGCCCAAACTGGTCCATGTTGACCATGGTGCCCACTCAGCTAGATCCAATTGCCCACATTTGGTCCATATCCTTTAAACCCTTTCCATCCATGTACCTATCCAAATGTTTTTTAAATGTTGCAATTGTACCTGCCTCAACCACTTTCTCTGGCAACCCATTCCATATACGCACCACTCTCTGCGTGAAGAAGTTGCTCCTCTGGTCCTTCTTAAATCTATCCCCTCTCACCTTAAACCTATGCCCTCTAATTTTCAATTCTCCATCCCTGGGAAAAAGACTGTATGCATTCATCCTATCTATGCCCCTCATGATTTTATACACCTCAATAAGGTCACCCCTCATTCTCTGACATTCCAAGGAATAAAGTCTTATCCTGGCCAACATCTACCTGTAACTCAGGCCTACTAGTCCTCCTCGTAAATATTTGCAGTTTCTAGTTTAACTATGTCTTTCCTATAAAACAGTGACCAAAACTGTATACAATACACCAAGTGCGGCCTCACCAATGACTTATACAACTGTAACATAACATCCCAACTCCTTTACTCAATGCCTCAACCAATGAAGGTCAGCATGCTAAATACTTTTTACACCACCCTGTCCAGCTGTGAAGCTGCTTTCAACGAACTATGTACTTGTACTCCTAGGTCCCTCTGTTCCACAATACTCCTCAGGACCTTACTATTTAGAGTATAACTCCTAGCCTGGTTTGACTTTCCAAAGTGCGACACCTCACACTTCTCTGTATTGAATTGCATTTGCTAATCCTCAGCCCACTTCCCCATCTGATCGAGATCCACCTGTAATTTTTGATAACCTTCTTTGCTATCAACGATACCTCCTGACTTCCTCAACATACTTGTCCCTCCACTTGTCTTTGTGTCACCAGTAAACTTACTAAAACTATTAGAAGACCTATGGATAAGTGTATTTCCCCTTCAAGATTCTAAAGTGCTCTGCCTTTCCCTACCCAAATATTTATGATGTCATCAGATCAGGAGGAGCCAACGTTATGCCTTTTCAGAAACATTACCTTATAGAACATCATCTTCCCATCTCCCTCCCAGCCAGTTTTTATCCCATATTTAACACTTATGCATTCATGTAAATAATTACATTTATGAATGCCTCATTTCCCTTCAAGTCTTTGATGTTACTGGTTCCTGTGGTCTGAAAGCTTTGTAATTCTATCAGACTGTGGTCTCTTCAGAATCTAAAGTAAGACTTTGGTTTAAGGCCTGTTGACATTAATTCTTTTCTTGACCCTTCAATGTCTGTAAGGTCTCTGCACTGGAGGTCCTTTTATCTCTTGGTTGTCATTCATACTGGACAATTTTAACTGGACACTTACCTTACCTGAAGAACCCCAAATCGCCTGAATTTCTTTTACAAAGGAACTCTTCTAAATCATCTCATGGACCTTTAATCTTACATTTTTTATATGACAGCTGGCTACTCTGTTAAAACAAGTATTTCCTTGTTTGCAGTATCTTGGACTTCTGCACCAATCAGTTTCTACTTGACTATGTCCTGAATCTGTGGACGTTGGGTGTCTCCCCTCAGTGTTTATTCAGACAGTCTGATAGAAGTAGAAGTTGTAGTATGTAAGCTGTTTATTTAAATGTAGATTAGATTGTACATCTTAATTTGCCCTCTGTGACTGTCTTACAAGTGAACCCAACAGGTTTACATCTTCAATTAGATTACCTGAAGATTGCTACTGACTGAACTCTATCACTGGTTTTAATAATTCTTCTTTGGAAGATGAATTGAAATATTCCCCTTGAACTTGTGTCATTTCATCTTCTGACAGGAGCACTGTGACATCATGCCATTGGATGGATGTGATTGCACTGGAGGGGATTCAGAGGCGATTCACCAGGAGTTCTGAGATGGTTCTGAGATGGAGCATTTTAGCTATGAAAAGAGGTTGGATCAGCTCTAGTTGTATTCTTTAGAGCAGAGAAGGCCAAGGGCCATGGACAAGGTAGGTAGGAAGCAGTTGTTCCTGTTAGTTGAATGACTAGGAGGCATAAGGTAAAGGGCAGGAGGTTCAGAGGGGCTTTGAGGAAAAACAATTTTCACCCAGGTGGGAATCTGGAATGCATTGCCTGGGATGGTAGTAGAGTTGGAAAACTTCACAACTTTTAAAAAGTACTTGGATGAGCATTTGAAATGTTATAACATTCAAAGCTACAAGCCAAGTGCTAGAAAGGGACATTAGATATGTCAACACAGACTTAATGGGCTGAAGGGCCTCTTCTATACTGTATGATCTGTACATCAAATTTGAATTTGCGATTGCAACTAGTTCACCAGGCCATATTGGTGCCTGAGCAATTTCAGTTAAAGATTGACCAATGAGCTCAAGTGGGTTGAACTGTTCTTTCTTTTTCTCCTTGTCTTCATCTTGCCACAAGTCATAGAAAAGTAGAACCCTACAGTGTGGAAGCAGGCCATTTGACCCATCAGGTCCACACCCTCCGAAGAGCATCCCAAACAGACCCACCCTTCTAACCTATCCCTGTAATACTGCATTTCGAATGGCTAACCTAACCTACATAGCTGTGGACACTATTAACAAATTAGCATGGCCAATCCACCTAACTTACACATCTTTGGACTATAGGAGAAAACCAGAGCACCCATAGGAAAAATATTCTGGTTTATGTCATCTGAATTTTCTTCACTGTTGATGGAAGTGTTCCCCACTCCTGGCAATACCTTATAATCACGGATTTCACAATGAGTTATGAGATCTTCAGTCCTTCCTGAGGTCTCCGGCCAGCACACCACTGAATAAGCCCCAAGCGTTCCCAATGTATCCTTTATAGGAAATCTTCCCAAAGGGATGCTGGAATATTTAGTCTGCTGTCATACACTAGTAAATCATTTATGATTGTGAACTGCTATCAGTGCTCAAAATACGTGTTCTTGGCCAGTTTGATGGACTTTTCATCTGGCTGTCCTTCAATGCACTGCCAGTGAATGGTAGCATACACTTGCCAAATTTGCTTGAGCCTATTTTGACTTGCTGCCCACTGGTTCTTTAGTGGTATGAAACATATTTCTTCTGCCATTGGGCTAATCTCAAGAGATTCTTTCTTCTTTTTAGATTCCAGCATAAGTCTAGAAAGCCCACTGATATGTTTTACAGTTACTCCTTGACTGGTTCAAGGAGTTCACCAACTGTTTAGTTCTGAGCCAGTTGCACTCTGACTGACTTGTCTTTTGATAGACTTGGCATAATTGGTCCTTCTTAACCTGTTCACTTCTTTGTAACTAGTTAAACTCCTTCTGCTACTTTATGAAGGTTGAGGTCAAAATGTACATGCATTTTCAAGAGTAAGGTTTCTTCATTATGAATTACTTAGAGTTTCTCGACTATCATATACCCCTTGTGTTGCAGAGTTGCTTATGGAATATATTTAATCTCAAGAGTTGTTTCACCTGGACACAGTTCAATCTAATTTCTGTTTCTCTACTTGAAATGATCTAATAAGACAATGACACTTAACCTTGTATCAAGCTTAAATTTAACGGAGTGTTAATTGACATAAACAGATTCTGTCTAACTCAAGTTGGTTGGAATGCCAACTTTCCTGAGGAATGCATTAGGCATCATCTCATGCTGTATTAGATGAATATCTTTGTGTGAGTAACATTTGACATTTTGCTGCTCTGTTGCTGTAACTGCCTACATTTACACATCCATTGAAATAACATCTTTTATTAATAATCTGGGCACCATTTGTTCCTGTGAGGCCTCCATGTTCTACAAACACTGTTACTGACTCCGCTGTCAGTCCTGCTTTTGTATTGGTGTGTCATATTTGGCTTTCATTTTTGTACCTTAAAAACTGAATAGATTTTATTCTTCTCTGGTGATGAGTTGTAAAACGTAAAGCACAAGAACAGGCCCTTTGGCCAACCATGTTTGTGCCAACCATGATGCAATTATAAACTAATCTCATCTGCCTTTTGTTATTTTCCTCTGAGGATTTCTTTGTGTGGTTATTCCTGATTTCTCCAAATTATCTTATCCTGAGTTCTATTTGGCTAATGTATAATGTTAAAATCTGCCAGACAGTACTGTTTCTACTGTCATTTCTTCCTAAAGTGATTATTTATTCTTCTTACTTGAAAGTTTTTTAATTCTGCAGTATCTTAATGCTGGTTTTATTCGTGTTAAGTGTTTTTGGTCTTGCAGTATGCTGATGCTGCTTTAAGCTCATCCCACACTTAGATTCTTACTTCAATATACCAAGCAGTTTTCTGTGTCTTCAAGATTTTTTAAACTCTATCATATAGCAATGTTGTTCCCATTTATCTGCTGGCATTGTCCTTCTGGATGGTAGGTAGGTTTGAAAGGTGCTGTCTGAGATAGTACACATTGACTCAATAAAACAACTGTAACTTACCACTTTGATGAACTTTGGTACTGATAACATAGGTAAAAGAGAGATGAGGTCCTGTGGAATGAGTACAGGGAGCTAAGAAAGAGGCTGGAAAGCAGGACCTCTAGGGTAGTAATCCAGAGATTAGCCATGCATTCATCTGTCCTATTTTTCTATTCCTTGCCTCACTAGCTCGTGGCACAGTACCACCTTAACATGACTGTCATCTCAGTCTCTCCTTTAAATAATGTGATGTCAAGCTTCTTGTATTTACGGTGTCTCAGTGGTTAGCACTGCTGCCTCACCTGCCAGGGACCTGGGTTTCAATCCCACCCTTGAGCTACTGTCTGTGTGGAGTTTGCACGTTCTCCCTGTGTCTGTGTGGGTTTCCTCCCACAGTCCAAAAATGTGCAGGTTAGGTGGATTGGCTATGCTAAATTGCCTGTAATGTTCAGGGATGTGTAACTTAGGTGGGTTATAGGAGAATGGGTCTGGGTGAGATGCTCCAGGGTCGGCGTGGACTTGTTGGGCTGAAGGGTCTGCTTCCACACTGTAGGGATGCTGTGGGAAATAAATTGTTTCCAAACCTTATTCACCGGGTCTCCATTTAAACTCTTCATTATACTTATTACATTTGACTTTTGATTTTATACTGCACTCTTTAAGTGCTCTGTGTAAATGAGAGTGTGTGTGTGTGTGAGAGAGAGAGAGAAAACCTTTGAACAAGAGCTCACCTAGTTACTATGTGCTGACTCCACCCATTGGGCCAGCCCAGTGAGCAATCAGGAAAGCGTAGGCAGACAGAAGGGCCATTATGATTTGATAAGGTATGGACTTTGATCTGCAGGACAGAAGAACAAACATTTCAAAAACCTGTTTTTGTCATGCAGACCTCAGAGCTGCAGTGAATGTAGAGGTCATTTAGGAGGCCATGGATACACTTGTAAAATGGGCAGTTGGAGTTTAATGCTGAGAACTGTGATATAATGCATTTCAGGACTAAGGATGCATGGAGACATGTTTATTTATTTGGTCTGAATTTGAAAGGGTGCAGGATCAGAGCAACATGGGTGCATAAATACACAAACCTTGAAAAGAGGCAGAACAAGTTGATCAAGATGTAAGAAACATACTACATCCATAGCTTTCTAAAATGAAGCAAAGGGTTAGATTCTCATTCCTCTGTAAATGTTGAGATGGAGGTGGGGAGATTTAAATGTGATTGGTGGAACCTAATTCCTGCCTTCAGCCCTATCAGAGTTCTGGGATAATGAGATGGGTAGTGAACCCCAAGCAGCAACTCCGACTTGGCCCATTCTACTGCAGGAGAGGGCATTTCAAACTCTTTCCAATGATTGGGAAAATTTGGTTCAGAATCTTGTTTCATGTCAGCATTAACTTTGAGGGAAACCTCATTTGGAACAGGTAAGACAACCTCCCATGTTATAATGTGTGCTAAAAGTTAAAGTTCTGAATTGGAGTAAGGCCAATTTTGACAGTATTAGGCAAGAACTTTCAAGAGTTGATTGGCCGGATATTCGCAGATAAAGGGACAGCTGGCAAGTGGGAGGCCTTTTAGAAGGAAATAACAAGAGTTCAGAGACAGTGTGCTCCTATTAGTGCGAGAAGCAAGACTGGTAGGTATAGGGAATGCTGGAAGACCAGAGAAATTGAGGCTCTGGTCATGAAAAAGAAGGAGGGATATGTCAGGTATAGATAGCTGGGATTGAGTGAATCCCTGGAGGAGTATAAAGGCAGTAGGAATGTACTCAAGTGTGAAATCAGGAGAGCAAAAAAGGTTAAGGAGAATCCAAAGAGATTCCACAAATAGATTAAGGACAAAAGAGTAACAAGGCAGAGAATAGGGCCCGTTAAAGGTCAACGAGGCTATCCATGTGTAGAACCACAGGAGATGGGTGAGATACTAAATGAGTATTTCGCATCAGTATTTACTGTGGAGAAGGATATGTAAGTTAGAGAACTTGGAAAAATTGTCATATCCTGAAAAGTTTCCATATTACAGAAGAGAAGGTGCTGAGAGTCTTAAAACACATAAAGATGGATAAATCCCTGGGAACTGATCAGGTGTATCCCAGAACTTTATGGGAAGTTTGAGAAGAGATTGCTGGGCCCCTTGCTGAGATATTTGTATCATCTAGCCATAGGTGAGGTGCCGGCAGACTGGAGGGTGACTAATGTGGTGCCAAAAGCCAGGTGAGCCTGATGTTAGTGGCGGGTAAGTTATAGAGTCATACTGCATGGAAACAGACTCTTTGGGTCCAACCAGACTATAATCCCAAACTAAACTAGTCCCACCTTCCTGTGCTTGGCCTATATCCCTCTAAACATTTCTTAATCATTTTCATCTAAATGTCTTTTAAACGTTGTAACTGTATCCATGTCCACCACTTCCTCTGGAAGTTCATTCTACATACAAACCAGACTCTGTAAAAAATTGCACCCAAGTCCTTTTTAAATCTTTCTCCTCTCACCTTAAAAATATGCCCCCTAGTCTTGAAATCCCCCATCCTAGGGAAAAAACATCTGCCATTCACCTTATCCATACCCTTCATTATTTTATAAATCTCTATAAGGTCATCTCTCAACCTCCTGTGCGCCAGTGAAAAAAATCCTGACTTATCCAGCCTCTCCTTATAACCCAAACCCTCCATTCCCGGCAACATCCTGGTAAATCTCTTCTAAACCCTCTTCAGCTTAATAATATTCTTATTAAGGATGTATGCAGGTCAGACCAGTTAAAGATTAAAGGACATTTGTAAATCAGATTGTTGGAGAAAAACAAACATTAGACTTTTAATTCCAGATTACAGTTGAATTAAAATTCTACCATCTGCCATGGTAGGATCAGAACACAGGTCCCAAGACCTTTACTTGGGTATCAGGGTTAATAGGCTATCAACAATACTATTGGCTTATTATCTTTGCTGTTGTCAGAGGGTCACAGAAAAATAGGTACTAAACTGTAAGACAGTTAGTAGTGAGGGAACATTGCACTGTCAGAGGATCAGTGCTGAGAGCCCTATACTGTCAGAAGAACATTGCTGAGGGAGTGCTGCACTGTCGGAGGGTCAGTGCTGAGGGAGAGCCGCACTGTTGGAGGATCAGTAGTGAGAAAGCCCCATAGATGGTCAGTGCTGAGGGAATGTTGCACTGTCAGAGGGTCAGTACTGAAGGAATGTTGCACTGTCAGAGGATCAGTACTGAAGGAATGTTACACTGTCCGAGGGTCAGTGCTGGAGGAAGGTTGCACTATCAGAGGGTCAGTGATGAGAAAGCCCCGCACTGTCAGAAGGTAAGTGCTGAGGGAGTGCCAACTATCAGATGGTCAGTGCTGAACATGTGACCCTCCTATTGGAGGGTCAGTGCTGAGGGAGCACCGCACTGTCGGAGGGTTAGTGCTGAGGGAGTGTCACTCTGTGCGAGGAGCTATACCAAAATTTGCTGTGCATGTACCTCAGAGAATCGTCAACTTTGCATTTCCAGCAGCATGGATGCAAGAAGGAAACAAGCAAGAGCCTCCAATTTGGGAACATGACTTTATTTGAAGTTATGCCCCACCTATCACCCTGATTCCTGAGTCACATACATGTCTAGTGGAACTAATTTTGCTGGTTGTCTCATGGGAATGTGAGCTGCTCCCTTAAGACTTGCACCTAACTTTTCAAATGCTTTTCAGTAAAGCTCCATGAAATGACATAGGTTTTAATCGGATGCATAGTCTTGAAGAGATAGCTGACCAGATATCGAAGGAACAATCTTCTGGTGTTACTGTAGCTCAAGTTTTATTTGTAATCCCAACCATCAGCCGAGCACTGTTGGCTTCAGCGTGCTCCAGCAGATGGAGCCAATAATTCCAGAGACTGTAATCCTACAGAATCCAAACTGGGCTCCCAGGTGAAATTGTCTGCGCTGCTCACCGTGGGGAACAGGAGCAGGAGCTTCTCTCAGTGGGCACGGTGGTGTTGAGCGGCCGGGAGTCTAAATGCAGAGTACTCCGAGTGCTCTCACTGGGCAAGTGGAGCCCGTTCCTTGCCAGCAGCTCACGGGTCATCAGCAGAAAGGCCTCATTGACATTCTGCGCTTCTTTGGCTGACGTCTCCAGCACGGCCAATAGCCCAAATTTCTCGGCCACGTTACAGGCCTCCTCGAAGGGAACTTCACGTCTTTCCTTCAGGTCAGCTTTATTTCCTAATCGGGGGCAGAAAGGAAACCAGGCTAAGTCCCAGATGAAATACACATGCTGAATGAAGCAGTTTAACGTGAGGTTACTCAGATTCAGCGTACAGGCACCGATTCAAATAGTGTCACTCCCTTACCTTTCCCCTACAGCTACAGAAAACAAATCTGTATTTAACTCTCCTCCCATGGTTTCTGCTGGATCTGTTCCAGTGCACTTTTTGTCAGACCATGCAGTCTACAGCATAACTGACTGCTTGAAAAATCTCATCTCCCGCTGACCCTTTCCCTAATTAACTGTGATCCGAGACCTCTGGTTACTGACTCCTACCACTGAAGATGATTTTGTCCTTTTTCCTATGTCACAGGACACCTCAAACCCAGGCCAGCTGTCCTGCTGGGAGATTTACCAGAATGTTGCCTGCGCTGGAGAGTTTCAGTCATGAAAAGACATTGGACAGACTGGGATAACAAGGTGTAGAGCTGGATGAACACAGCAGGCCAAGCAGCATCAAAGGAGCAGGAAAGCTGATGTTTCGGGCCTAGACTCTTCTTCAGAAAATCTTATTTTCTGAAGAAAATGATGTTGCTTGGCCTGCTGTGTTCATCCAACTCTACACCTTGTTATCTCAGATTCTCCAGCATCTGCAGTTCCTACTATCTCTTGGACAGACTGGGGTTGTTTCGTTCAAAGCAGAGGAGATTAAGAAGGAACGTAATTGAAATGTACAAAATTATGAGGGGCGTAGATAGAAACACAGAAAATAGGAGCAGGAGGCCATTCGGCCCTTCCAGCCTAAGATTTTCAGGGGGTAGACAGGGATGTGAAATTCAGAAGACAAACAGATAAGCCACGTTCCTATTGAATGGTTCAGTGGGCTTGAAAGGCCAATGGCTCAAATTTGCTCGCAGTTCATATTCATACAACTGGAATGCTCAAATTATGATAAATGGCACAAAATAAACTTCATGTTAGACATTGGGTATGAGACCTTTCAGGCACAGCAAAGTAGCTAAAATCAGACTTCCTCCAGTCATACAATGGATCAGAATGTGTCCAACTCAAACACAAGGGACAGTTGGCTGGGAGATGTCAGTACAAACGAAGAAAATTCACAGAAAGCCAAGGCAATCCAAAAGTTTTCCGGTCAGAATTTCCAAAGCTATTCAGAAGCCCTGGAAAGTTGGAAACAGCTGATCATTGCAATGAGACCAAATGCCAAACCAGTTGGGCTAGTTCACTGCCAAGAAAGGTTCCACACTCACTTTTAAAGAAAGTGAAACAAGAAATTGAGTTAAAGCTGCTTCAGGAAGTGATGTCCCACCAGTGACAAAATTAATGCATTGATTTTAGTGTTGGAATCAGACCTGAACGTCAAACCGGTTGTTGGAAATCTGTGTTTTTAAAATTCTTTTCATTATTATGCAGGCTTTGCTGTCATTTATTGCGACAGAGACATTGCCACAGAGAATGCACCCATTA
Organism: Rhincodon typus; assembly: GCF_021869965.1. Lineage (NCBI taxonomy): Eukaryota > Metazoa > Chordata > Chondrichthyes > Orectolobiformes > Rhincodontidae > Rhincodon > Rhincodon typus. Next base: position 713,923 of record NC_063349.1, read on the forward strand.
ATGCTGATTGGACATCTCTAGTTGCCCTTGAGAAGGTGGTGGTGAACTACTTTCTTGAACTGCTGCAGCACTTGGGATGTAGGTAGACTCACAATACCTTTAGCAAAAGAGTCTTTTAGGAAGGGAGTTCCAGGATATTGACCCAGTGACAATGATGGAATGGCAATGTAGTTCAAGTCTGGATAGTTTGTGAGGGAAGCCTGCAAGTAATGGTGTTCCCATACATCTGCCCCTATCTTTCTAGGTGTCAGAGGTCATGGGTTTGGAAGATGCTGTCGGATGGGCCTTGGTGGGCTGCTGTGGTACATCTTGTAGATAGTACATATAGCTGCTACTCTTAGAGATTTAGACGTATATAGTACAGAGAAAGGCCCTTCGGACTATTAAGTCTGATCAAAAACAAGTACCTGACTATTTTAATCCCATTTTCAAATACTTGACCCACAGCCTTGTCTGACTTGGCATTGCAGGTGCACATCTTTTTTTAAATTCATTCACAGGTTGTGGATGTTGCTGGCTGGGCCAGCATTTATTGCCCATTTCTGATTGCACAGAGGGTAGTTGAGTCGGGTCATTAAGAGTGGGGTAGTTGATTCTGAAACTGAGGGTCCTGAATCTCAATAAAGGAAACTACGATGGTATAAGTCGTGAGTTGGCTATAATGGATTGGGAAAAGTTACTGAAAGTAATGATAATAAATAGGCAATGGCAAACATTCAAAGACCAAATGGGTGAACTACAAAACTTGTTTGTACTCTTGTGCCAGACAGAAATAAAGAGAGCGGTGGCCAAACCATGGGTTATGAGGAAGTCAAGAGACAGTATTAGATGCATAAAAGAGGCATACAAATTGGCAAGAAAAAGCAATAGCCCTGAGGATTGGGAACAATTTAGAAGTCAGCAAAGGAGGACCAAGAGATTGATTAAGAAGGGATCGGTACTAGGATCCCAGCCATTCACAATAATGATTTATATGAGGGAACTGAATGTAATGTCCCAAAATTTTCAGATGACACAAAGCTAGGTGGGAGGGTGAGTTGTGAGGAGGATGCAGAGGTATTGCAGAATGTTTTGAACGGGCTGAATGAGTGGACAAATGCATGGCAGATCAATGGATAAATGTGACCTTATCCACTTTGGTAGCAAAATTAGGAAGGCAGATTATTCTTTAACTGGCTGTAAATTTGGAGAGGGGATTGTTCAACAAGACCTGGGTATCCTTGTGCACCAGCCACTGAAAGTAAGCTCACAGGAGTAGCAGGCAGTAAAGAAGACAACCTATATGTTGGCCTTCATAGCAAGAGGATTCGAGTAGAGGAAAACAAGGATGGCATACTGTGATTATACAGGCCATTGGTGAGGCTACACCTGGAACGCTGTGTGCAGTTTTGGTCACCTTATCTGAGGAAGGATGTTCTTGCTATAGAGGGAGTGCAGCGAAGGTTTACCAAATTGATTTCTGGGATGGCAGGACTGATGTATGAGGAGAGATTGAGTCATTTAGGATTGAATTTACTGGAGTTTCGAAGAATGAGGATAATTTCCTAGAAACCTAAAAAATTCCAGCAGGACTAGATGCTTTAGATGCAGGAAGGATATTCCTGATTCCAGGGGAATTTAAGGATAGGGTTAAATCTATTAGGACTGAGATGAGGAGAAATTTCTTCTCCCAGAGAATGATGAGCTTGTGGAAGTCACTGCCACAGAAATTGGTTGAGGCCATAACATTGCATGTTTTCAATAAGAAGGTAGATACATCTCTGGTGGCTAAAGGGATTAAGGGATATGGGGGGAGGGTAGGATTAGGGTATTGAGCTCGATGATCAGCCACGATCATGTGGAGCAGGCTTGAGGTCTTGAATGACCTACTGCTGCTCCAGTCTTCTATGTTTCAACCACACCATTATGGGTCTGGAATCACACGTACACCAGACCAGGTAGGGATGTAAGCTTCCTTCCCTGAATGACGTTTGTGAACCAAATGGGCTTTTCCCGACAATCAACAACAGTTTCACAGTCATTATTAGATTTCTTTTTACTTGTAGATTTTTATTGAATTCAAATTCCATCATCTGCTATGACGGGATTCAAACCCAGCTCCCCAGAACATTACCTGAATCTCTGGATTAATAGTCAAGTGTTAGTACCCCATGGCCATCACCTCCTCTTAATGCTTCTTCAATGCTATGTGGGTTTCTGCCTCTACTACCCTTACAGGCACTGAGTTCTAGATTCCCACCATTTGTGACTTCTGAGCTCAGCTGGTAGGTGGGCGTTGGCAACAAGATGGGCGGGATAGCTGAAGAAGTTTTTACCTCCTTACCCTCTAAACTTTCTGTCTTTACTTTAATTCTGTGCCTCCCGGTCATTGATCCCTCCATCAAGGGGAAAAAGTTTTGTTCTGTTTACCATATCTATCCCCCTCATAATTTTATACATCTCAATCATGTTTCCTTTCAATCTTTTCTACTCCAAGGAAAACAACTCCAGTTTGTTCAATCTCTCTTCATAATTGAAACTCTCCAGCCTAGGCAAAATCCTGGTAAATCTCCTCTGCACCCTCTCCAGTGCTATTACATTCCCTCCTATAGTGGGGATTACGGATATGCACATCAGTGGTAGAGGGAGTGAATGATGAAGGTGTGGATATGGTGCTAATCAAGCGAGCTGCTTTGTCCTGGATGGTGTCAAGCTTCTTGAATGTTGTTGGAGCTACACTCATCCAGGCGAGTGGGGATTTACAGTCCTGACTTTAACCTTGTAGATGGTGGACAGGCTTTGGGAGTCAGGAGATGAGTTTTTCACTGCAGGATTCCCCGCCTCTGACCTACCCTGTTAGTTACAGTATTTATATGGCTGTTTGAGTTCAGTTTTTCAATTATGGTAAGGGATGTAACAATGGTGATACCGTTGAATTCCCTTAAAAACTGGAATTTCCTAATGGTTACTTCAACGGCTATCAAAGTTATGAACTTGCTGAAATTCTAGCATGTGAAAATAAAATAAAACAGAGGTAACATTGAACAAATGTCAACGATTTATCTGGCGCAAAATGCACCCTTTATGAACGTGATGTTTTTGTAAATAATTATTAGCTCTTAGTAGGAACGGTAAACTAACCCTCAGATAGAAGGCGTAAGGGTCATCCTGCATCATGAGTAATTGTTCCATAGTTGTTGGCCAAGAGGTTTTAGATAAGAGCATTGACACAGCAGAGATGACCAGCCCCCAATATAATGTTTATCAATAGGGATTGATGGGGAGAGAGAGGGGGGTTGAGCCCTGACAACAGCAGGAAACAGAAGGAGTTCCTGAAATCAGGCTGAGTGAAGAGCGATGACAGCTGTTAGCACCAAAGACCACCATTCAAATCACAAGCCAGTCTTCTTGAATGTCTCAAATTGAACTATTTCATCGAGTTCAAACAAAAGGTTAAGAACAGAAATCTTCTCCCTCTCTGAGAAAGTGGAGGACGAGATCACGGAGATTGGTGAAACCACATCACTGGTGTGAGTCAGAGATGAATGCGGAGTGCAAACAGGTAATACCTAAGATGTAAATAGTCAGCCTAGGTCATCAGTGAATGAAGAGGTCACATTATTGTATCAGAGAATCTGCAATATCCATTTGTATTTCCCTCAACAGCACTGGATACATCTCTTTTGGACCCAGTGTCTTTACTACTGTCCATCATTAACAGATCAATCCCAGATATACACAGGATTGGAGGGGTGGGATTGGTGAGAAATGCAGGGTATTGACCTGTGCTTCAAATCAGTGACTCCTGCCCCGCACTGATCACTAACCGGTGATTAACCTCTGGGTATGCCCCTTGCTGATCTGCAGTCCCTGTTTACTGACTGGTGGCTTGTGAGCTCAGCTGGTAAGTGGGCATTTGCAGACAAGAGATTTGCAAATCAAAGTAAAACACTGAAAATACTGAGCAGATCTGGCAGCATCTGTGGAGAGCGAACAGAAAGAATGTTTCAGATTAATTGCCTTGCATTGGGGATTTTCAAACTTGATTTCCTGATCACACATAGGGTCTGACAAAGCAACCAGTTGAGACCTACCGATTAACATCTGGACGACGTTTGCAGCACCATATTTCTGGATCTCGTTTACCCAGTGTGGCACCGAGTTGAAGGAGGATTGCTTGGTGATGTCATAGGCAATCATGGCTCCGTGTGCACTGCGGTAGTAACTCTGTGTGATGGTCCGAAATCGCTCCTGTCCAGCTGTGTCCCATACCTGCACCTTCACAGCACAAACACACCAGCATAAAGTCTCACTGTCCCCAGGAACTGTGTATCCCACCAACACACAGATATAGATACACACACACAGATAGACACACGCACACACACAGATAGACAAAGACATACTCATGTTCAGTCTCTCACACGCACACAAACACACACACGTGCAGTCACACACGCACATATACATGCACACACGTACAGTCACATACACACGTGTGCATACAATCATACACACACACATGTACAGTCACACACACACACACACGTACAGTCTCACACACACACACGCATGCACATAGAAACTCTCACATAGACAGAGACAGACACACAGAGAGATGCAGACACATCCCCAGGCAGACACGCACACCCAGACAGACACGCACACACAGACAGACACGCACACACAGACAGACACGCACACACAGACAGACACAGACACACATACATATGATGGAAGGGAGAGAAAGGCATGAGGGAAGGACAGGCATGGGTGGGGGACGGGGACGGGGTGAGGGAGTGGCGCAAGGGAAGGAAAGTGAAGTAGTGGGGAAATAAAAGTGAGAGGAGTAGGGGTGAATAGGACAGAGAGATTGGCAAGGGAAACAGGAAAGACAGAGGGTCAGGAAGGAAGAGAGAGAGGCATGAGGGAAGGAGAAGAGGAGGTTGGTTTGGCCACATCTGGAGTATTGTGTCCAGTTCTGGTCACCTCATTACAGGAAAGATGTGGAAGCGTTAGAAAAGGTGCAGAGGAGATTTACCAGGATGTTGCCTCGAATGGAGGTAAGAGCTTATGAGGAAAGGTTGAGAGAGCTAGGGCTTTTCTCTTTAGAATGACGAAGGATGAGAAGTGACTTGATAGAGGTGTACAAAATGATCAGAGGTATAGATAGAGTAGACAGCCAGAGACTTTTTCCTAGGGTGGAGGTAGCTTTTACGAGGGGACATAGTTTTAAAGTGAAAGGAGGTAGATATCGGGGAGACGTCAGAGGTAGGTTCTTTATTCAGAGAGTGGCAGGGGCGTGGAATGCATTGCCGGAGAGGGCAGTGGAGTCGGCCTCATTAGGGGCATTTAAGCGGCTATTAGATAGGCATATGGATGATAGTATAAGGTAGCGGTGGAGGTTAGATAGACCTTAGGTTTAGGGTAAAAGTTCGGCACAACATCTTGGGCCGAAGGGCCTGTACTGTTCTATGTTCTATGTTTCTATGAGGTAGAGGGACGGAAGGGGGAAGGGCATAAGGGAAGCAGATTGAGAGATAAGTGGGGGAGAAATGGGAGTGAGAAAGGGGTAGAGAGAACAGGATGGAGAGGGGACAGAGGGGACAGGAGGAAGACAAGGCACTGGGGTAGGGATGAAGATGGGACAGTGGGGAAGGAGGAAGAGGGGCACAAGGGAAAGGGAATGAGAGGGAGGTCTGGGGAAAATAGAAATGGGAGGCAGGCTGGAACAATAGGGGTGGGAGACAGGGCTAGGAATGAGAGAGAGGCAAAGGGAAAGGGGGGAAGAGGGACTGGGGGGGGGGGGGAGGGAGAGAGGGACATTTGGGGAGCAGGAGTGAGAGAGGGACAAAGGAGAATGTGAAGAAGAGAAGAATGTGAGGTAACTGGAGAGAGAATGAGGGCAGTGTAGACTGGAGAGTGTAGGGGGGAAAGAAAGGGGGAGGAGAGAGAGATAGGGGTGACAGGAGTGAGTGAGTGAGGTGAGGGAGGGGCAGGAAACGGGAGTGAGAAGCATGAGAGAAGGGGAATGAGATGAGGGTCTGGGGGAAAATGAGAATGAGAGAGGTGTGGGGGCGGAAAGAGGGTCAGGGGTAGGCAATGAGAATGGGGTGGGGAAGGGTGGGTGAGGAGGGCAAGTGGGTAGGGAGGGAGAAAGGGGGCAGGAGGTATGGGAGTTCGACACAGGCAGGGGAGACAGGATGGTGGCTGGGAGGATGAGAAGGCCATGGGGCAGGGAGGCAGAGAGGGGTGGAGTCTAGGAGGGAGAGAGGGGTGGGGGATAGGAGGGGGAGAGAGAGGAGTATGGGGAGACATGCAGTAGGGATGGGAAGGAGAAGGAAGTGAGAGAGAGGGACATGGGGCTTAGGAAAGGAGAGAGGTGCAGGGAGAAAGGGGGGAGAGAGAGAGAGAGAGAGACAGAGGCAGGTGTCAATGGGAAGGAAGGAGAAAAGGGGGATGGGAGGGAAAGACAGAGATAGGGCTGAGGGGAGAGAGAGTGTTTGAGGTTGGCGGGGAGAGAGAGAGAGAGAAGGGTTTGAGAGATAGGTATGGGTGAGGTGTGAGAAGGAGTGTCCATGAACAGTAGTGAGAACGGGGCAAGGAGAATGGGGAGGAGGTATAAAGGGGATGGAGGGAAAGAGGGTCAGGCATAAAAGTGGCAGAGGGAAGAGTGGGTGAGACGGGCAAAGAGAAAAAGCAGGGAATTGCAGACCAGTTACCCTCATATCTGATGGGGGGAGTTGTTGAAGCCTATAACCAAGGATGGAGTAACTAAAACACTTTGAAAATGTTCAGTTATTCAGGGAGAGCCAGCCCAGATTCATGACAAACCTCACTGAATTTTGAGAGGGGAAAAGGAGGTAGAAAGGGGCAAGAGAGAACATGAGGGAGAGAGAGAGAGGCAGAGGTAATAGGACGGGAGAGAGGGGAGCAGGGTGAACAAGAGGGAGAGGGAGCTGTGGGGGAGGACAGGAGTTGGAGAGGACCAAGGAGGAATGTGTGGGAGAGAGAGAGATGCAAGAGAGACAGGAATGTGTGCAAGGTATAAGGGAAGGGGATTGAGAGGGTGGCTGGGGGTGGAAATGGGTGTGAGAGAGGGGTAAGGAGAAACTGTAGCGAAGGGAGGGGCATGTGTGGGGACAGAAGTGTGTGAGGGGCAGGGAAGGGATGAGGGTAAGCAGGACGCAGGAGCAGTGAAGGAAGGTGTATTCCAGTGGGTGTTGTCACCTTTACTCTCTTGCCCTCAATATCCAATGTTTTTACGATGAAGTCGACTCCAATGGTATTCTGTTGTTTCTCAATGAATAGTCCTGTTTTGAAACGATGGACCACACACGTTTTGCCAATATTGGAATCTCCGATCAGTACAATCTTGAAGAGGAAGTCAAAGGCATCGTCTGCACCAGTCGCTGCTGTGTTCATACTGGAGTTAAATAATATAGAATATAAATCTCACACAATGTAATAAACTCACATCCAAACTAATATCAAGATATTGTTAAAAATATATTCATTGTGGAATCACAAAATGTTTACATCATAGGAGACCATTCAACCTGTTGTGTTTGTACTCTCTGATAGAAGGACAAAAAAGAGAAATCATGGAATTACAGACCAGTTAACGTAATATCTGTGGTGGGGTAATTGTTGAAGCCTATAATCAAGGATGGGGTAACTAAAACACTTTGAAAATGTTCAGTTAATCAGG
>NC_063349.1:741612-812237 GCF_021869965.1 Rhincodon typus
CCTGATTTACAGCATCCGCAGTTCTTTTGGTTCTTCCTAAGGGTGTTGTGCCCAGTACTGCTCACTGACTCTGGGCGTGTACCTGAGCATGCTTTCCAGCCGCTGGTAATGCAGTCCCCAATGTAAAGGCCAGCAATTTGGAGCCAATTTGTTTGTTTTCTGCCACTATTCATGGTATTTAAATTAATCTATATGCACCGTTCCCAAGTGTCTTTGGACCTGTGCAGTTTCTAGCTTTAAAATAAAAAAAAATTGACTCCTTTTTGGGCCCATATTGAAAGCTCACACTTCCCTGTATTGAAAACCATTTGCCACCGTTTTGTCCATTCACTTAATCTGTCAATACCTCTTGGCAATTTTATGCTTCCAACTGCATACCTTATGAATCTGCTAATCTTTGTATAGTTGACAAAACATTATACGAGTGATTTAATACACAATGAATCATTGAGACCCCAACATAGATCCTTGTAGGGCACCACTTTTCACATACCATGATTAAGGGTACCTGTATTCTGTCTCTTTATCCTTGGCTTATTTCCTAAGTAGGTCAGTCATTTGCCTTCAGTTTTCTGAGCCTTCACTGAGTGGTTTTTTTTTGTAATAAGATGCTTTATCCAATACCTTCTGGAAGTTGATTTTAGATGTCATCTGTAGACATTCCCTATCACTTGAAAGAGTTTGATCTGTTCATCAAAGAGGAACATAGAAAATAGGAGCAAGAATAGGCCATTTGGCCCTTTGATCAGTCACAGCAGAGCAGGATCAATCAGCTCAATACTTTCTCCCCGTACTTTGTGATCCCTTTAGCCCTAAGAATGATACTTCTCCTTGAAAGCACTTAATATGACCATAAGAAATAGGAACAGAAGTAGGCTGTTCGGCCCCTCGAGTCTGCTGAATCATTCAATAGAAACGTGGCTGATCTGACATTCTTAACATCCGCTTTTCTGCCTTTTCCCCCTGTAATCTGTGGTTGCCCTACTCAAGAGTCTACCTATCTCAGCTTTAAATTTACACAAAAAACTCTGCCCTTACAGCTCTTTGTGGCAAGAACTTCCAAAGACACTCAACCCTGTGAGAGAAGAAATCCCCAGTCTTAAATTGACACCTCTTTATTCTAAGATTATGCCTCTTGTCCTCGACCCTCCCGTGATGGAAACATTCAGCATTTACCCTGTCAAGCCCTTTAAGGTTCCTGCATCTTTCAGTGGGAACACCTCTCATTCTGCTAAATTCCAGTGAGTAGAGACTCATCCTGTTTAGCCTTTGCTCATAAGACAATCCCTTCATACCTGGGATGGACTTTGTGGACCTTCTGTGAGCTGCCTTCAATGAGATTATATCTTTCCCTCAAATAAGGGGACAAACAGCTCAAGTACTCCAGATGTAGTCCTACCAGCACCTTGTACAGTTGCAGTAAGACTTTTCTACTCTTATATCCCAATTTCCTGAAATGAGGGCCAGCATTCCATTAGCCTTTCTGATTAACCTGCTGCATCTGTACGCCAGCTTTCTGCGTTTCACATACGAGTGCCTTTGTGTTGCAGCTTTTCTCCATTTAAAGAATACTCTATTCTTTTGTTCTCCCTTCCAAAATATATAACTTCATCCTTTCCCACATTTTACTCCATGCACCAACTTTTTGCCTGATTAGTTAGCCTATAAACTGTTTGTGTCCCTCTCAGAACATGCCTTTTCACCTATAATATTTTGGCTCATCTGCTTTCAATGGCACAAATTCCACAGACTCGGCACTCCTTGGGTAAAGAAATTTCTCTTCATCTTAGTCCTAAATGGCCTACTCCAAATCTTTAGATTGTAACTCCTGGCTCTGGACTCCCGGTCATTGGGAACATCCTTCTTGTATTTACCCTGTCTGGTCCTGTTAGAATTTTATAGGTTTCTATGAGATTCCTCCTCGTTCTTCCAATAATGTAGTCCTAACTGATCCAGTCTCTCTTCATGTGTCAGTCCTGCCATCCCAGGAATCAGTCTGGTAAATCTTTGTCACACACCCTCATTAGCCAGAACATCCTTCAAAAGTTGCACCCTGTATCTACATGTCATCTCACCAAAGCCATGTACAATGGAGCAAGCTATTCTGCTACTGTGCTCAAATCCTCTTGCTGTCAAAGCCCCATACCATTTGCCTTCTCCACTGCCTGCTGTGTCTGCATGCTTACTTTCAGTGATTGGTGTACAAGGACAGTCAGGGCCTGTTGCACTTCCCGCTTTCCCAATTTGTTATCATCAAGATAATAATCTCTCACTGTTTTTGCTGCCACAGTGGATAACCTTTCAGTTATCCACATTGTTCTTCATTTGCCATGCAGTTGCCCACTTACTGAACTTGTCCAAATCACACTGAAGCATCTCTATATCTTCTCTATCCATTTTGTCATTTGCAAACTTTGAGATGTAAATTAGTGCTGTTTTCTAACTCATTAATATGTAATATATAAATATATACAGAATGCATAACAATGCTTTTCACTGTATCATGAGACATTAATAAATCAAGTCGTACATAATATATCCCACTAATCACTGGCTGCCATTTATGGAAAAGACCCATTATTCCTACTCCTTGTTTCCTGTCTGCCAGCCATTCTCGACCAGTACACTACCCCAAATCCCATGTGCTTTCAGTTTACGTACTAATCTCTTATGTGGGACTTCATTGAGAGAAAACATCTGAAATTCATAGTAAACTGCACCATATACCCTTTGTGGTTTCTTGCTGGCTCTTTGTGGTTAGCTGAATGTTTTCAATCATACCATATGGACTCTCTTGGCTTCCTGACAAACTGTAGTTAAATTCATGGCTCTGTAATTTCCTGGTCTGCCTCTGTCACCTCTCTGAAATTGAGAGTGATGGGTGGGATTGTGATATTCATTCTTCAATGTCCAAATCTTTGCAGTTCAATCTACAGAGCCTTGAGGTTTACTGTCAAACCTGTAATACCTAGTCGGTCATAGTACTGTGTCCACATTGTGTCATATATGGTTAGTTGCAGCACTGTTTTAAAATCCTGTAATAACAGGCTGTTTGTATTATTGTGTCCTAATCCTCTAATACTGGGTTGTTTATATTACTGTGTCCAAATCCTATAATACTTGCTGGTTATAATACTGTGTCCAAATCCTGTAGCTTTCTGCACTATCATGTGAATTGAAAATGCTGTTACAGCTTTGGGTGATGAGGGGATGACGTGTGACGAACAGTGCAACAAAAAAATTTAAATCTTTGTTTTTATATTTGTTGATAATTACTATCCAAAACAGAACCACATGTAGTGTGGTCAAGATGTCTGCAAAATGTGAGCTGAATAAGACTATTGTATTTCTCAATGTGCCAGCAGCAGCACTAAGTGGGGATTGTTTCTGATTTTTTTTTTTTCCCCTGTGCAGCTGAGGGGGACCTGAACCATCTTCACAGTCCTAGCAATACCTAGCTGACAACTAATGGGAATGAAGCCCAGAGTCATAGCTACCAATTGATGACAGGAGCAGAACACTGGGGTGGAAGCATTTCATTGGTGAAATTGGTGGCCTTCCAAAGCAAAAGTTAGGATTGATTGTTGGTTTTATTCACTGAAAGGGAGCTTGATATGGGTGCAGCTCTTCCTGACCCTGATATAGAATTGTGCCAAAGTTTAGCATCCACCCACCCTTTACCCTTGTGCCCCTTGTAAGGTGTGTGTGTGTAGATTTTATTTTGTTCTGTTTTTCAGCTGTGTGAAAGTGGAGGAGCATCAAGCTGTCGACATTGACTTGTACCATTGTCCAAACTGTGCCATATTACATGGAGCCTCCCTGAGTAAGTATAAATCTGGAAACATTTGCAAGAAAACATCCTACTTTCTAGGGAATCTCCTACTGGACTGGGAACATTAACTCTTTGTCTCTCTCAACAGATGCCAGTGTTTGCTAAATTATTTTGAGGCAAGCAAAGTTGAAATTGTTGGAGAAACTCAGCAAGTCTGGTAACATCTATGAAGAGAAAGCAGAGTTAATGTTTTGAGACTTGTGGCTCCTCAGATGAAGTAAAAGTCTTTGGAAACTTTTAGATTACAGAATGTTAGCTTTCATTCTTTCAAACCCACTCCTAGAATTTCTGATCATAAGTCATAGAATTCCTACAGTGTGGAAACAGGCCTTTGGCCCAACAAGTCCATACCGACCCTCAGAGCTTCCCACCCAGACCCATCCCTTTAATCTACAGATCCCTGAACACCAAGGGCAATTTAGCATGGCCAATCCACCTAGCCATAACATCTTTGAAATGTGGGAGGAAACCGGAGCCACCGGAGGAAACTCTCACAGACACTGGGAGAATGTCTGTGTGGAGTCTGCGCAGTCACCCATGGGTGGAATTGAACCTGGGTTCATGGTGCTGTGAGGCAGCAGTGCTAACCACTGAGCCACCATGACATTTTCTAGTTTTAGAAAGTTTTTGCCGAATAGATTTTTCCAATCTTTCTTAGGCACTGGCACCCTAAACAAGCCAGCAGCTTACAATGGGATTTGTCAAAATTGCAGGTTTGAGTGTTGAGCCACAACCAATTTTGGGGGGGTCTTGTAGACGAGCTACGGACCAAAATAACATTTGGTAATCATAGTTCACTGGCAAGACATGGAAGACTGAAAGTTTCTTGAAGCTTGGCAGCTGAAAGAGACTTTGCACTGAAAAGAACCAAAATATGTAGATTCACACTAATGTTGGTGTTCAGTCAAGAGAGCTGTGGGGCACCTTGATTTCTGGACAGTGGCAATGTTACTGGATCATATTTGAAAGAGGAAGCTTATGTAGCCATTTGAAAGGCATGATGGTCCTTTGTAGAGTGGAAGAGGTGGTTTGGCACCAAGTCACCAAATGTGTGAAAGCCCTTAATGTTTGGTCAAGCAGCTGGTAATATGAGGCACATTGAAGACGGCTGTTGCTGAAAGATTTTGTTGGGGAGAAAGATCCATGCTCTCGTTTCTCCACCGCATGCACTCGCGCACTCCCGAACCTTGGAACCTTTGGAATCATTGGCATAAGGAAGGTCTTCTCAGTGACACCCAATAGTAGTGTTAAAAATATAGGATGTGTATTGATGCCCTGATCCCTGGGTGGGATCAGTGACAGAAGTCACAGGTAAATGCATCCCAAATTCTCCTTCCCTCCTACCCCACAACATTTGTTTAGGGCCAGAGTGATGACTAGTTGTCCATGGCTCCAGTGCTGAAGAGGTGTAGCAGCTAGAAGTTCTGTATGCTGCTAATTCTGCAGCTCACTGTGGTAAAAGTAGCTGTTCCAGAAACACATTTTGATCTTGCTTTGTATTGGTTGGAAACAACTTCTCCCTGTATTGCTACTTCAACCATTTCAGCTTCAATGGAGAATGAATAATTCAGATGAGGTGCATTTCTAATCTTTCATATAGATGGCACAAATGAGAATGTTTCTCATTCTGCACAGTTCCTTTCAAGTATCCTGTAGGGATCATTTTGTGACTCATGACTATTTGAGGTGATGTGTGACTAATTAAAAAGGAGGGGTTTGCTTAGATGTTGTTTTTGAGATTTGAGAAAACATATTTTGCTTGGATAACAGAATTGACTGATGCCAAATGATGTAACTAACTGCTATGCTTATGGTGGAGCTTCAGAAAAACTGAAAGAACTGCAAATGCTGGAAGTAAGAAACAAAAATAGAAATGGCTGGAAAAAAACTCAGCTGGTAGCATCTGGGGAGAGAAATAAGAGTTAAGATTCTGGGTCCAGTGACCCTCCTTCAGAACATTCTGAAGAAGTGTCACTGAACTCGAAATGGTATCTCTGATTTCTGTCTACAATGCTGCTAGACCTGTTGAGTTTTTCCAGCAATTTCTATTTTTGTGACAGTGAAGCTCGACATTTAACATCTCCTGTGACCATGTTGTAAATGAATATACTAAAATATCTCCAGGGATGATTGACACTAATTATTGCGCATTAAATCTTATAATTTAAGGATTTTTTTTTCACTGGGAAGGGGAGTTGATTTGTAAGGGGAAATTGCAGGCTGAAGTTTGTATTGAACAATGAAATGTAAACAGTTATGGAAGATTGAGCAACTATTGGCAAGTTTAAAAACCTGAGAAATGTAGGTGGATCCTCACTGGACGGTGTTGGAGGTTGGCACATTAGGTGTTGTTGACGAATGCAGATTACCAGAAGTTAATAGTTGGCTGTATAAAGACAAATTATAGTTTCCACGCTCTGCTGATGGGGCAAAGCCCAGCCATCCTGACTGGATGGTGGGGAACCTGCTGCATTTTGGGGATGGGTTTATCTAAGCAATCGGGCAGATACATACTACATTATTCAGGTACCATGGGATTCTTCTTTTTTAATCATCCTGCTCTTTTTTTTTTTTTAAATTTGGACTCAATAGCTGTAATTCCTCAATGGATTTGATTCCGTTGATCTGAATTATCACAGACATTACAGTTTTTGAATCTGATTATTAATTAGACTGTTCAGCAGGTTACTGTTCATTAGAGATAAATAGACGAATATCAATGTTAATTTTGCCCTGTATTCAAAGCACAGGGTAATTCTTGAGTTGCAGCTGTCTCTGAGCGTGTCCATTGTACAGTTCTTGAACATCATTATGAACGCAAATGCTTGAAGGAACTAAACTGGCTAGACTCGACTCTTGTTGAGTATATGCTTAGTTCTAGATTGAGTATTTGTTGAATATTTCCAATGGCGAATTGGTACCTGTTCTGGGATGCCTGAGTAAGTTCTGGGTTTCTCTAGTTTGGCTTGATTTCAACTTGGCTGATATGAATCTTGCCGCTGACCCAAAATGATTTCCTGTGGACATTTTGAGCCAATTTCATCCACTGTTTTGTGCTTTGTTTTTGTATCACAGTGAAGAGACGGAACAACTGGCACCGACATGACTACACCGAGACTGCAGATCCTGTTAAAAAGATACAGGCAGGAACGCCAGTTTTCATCAGGGAGCTCCGAGCACGGCATTTTTCAAGGTATAGGCAACCATTTGTTGTTTGGTGTTGTTCCAATCCCCTCAGTCTATCCCCTATTTCCAACATCATTCTATTTCCCCATCCCCCTCCCACTCCTCTACCCTTGTGGTGGTGAAGTGTTACTCTCGCTTGACTAGCAATCCAGTGGACCAGACTAATATTCTGTGATCGTGGGTTCAAATCCCATCACAGCAACTGATGAAATTTGCGTTCAATAAAAGAGAACTGAGATATAGAAAGCTGGTCTAATGCAACCATGTAACCACCGTCAATTGTTGTAAAAACTCACCTGGTTCACAAATCCTCTCTTAAGGAAGGAAATCTGCCATCCTTATCTGGTCTGGTTGAGATGTGAATCCAGACCCACAGCAGTGTGGTTGACTCTTGACTGCCCTCTGGGAAATTAGAGTTGAGCAATAGATTCTTGCTGAGCTGGCATCGCCCACATCTCTGAACAAAAAAAAATGTAAAGAATAATTATCAGATTCGCTGACTCGTTTTTCATTCCTAGTAACTGCAAGGGTGATCCAAGTGGTCTTGGGTTCGAAGCCAAGCCTCTTATTGGAGGAACTGATAGACCAGGGAACAAGATTTTGACAATCAAAAGGCATCCTTGTGTTTAAAAGGGATTTTGAACTTTTCCTTGGCTACAGTTCTGCACTGGCATTGTCGATGATCAACGTTACCCAAGTTTATGCTTGCCTCAGTGGTATGTTGCACGTGTCAGTGAATAGGTGTTGTGAAAGGAAGATAGAGGAAGATTTTCTTTTAAACACCACTTTTGACAACCATTAGATTTCACAAAACCCTTCATAGGAAATATTTATAAAGTACACTCTAAGCGCAAGACAAAAGCTTCAACTTCTGGTTTCCTTTTAACAATGTCTAAGTTCTTTACTACCAAGCATTGACTTTTAAAGTGTAGTTTTAATGTTCGGAAACCCTTTAGGACAGAAAGGGTCAGAGGAAAGGAATGGTGTGCAGAATGTAGGAGTGATTGAAACAAGCACTAAAAGTGCTGGAAAAACTCAGATCTGACAGCATCTCTGCCGACCGAAACAGAGTTAGTGTTTTGAGCCCAATGTGACTCACTTCAGATTTCCAGCATTTGCAGTATTTTCCCTTTGTAGGAGTGGCTGAGTCTCATTTTTGTTTCTTTTTTTTGGGGAGTGAAAGGGAGAAGTTTGAAAATTGTTTGGGGTTCAGTAGGTTTGTAAGAGGGGGAAAGTTGTCAAGTGAAGGATGAGTCAGTCAGCAGATAAGTTTTTAAAATAATTGTTTGCAAATGACAAAGGCATTGATGAGGGCTTCAGCAGCCAAACTGAGGAAGGTGAGGTTGATAAAGGTGTGGCAGTGATCTAAGTGATTGCTTGTGAAGTTTGTAACTACAATTGGCGTTTTCTGTTGTCCCATGGTTATTACAGCATGTTTATCTACTGGTGTCAGTGAGCTGCATAATTCTCATCTGTTTGTTCCCAAAGTGCCAGTGAAATTCTCATCAAGCTGCACGGTACCCAGCTGACACACAAATACCTGGAAAAGCACGGGTTTGAATTTCCCATCATGGTGTCTAAAATAGATGGACTTGGAATTGTTCTCCCATCAAGCACCTTTTCTGTCAGGGATGTGCAAGAATATGTGGGTAAGTGATGACTCCACCCAGTGTTAACACACAATACAGCCACAAGCAAAGTTTGCCAGTGCTGCATGTTTGCAGTGTAGCTCCCCTGTCCTGGATATTGGAAGGTGGGGATGAGGAATAGATGGAACATCTCAGAATGTTGCATCTAGTGCAGTGGAGGCCAGCCAATGCAAAGTTTTTCCCCTTTGAGTACTTGTCTAATTCTCATTTGGAAGCTTTTACTGAAACTGCTTCCTTTTTCGTTCCAGATTGTGATAGCTCACTGGGTAATGAAACAAAATTTCATTTCTCCTCTGGTTCTTTTGCCAATCACCTTAAATCTGAGTCCTCAGGTTCTAAACCTTCTGCCTCTGGAACCAACTTCATCTCTATTTACACTCTTGTATTCCTTCATTATTTCAAATACTTCTATTAAATTTCCCCTTAACTATTGTCTTCTCCAGGGAGAATTACCCCGTTTCTCTTGGCATCCATCTAACTGAAGTCCTGCGTCTCTAGTACCATTACAGTACACGTACTCGGCACCCTTTCCAAGACCTTTTTCATTTTTTTTTTGTGGTTTCCAGATTTGAATACATTACTCAACATTCTTCTCAATTTGTGCTCCAACCTTTAAAAACAGTTGTGTACGGACACCCCTAGGTCCTTCTGTTCCTCTGCCCTCTTTAACCTTTTGTGTCCTGTTTTTGAGATTAATTTTCAACCTGTCCTAATTATTGTTGATCATATTTCAGTCTCTGTAGTATTGTCTAAGCTTGTTGTATCAAGTTCTTCTCAGTTGCCTGCTACACAAACTGCATATTCAGCCCATTCTACCCTCCACAAAAGTGCAGCTCCATCAACCAGCTAGCACTCGTCTGAATTTTGCGATTATCTAAGACCACTCTACTGTCTGTCAGCTTCTAACTCCCATCAGTTGTCTACCCCAATTCTCAGGGCCATGTGTTCAGCCACTTTCCCAATTCACTGGTCGGTATTTAATCACTTCCTCCTAATTCGTCTCCTCAAACCCATGAATATTTTGCTGTACTACATCTACAACATAGGCTGTTATTTGAGCTGTTTCACAGCTGTAGTCGGGTGAAGGGTTATCCTTGTCTAAATAACGTGGCTTCCAGATATATCTGAATATGAATTTTTAATCTCTCAAGGTGGTGAGAAGGTGATCGATGTGATCGATGTGGCTCGGCAAGCTGATTGTAAGATGAAACTGCAGGAGTTTGTAGAATATTACACTGCTCTCCATCGAACCAAAGTATTAAATGTCATTAGCTTGGAATTTTCTGATACAAAGTAAGTTGCTTGTGGCTGGATATTTGGAAATGTAGCTGTGTGTACAGTGTTGGCATTTGCAATACAAAGTAGCTTTGACTGTTTGTTTTCTGTGCCAATACTGTGCCAATACACCTGGGTCTTTACAAAGTACATTCGACATTCTTGAGCCATCCTAAAGTGCTCAAGGCCAGTGAAACACTTATGAAATTGAGGCAGTTTTCAGACAATAAGATCCTGCACACAGCACTGAGATCATAGAATCATAGAATCCCAACAGTGTGGAAGCAGGCCATTCGGCACTTCAAGCCCACACTGACTGTCTGAAGTCCATCCCACCCAGACCCCCAACCCCCTACTCTATCCCTGTGAGTGTGCATTTCCCATGGGTATTCATTTAGCCTGTCCGTCCCTGGATGCTATGGGCAATTTCCCATGGCCAGTCCACCTAACATGCACATCTTCTGGAGGAAACCGGAGCACCTGGAGGAAAGCCATGCAGACGCTGGGAGAATGAGGGTGGAATCAAACCTGGGTCTTTGGTGTTGTGAGGCATCAGTGCTAACCACTGAGCCTACCAGATCACCAACCATTATACGTAATCTGTCATTTACCACCAAAAACCGTGTCTGTTTTCACAAATATACTTGTGACATTCAGAACGCAGTTACCACCATCCCTGTCAATTTCTCCAGTGGGGGAGGGCGAGCAGTGGGGTGGGGGGAGAGGATAAGCCAGAGAAGGGGCGTGTGCGAGGGGATGGGGCCGAGTGATGGGCGGTGGGGAGAGTGGACTGAGCGTGCAGGAGGGAGGTGGAGGTGGAGGTGGGGAGGGCGAGGGGCGGGAGGTGGGGAATGGGGGAGAGAGAGCGCGAGGTGGGGAGATGGTGGGCGGGAGGGAGTGAGCACTGGCAGGTATGGGCAGGAAGGAGTGCGGGCAGGTTAGAGGAATGTGTGGGCGAGAGGTTGAGGGAGGGAGCAAGCAAGAGCAGGAGGGCGGTAGGGAGTGACTGCGGGAGGGGGACGAGGGCGAGCGGGTGGGAGAGGGGAAGGGAGGGCAAGAAGGAGAGATGCCATGTGCGCGGCGTGGAGGGAGCATGGGTGAGACAGAGTGCGAGTGCACCACTAGCGAGGGCGAATGGGAGAAGGTGAGCTGGGGTGAGAGTTGAGAGAGAGCTATGTGGTGCCCATGCAATGAGTGGGACAGCGAGAAGGAGAGTGTGGTGGCGCGTACGCACGAGAGAGGGGAGAGAATGTGAGAGGGTACACGCCAGGGGAGTGTGGGAGTGAGGGGGTGCGCCCACATGCACAAGTGGTAAAGTGGGGAAGAGGGAGAGAGTGACGGGGCATGTGAAAGGGGGCGAGAGAGAGAGAATGAGGGGGTGTGCATGTGTGGGAGGGAGAGAGAGAGACAGCGCGCACCTGTGAACGGGAGTGTGAAGAGAAAGTGAGGGGGCACATGAGTGAGAGGGGGACGTGTATGTGAGAGGAAAAGAGTAAGGGGGTGCATGCAAGTGGGCGCGAGAGTGTGAGTGAGGGAGAGAGAGAGAAAGAGGGTGCATGTGTGAGGGAAAGCGTGGAGAGAGAGAGCTCGTGAGGGAGAGAGGGGAGAGAGAACGTGAGGGGCTGCGCGCATGTTGGAGGACATGCATGAGAGAAGGAGAGTAAGGGGGCACATGAGAGGGTGGAGAGAGAGTGTGAAGGTGCACGTGTAAGATGGAAAGAGCATGAGGGGGTAAGTGTGAGGGGGCATGTATGAGAGGGGGAGAGAGTGAGGGGCATATGGGCGCCTGAGAGGGAGAAGTTTTGAGCGAGAGAGAGGGAGAGGGTTGAGAGAGAGAGAGAGAAGTTGGTCGAACAGGAGAGGTGGGGAGAGAGAACAAGGGGGTGCGTGAGCAAGAGGGCGCTGGAGAGAGGTTGAGGGGAGAGCCACTGTTTCTATTGTTCCCGCCATTAGTGTGGCTCCTGTTGTCTCCATCGCACTTGCTCTTGCAGTCTTGCCCCCCCCCCCCCCCCGCCCTTTGGTCTCACCCTCTGCCTCTTGCCCTTTCCCCTTCGCTGTCTGTCTTGGTCTCGCCCTCTCACCGCCTCACCCTCGCCCTCAGTTGCCCTCGCGGTTTCGCTCCTGCCTGTCCCTGCATCCACGCCCCCTCATTGTCCTGGTGCCGCCTTTGCTCTCTTGCCCTCACCTTCTCAGTCATGCCCCTCGTCATCCCAGTGTCGCTGTCACCATCTCCCTCTCGCCCTCGCTGTCTCATAGTTAGGTGCTCATCCAGATGGGATATTTTATCTGGATTTGCTGGAGGCTGTGACTTTTTAAGTCCGCAGTGTGTCCTTTGGCTGTGCACACTTTCCCTGTGTGGAAATGAGGTGGGGTCTGGTGTGATCATTGATCCCGGGGGTCTTTCTGGCGGTTGGGGAGGTGTCTAGTTCAGGATGAGAGAGGTTGGGGCCGGGCGATAGGGTGGGGTATTCCAGAGTGTGCATGGGAAGGAAGTCCTTCTCCATGTCTCTGACCTGTGAAGGCCCTTGACCTCTTCCTGAAGCTGGCTCAGCTGCACCTCCGCTCTCGGGAATGTTTCATCGACTGCTCTTGTCCTGCACCGGGATTGACTTACCTCCCCTTGACCTGCCTCAAGAAGGCTCTGATTTGATGGGTGGAGGTGGTTTTCAAACTCTCCAGCTGGAGTCCCAGTCCTCTGCTACTCACCTTTTCGGTGGGTCGTACATGATTTTACTTCTCCCGTCATTTATATGAAGAATATAGTGTGAAAGGTAATCCTGGTCAGTGTTGAATCTCTATCCTGAGAAGTGAGGCACTGATTATTGGTTATACTGATGCTGGTCACTTGCGGTGGGCTCCTTGATTCGATGCCTGCTCCCTGTGTCAAGCTGCTGTTTTGTTTTTGTTTGTGTACAGGATGTCGGAGCTGGTGAAAGTTCCTGATATTGTTCAGAAGCTGTCCTGGGTAGAGAATTACTGGCCAGAGGATTCCTTTTTTCCCAAACCGTGCGTTCAGAAGTACTGCTTGATGGGAATGGAGGACAGTTATACTGACTTTCACATTGACTTTGGGGGGACCTCTGTCTGGTATCATGTACTGTGGGTAAGTAGCTCTAGTAGCAAGCTTGACCTAGGGTAGAAATCAAGAAAACCTTTATCCCCACACTCCCCATCTTGCTTTAACACTGTGTGGTTCGCACTTTAATGTAAAGACACACAGAGAGTCAGCCTCTTCAGGGGAAGAAAGAAAGAGAGAGAGAGAGTCCACCAGCTCCTTTGGTGGAGGGCAAGAGAGACACAGCCCATTCGCATGAGGGGCGAGAGAGTTGGTGAACACCTTTGCTGGAGAGAGTGGGCGGTGTTGACAAGGTGAAGGAGGGTCCCAAAACGTTAGAAGACAAGGAATGTGCGGAGAGTGAGTTAAAGAGTCAACATCTATAGGTGGACAGGGAGAGAAAGAGAGCGAGATTTAGAGAGGGAGAGGGAGAGAAAGAAAGTGTCGTTGAGGAAGTATGGGTTAGCGTTGGAGCAAAGGTGTGGGGGAGGGGGGAGAGAGAGAATCAGCACCTTTGGGTCAAGGGTGGGTGGTGGAGAGAGTAAAGAAAGATGAGAGAGTCAGCACCTCCAGGGTGGGAAGAGTTGAGAGGGTGAGGAGGGGTAGAGAGAGTCGTCATCTTCGGGTTGGCCGGGGGTAGAGGGAGAGGGAGAGAGACAGTCAATGCCCTGAAGGGCAGGGAGTGAGTGTAGTCAGACAGGACAGTTTCCTTTTATGTGACATGATGTCTGTTCTGATTTGATGCTCCTAGCGTATTTCAGAGAACCTTACAGCATAAAGCAATCAGGTTCTCCAGATGGTGAAGGAGCCAGGTTTTCCATCTCCTGCTTCAGAGAGATTGAGATGGCCTGGACATCTCTCCAGGCTTGTGGAGAAAGGAAAGCTTCTGTGTCTGGAGCCTTGTCTGGTTCTTGGCACATTCCTTTTGCTGAAGGTTCATAATTGTTTAAATATCTTTGATAAATTTTGAAAGTTAAAATTTCCTCCACTGCAACATGAGAATTTGGCTCCCTAATTGAGCTCAGTTGCCTCGGTACAAAGATGGTTCATGGGAGACTGGCTGAAGAGTGAGTGTCTTTAGAAAACAAGCTGACATGGTTTCCTGGGCCCATGTGGCTCTCACTTTCTGCTCACAGCCTGGTTCACAAAATCTCCTCCCACAGCCAACCTTTAGGACATTGTATTCTTCCTGGCAGGAAGAATACAAATTAGCCACTTCCACCACATGCACAAGTCTCTGATTCGAAATCTAGAACATATTAAAAGGGTTGGTGGATATCTATTGTGAAAAGTTTAAAACATAAGCCAGGGCTATTTGATTTGGGACACTGGGAACAACTGTGCATCAGAACCACGTTTGGGTGGTGGCACAGATGGGCTCAGGGGATAGTGATCTTGACAGAAAATCTGGAGTCTGACTGGTTCTCTCTTTGACTTGAGACTTGGTGGTTGACATTAAATCCTTATCACCTCAATTCTTGTTTTTCTTGCAGGGAGAAAAGCTGTTTTACTTGATAAAGCCAACCAATGCCAATCTTGCACTATATGAAAATTGGAGTGGTTCTGTTAACCAGAGTGAGACGTTCTTTGGTGACCAGGTGGACAAATGTTACAAGTGTGTCCTACAGCAGGGACAAACACTCTTCATTCCCACAGGTACGCTGAAAGACTGATGACAGCAGGAGCTTTTCATCCTCCCCATGAGTGGAGCAGAGAGTTCTTCCTGATTACCAGGGCAAAACCAGGAATAAAATAATCTCTGGGCAGAAGTGCACAATGCATCACACCACTCCTTGTTCATCTTGGATTTGTGCTTCCATTGTCACAGGTGGAAGGAGGACTGGGCTCTTTCTATTTTCTGTCTCTCATTCTTCCTTTTCGTTTGAACTGTGATGTCAGGAGGAACTCGGAACTCTGCCGGTCTGTTGTCTTTGGGGTTTATTTTTCACTTTGTACCCAGCTGTGATATTTTGCATCTAAATTTTATTTATCCTCCAACTATAATCATCTCAGTAATCACCTGAGCTGAAGGGAAATGGACTTTCCACAAGATAATGAGCACTTTGTTCTTCTGTTTATTACATAGTAACTGTGTGTAACATCAAGCGTTAGAGAAGGGACTGTTTCCATTCCAGAGTCACTGGCCTCTAACAAAGGCAAGGTTCGCATTTGTGCAGACTATCCAGTGACTGTTACCAGAAGGGTTTGGCTTTGACAGCATATTTGTTTAGACCGCATGAGATAGTCAGCTCCCTTCTTAGAGGGGAGAACCCTAATCAAATCAAACTACATCTGTATAATAAAATGCATAACTGTACTTTAATGTGTGAAGAGAAAGACTCCACTCATTCTCTTGAGTGCCATTCAGTCAGACCGTGACTGATCTGTATCTCACTTCACTTATTTGCTTTTTCTTATGTCTTGATACTTTGACCTAATGAAAATCTATTGATCACAGACCTGAAGGTTTTGAATAGCTCTCTTCCTGTATGGCTGTACAAAGGAAGGGTGGTTCAGATTTTCACTGTCCATTTGTGATCATGTCTCCTGATTATTAATTACTGTGGTCATCCTTTAGTTCTAATTATTGTGCAAGTGCACAACATCACTGACTAAAAGTTCCTAGTTTCCTTCAATATCTTGTTGGCTGATGAGCATAGTGATAATGTTCCTGTATGACCAGACCTAGGACTATAAAAAGTAAAATCTGGGGTGGGCATCACTTTCATTGGAGGGGAATAGCTCTGTATCAGCCATTGTGGATTTCAATTAGTAAGAGGCTGAATGGCATTAGTTATACCTCTGTCCAAGTTAGACCAAGTTGGCAGTCTGCTATTCAAGAGGTGGGGCGAGTAAAGCAGCCTCCAATATAGAGCAATACAAAATTAGATACTGACTGCAGACAGCCAACACCCAACCTCTAGCTCTGTGAGGCAAGACTGAATGTAATCCAGAACAGGATTTCCCCATGTGTCTGCACATACGTGTGCCTATGTGACCATATACCTGTGCAGCTGCCAGCATAGCTTTGTGTGTGCATGTTGTTGTATTGATCCATGTGTCAGCCTTGGCTCAGTGGTAAATTTGCACCCCTCAGGCAGTCCATGCCCTACTCCTGGAACTTCCACATCTTTCAGTTGAAATGTTAAACTGAGGTCTTGGGTGACAGCTTGGGAACTGAAGTGTAGTTTACTTGGTGTCCTGGTTAATGCTGATTTTAAAAGACAGTGTTTATGACTGTTTCATTTCTGTTTGTGGAATCTTGCTGTTTGAAAATGGTCTGTTTATGTAATACCAGTGATGTCACTTCTAAAGTATTTCGTTGGTATGTCATGTTTGGGGATTTTTTGAAACTGTGGAACATGTTAAATAGACTTTTTATCAGCAGTTTCCCGATTTGATTCCTTGTACCTGATATCACATGGGCAGCAGTTGGACTCTTTGTTTACTTAGTGCCTCTGGGTCCAGACTTTAAAAGTTCTTAACAGTGCCAAACCTGATGTCCAGCAGGTATCCTGTGCTGGCAGATGAGGCTATGGGTGTATTATTGAAGGCAGGGTGGTTATGCTGTCTGTCGAGAATGGCTGAACTTGGGTAATGACAAATGGGTCATAAATGTTATGAAGTTGTATAAGAATTGAAAAACACTGTGTGGTCTCTTTAAGAGATTGTGCTTTGTCTGTGCTTGGAAGTTTGCAAGCATTGTGCAGAGAGCCCCAAATTAGAAACAAATGTATCAAAAGGCCTTACAGGTGACAGGCAAAATAGCAGTCTTGTTTTGATGTTTTGAGAACAAGATTGATTTTGGTCAATTAATTTAAACCAAACACTCAGCAATTCAATGCCAGTTGGATTTAAAAACTGATAGTGTTGACAACCTGAAACCAATCATATTATAAGAATTTGATTTATCATAGGGGATATATAAAAAAGCTTTTTTAAAGATCAGGGGAGAGCCAACTGCCAACTGTCAGGAGATAATACCTTTTAGCTCTCTGAGAAAGCACCATGTAATTAATCAAAGGTACCATGGCATTTTTAGCTAAGAGTCTTCACTGAGAAAGCATCCATGATAGCAAGATCAACAGAGGCTGGAGAAGGCAGAGTGTTCCAGAAGACACAGTCTGTGTGAACTTGGAGAGATTAAGTTTTAATTTATTGTTGTCTTATTAATTGGGTTTATATAAATGGGACTTGTGTTTATTTGAACAGTATTCCAGTAGAATTTAGTTCATTTAAGGAATAGTTAATACATAGAGGGAATTGTTCAGTTTGTTAGTATCTCTTTTAATTTGTTCATTATTAGGGTTAAATAAATAAATGGTTACTTGTTACTTATAAAGTGGAGATCAGGGATTTTCTTTTCTTTAACCATGCTTTTAACAGATTACAAGCTTCTCTGGGTGTTTTGGATTTAATTATTAGAAGGGAACCTTCACTCCCATCATAAAAGATTGGGGCTTGTGTTTTGGTTTAATTATCAAAGGTGTTCGACTTGGCCCTTCTCTGTAACACAAACCTCTCCAAATGGAGGAAGTGGCTCCAATGTGCTTTTATTCACTTGTGGAATATTGACATCGCAGGCTGGCCAGCATTTATTGCTGCCCCCCTAGTTGCCCTTGAGATGGTGGTGAGCTGTCGTATTGAACTGCTTCAGTCTGCATGCTGTGGTTAACTCACAATGCCCTTGGGAAGAGAATTCCAGAATTTTGACTCGGTGACAGTGAAGAAAGGGTATTATATTTCTAAGTCAAGATGGTGAGTGCTATGGAAGGGAACTTGCAGGTGGTGGTTTTCCCACGTATCTGCTGCCCTTGTCCTTCTAGATGGAAGTGGACATGGGTTTGGAAGGTGTTGTCTATGGATTTTTGGTAAATTTCTGCAGTGTATCTTGTAAATAGTACGCTGCTGCTACTAAGTGTCAGTGGTAGAGGGAGTGGATGCTTGTGGATGTGGTGCCAGTCAAGCGGGCTGCTTTTGTCCTAGATTGTATCAGGCGTCTTGAGTGTTTATTGGAGCAGCCCTCATCCAGGTGAGTGCGGGGTATTCCATCAGACTCCTGAGTTGTACTTTGTGGATGATGAACAGGCTTTGGGGAGTCAGGAGGTGAGTTACTTGCCATAATATTCCTAGCCTCATGACCTGCACTTGGAGCTACCATGTTTGTGTGGCAGGTTTAATTGAGTTTCTGGTCAATGCTAACCCCCCAAGATATTGATAGTGTGTGATTCACCATTGAATGTCAAGGGGCGGTGGTTAGATTGTCTCTTACTGGAGATGGCCATTGCTGAAATTTTATGGCATGAATGTCACTTGCCACTTGTCAGCCCATGCCTGGATATTGTCCAGATTTTGTTCCATTTGGACATGGACTGCTGCAGTACTGAGGAATTGCTAATGGTATTGAATATTGTGTAATCATCGGTGAACATCCTCACTTCTGATCTTGTGATGGAAGGAAGATCATTAATGAAGCAGCTGAAGATGGTTGGGCCTAGGACACTACCCTGAGGAACTCCTGCAGAGATGCTCTGGAGCTGAGATAACTGACTTCCAACAACCACAACCATCTTTCTACGTGGCAGGTATGACTCCAACCACTGGAGAGTTTGCCGCTTGACATTGATTCCAGTTTTGCTATGGTCCCTTGATGCCACATGCAGTCAAATGTGGCCTTGTTTTCAAGAGCTGTCACTCTCACCTCACCTCTGGAGTTCAGCTCTTTTGTCTGTCTCTGAACCAAGGCTGTAATGAGATCAGGAGCAGAGTGGCCCTGGCAGAACCCAAACTGGGCATCACTGAGCAGGTTATTGCTGAGCAGGTGCTGCTTGATAGCACTGTCGATGACACCTTCCATCACTGATGATCAAGCATAGACTGATGGGGCAGTAATTGGCCGGGTTGGATTTGTCCTGCTTTTTATGTACAGGACATGCGTGGGAAATTTTTCACTTTGCCAGGTAGATGCCAGTGTTGAAATTGTAGGGGAGCTGCAAGTTCTTGAGCACAAATCTTCAATGCTATTGCCAGAATGTTGTCAGGGCCCATAGCTTTGCACTCTCCAGTGCCTCCAACTGTTTCTTGATATCATGTGAATCGAATTAGCTGAAGAAAGGCTTCAGTGATGCTGGGGACCACTGGAGGAGGCTGAGATAGATCATTTGCTCGGCATTTCTGGCTGAAGATTGCTGCAAATACTTTTGTCTTATCTTTTGCACCGATGTGTTAGGCTCTTCCATCGTTGAGGATGGGACACTTGAAGAGCCTCCTCCTCCAGTGAGTTGTTTAATTGACAAGCACTGTTCACACCAGATGTGATTCAATCTAATCTGTTGGTTTTGGGATCACTTGTCTTTGTCACTTGCTGCTTATGTTGTTTGGCACACAAGTAGTCCTGTTTAGTACCTTCAACCAGCTTGACACATCATTTTTAGGTATGCCTGGTGCTGGTCTTGGCAGGCCCTCTTGCATTCTCCATTAAACCAGGGTTGATCTCTCAGTTCGATCGTAGTGGTTGAGTGGGGGAATTTGCCGGGCCATGAGGTTACAGATTCCTCAGTGCCACACAACACGGTGGAGGGTATTCTCAATGTGAAAATGGGATTTATCTCCACAAGTACTGTGTAGTGGTCACTCTTATCAATACTGTCATGTACAGATGCATCTGTCATTCAGACTGCACCGAATCATTTAAAATGATGTTATCCTGTATGTGTGTGTAAAATGATGTTATCCTGTTCAACCTTGAGCTGGAATCCCAACCATAACACTCCTTCAACTATCATCCATCAGTTATTTGTATTTGAGACTTTGCTGTTTGTGCTTCAATCGAGGTTTGTCCTTTGCCCTCTTTTCCAGGTTGTATTTTAACCCAGGCCTTGACTTGTACTTTTATCCAGATTGCATCAGTTTTCATGAGGGTTTATCCTCTTTCCCTAGGCTGGATTCATGCTGTCCTCACCTCCAAGGACTGCATGGCTTTCGGTGGAAACTTCCTGCACAACCTCAACATTGGCACACAACTCAGGTTAGTGGCTTTCCTCGATGCTCATTCTTGTTCCCACTTATTAGACCATACATAGAATAGTACAGCACATAAACGGGCCCTGTGCTGACCATGATGCCATTCTAAACTAATCCCCATCTACCTGCACATGATATCCCTCTATTCCCTGTCTGTTCATGTGTCTGTCTGAATACCTACACTTCTATCAGGGCACTCCACAGCTTCTGAATTGCCTGCAAAAACAATCCAAGTTTGTCCAACTCTCTTTATAGCTGATGCGCTCCAATCCAGGCAACATCCTGATAAACCTCCTTTTGCACCCTCTCCAATGCCTCCGCATCCTCCATATAGTGTGGCAACCAGAACTATGCACAGTTCTTCAAATATGACCTGACTAAAGTCTGCACCATGACTTGCCAACTTTTATATTCAATGCCCCGACTGATGAAGACAAGCATGCCGCCTTCTTTATCACCTTATTCAGTTGCATTGCCACTTTCACTGAGCTATGGTCTTGAACTCCAAGATCCCTCTGTTTTATCGATACTTAAGGTCCTGTTATTTACTGTATTTCCTCTTGTATATTACCTCCCAAAATGTGTCACATCACACTTATCAAAATTAAACTCCATCTGCCATTCACTGCCCAATTTTGCAACTTTCTCATTATGCACAACTCCTCCAATTTTCATTTGCAGACTTGCTAATCAGACAACCTATATTTTCAACTAAATCATTTATATATTACAAACAATGGAGAGGTCTCAGCATTGAACCCTGCAGAATGCCACTGAACTCCAGTCAGAAAAATACCCCTCCACAACTACATTCCATCTCCTATGACCAAGCCAATTTTGTATCCAAGTTGCCAACTTACAGTGGATACCATGTGACTTAATTTTCTGAACCAGCCTACCATGAGTGGCATTGTCCAATGATTTACTAAAGTCCATGTAGATAACATCCACAGCCCTGCCCTCATCAACCATCTTTGTCATTTCCTGAAAAAAAAACTGCTTAGTAAATCCTGTCCCTAAAAATTCTCTCTAATCATTTTCCTACCACTGATGTAAGGCCTATAATTTCCCATTGTGTAACAGAATCCGACAGGAGGGCAGGTCAAGGCAGCTCTGCCTTTGAATGGGCTGATCCACAAAATTCCTACTTGGGCAAAGTACTGAATACAAAAATTGGAACTATACGAGTCACTGGTTAGGCCAAAGCTGGAGTTGTATGACCGGTTCTGGTCATCACATTAGAGTAATTATCTCCTTCCTATGACAGTACAAAGGAAATTTGCAAGAATGTTGCCTGGACTTGGAAGTCACAACAATGAGGACCAATTGGATAGACCAGAGTTATTTTCCTTCGAGCAGAAGAGTCTGAAGGAAGATTTAATCAAGGCCTACAACATAATGAGGGGCTTGGATTAGACGGACAGGGAAGACCCGAATCCCCTACTGGAGAGATCAATAACCAGGAGACACAGCTATAACATGATTGGTAAACTTAGAAGGCCATTTGACCCCTTCAGCCTGCTCCAGCAGTCAAAATAATCATTGCTGATCATCAACTTGATACCCAGATTCCACCCTTCCTTGTCCTGTGATCCCTTTAGCCATTAGAGCTATATCTGTCTCCTTCTTTACCAATGATTTGGCTTCAACTGTTTTCTGTGGCAGTGAATTCCACAGGCACATCACTGTGTGAATAAATTTCTCCTTCTCTCACTCTTCAAAGGTTTATCCTGTATTCTTAAAGTATGATCCCTGGTACTGGACTCGCCTACCAATCAGGAACAATCTTCCTGAATGTAACATGTGTGATCCTGCTAGAATTCTATAGGGTTCTATAAGATCCTCATAACCACCGCCCCCCGCAACCATTTCATCTAAACTGCAATGAATACAATCCTAACCGAATCCCTCTCTCCTTATCTTCTCAATGAAGGACACTATTAAGGTTCCAAAAATATTGGGAACATGAGGACTAGTGAGAGCGAGGAACTGAAGGAAATCAGTATTAATGGCATTGGAGAAACTGATAGGATTAAAGGACAATAAATCCCCATGGCCTAACAATGTATGTCCCAGAGTACTTAAAGTGTCCTTTGAAATAATGGATGCACTAGTTGTCATCTTTCGAGATTCTATTGACTCTGGAGCAGTTCCTGTGGGATTGGAGGATCGCTAGTGTAACGGCACTATTTCAAAAAGGAGGTAGGCATTAAATTGGGAACTACAGAATGGTTAGCCTGACATCAATAATGGGGAAAATTATCAAAGATTTAGTAGCACACAACTTGGAAAACTGTCATAAGATCAGACAGAAATAGCATGGATTTACGAAAAGGTAATTACTTAACAAATGTATTGGGATTTTCTGAGGATGTAGCTGGATGAGACCATGAGGGAGAGGCAGTGGATGTAGCTTTCTTGGACTTTCAGAAGCCTTTCAGTAAGATCCCATGTGAGAGATTAGCATGTAAAGTTAAAGTTCATGGGATTGGGGTAGTATACTGCCATGGATAGAGAGCTGGTTGGCTGACAGGAAACAGTAGGAATAAACAAGTCTTTTTCCAAGTGGCAGGCAAGTGGTGTGCTTCAGGGATCAGTGCTTGGAGTGATTTTATGTTAATGGTTTAGATGAGGAAACTAGATATAATGTTCCAAGTTTACGTGCAACACAAAGCTGGTTGGGAGGGCAAGCTGTGAGGTGCATGCAGAGATGCTTCTGTGTGATTTGGCCAAGTTAAGTGAGTGGGCAAATGCATAGCAGAAACAGTATAATGTGGATAAATGTGACATTATTCACTTTGGCTAAAAATAGGAAGGCAGATTATTATTTGAATGGCAATAGATTGGGAAAGTGAGAGGTGTAACAAGACCTGGGTGTCCTTGTATGCCAATCGCTGGAAATAAGCATGCAGGTGCAGTCCATGGTTAAGAAGACAAATGGTGTGTTGATCTTTGCAGCGAGACAATGCGATTCCAGGAGGAGGTATGTCTTGCTGCAGTTTTGCAGGGCTTTGGTGAGACCGCACCTGGAATATTGTGTGCAGTTTTGGTCTCCTTATCTGAGGAAAGATGTTCTGGCTATGGAGTGAGTGCAATGAAGGTTTATCAGACAGATTCTTGGGATGGCAAGACTGACGTGTGACAAGATACTGGATCATTTAGGACTGTTTTCACTGGCGTTCAGAAGAATTGAAGGGGTTGGGGGATCTCATAGAAACCTGCAAAATTCTAATAAGATTAAACAAGGTAAATGCAGGAAGTATGTTCTCAATGACCTGGAAACCAAGGGTCACAGTCTAAGTAAGGATACAGGGTTGGCTCTTTAGGACTGTGATGAAGAGAAATTCTTTCACCGATAGTGTAGTGAGTCTGTGAAGTTCTCTGCCACAGAAAGCTGTTGAAGTCAAAACATTGAATATTTTCAAAACAGAGTTAGATACAGCTGTTGGGGCTAAAAGAATCAAAGAGTATGGGGAGAAAATGGGAATAGGATACTGAGTTGGATGATCAGCCATGATCCTATTGAATGACTGTGCAGTCTAGCAGGACTGATTGGCATACTACTGCTCCTATTTTATATTTTTTTAAAGGCTTGAGAATAGTTCTAGGGATGAGAAACATCAGCCATGAAGAAAAGAAGTTGGGACTGTTTTCCTTGGAATAGAGCATTCCAAAAGGAAATTTGATTCAAGTTTTCAAAATCATGAGAAGGCTGGACATATAGATATGGAGAACTGTGTTCTGGAGAAGAGTTATCTCACACTTGAAACATTAACGGTTTTTGTCTTGGAACAGACGCTGCCGGGCCTGCTGATTTTCTCCAGCATTTTCTGTTCTTATTGGGGAGCAACTGTTCCCTCAAAAGGATCAAGAATAAGAGCTTTCAGATTTAGGTAGGATTTACATTTAGATTTTTTTTATTGTCCTGTGTACTCTAGTACAGAAGTACAGAGTACAGTGAAAAGTGTATAATGTTGCCACACAGGGTACTGTCTTAGAAACAAGAACCTAGGTACAGAATCAGGAGAACAACGTAGAAAGAAAGAACAAAGTTAAGAATTACAGTAATTCTTAGTATTAGGTAGAAAATAAAGAAATAAAGCAAAGTCAAACATTTACAGCCTTTCAAAAGTGCTTAGCCACGCTGGGACTGCATTTCCTACAGGGGCTTAATCACTACCTCTTTGCCATGCTTACCCCACACAGCCCATTCCAGGAGTCATTGGATTTGAAGACATTTGCTGATGAAGTAAGTTTGATGGAGAAAAATAACTTTTGCATAGTGAGTGTTTCAGTTCTGGAATGAGAATAACCAAAAGTGTATTGGAGGAAAGTCCAGTGAAGGCATTCAGGAGGCCACTGGAAAATTATTAGAAATCTTATACCATGTTACAAGGAAAGGGCGAGAGTGTGGCACTAAGTCACGATGCTCGTTCAGGGTGCCAGTGCAGACATGATGGGCTGAATGGCTACCTGCTGCACCAGAACAACTCTGCATGGCCTTTCCTCAGAGCTGAGAATCTTGTTTTCCATAGCAGCACAACACAAATGTTATTACTTTGTGGCAGTTTCAAATGGTGCCCATACTTCGTTGTAGATTGCTTGACAATGAACAGGATGACAGAAACTGGCAGTTAGCACTAGGAAGATGGTTATTTACAGGTTTGGTGGAGTTGGATGGTTAGATGGGTAGGGGGCAGGAAAACTGTAAGAGCCACATGAATTGGCCAGTGCTTCATGGGAACAGTTGAAATCAGTGGTCCCCCAGCTCTTTGGCTGCTGATCATTTGGGTGAAGCAAAAGGCCGCATGGACCACATATTGATTCTAACCCCACCCCCAGCTATTACCTTGTCACAGGGAGCAAACTCCATCAGAATTATTTGGAACTTATCGAAGCTCTAAATATATCCAGGTTACCCTTAAATGTGTCAACGCTATTTGCTTCAACCATTGTCTGTGGTACCTTATCAGCTTTCTTTGCAGAAAGCAGTTTGTTTGCAATTTACTATTAGATCTTTTTGGTGATTATATTGGTTTACAGTCTCTTGTTATACACTTCCCCCACGAGGAAACATTCTCTGTATGTCCGGTAAATCCTTTCATCATTTTAAAAATCTGTCTTAGTCATTTCCCCAGTCTTCTGTTTTCTTGAAATGTATTGCCACACATTTCTGGGTCTTCCTTGTCAGTTTTCTTTGTACCTTTAGTTTTTTTTATAATATGGCAGCCAGAACTACTGCAATATTCTTGAGTGGTCTGACCAAGGTTCAGTATAGTAACTTTCAACTTTCATTCTTTAGAAATTAAACCTGTGCTTGGTCTGCCTTTTTTAATGGCCTTGTTAACATTTTGTTCAGTTTTTAGATTGAAGATCTTTGTTCCAGGTCTTTTTGTTCTTTCATCAGAACCAGCCCTGAAACATTGATTCTGTTTCTCTCCTCAGATGCTGTCAGATATGCTAAGCGTTTGAGCATTTTCAACATTTTCTGTTTCAGGTTCACATTTTACTTTGTGTGAATGGATCTAGATGTCTGTTTTCTTTAAGCTCACAAACCCCGTCAGGATCATTTCTCATTGTCATTCTCACTCCCAGGGTATACGAGATGGAGAAGCGACTAAAGACTCCAGAACTTTTCAAGTTTCCATATTTTGAGGCAATTTGTTGGTATGTGGCAAACAGCCTTCGGGAAACTCTAAAAGGTATGGGATGTAAATGAAGAGGAAAACACAGTTTAATTATTTCTTGTGATGCACCAAATGGTAGGAGGAAACTGTTCTTGTTATGAATCTGAGGAATTTTACTTTGCCATAGCTGTCACGTAACTTCCAAAACAAAGGGGGTGAATTTTAGAGAGGATGTGTTTGGCAACTGCTAGATACTTCTGCTTGAAGTTGACAATGTGAATACCTTTCTTAATTTATAAAGTTCATCCCTTTGAAACCAAATGAACTGTTTAGTTTTATTTGCAGGATGGTGAAGATTTATTAGAGTAGTGTTAAATTTAATGGTTGTGGTTGTACAGAATCTCTAAATTCAAGCTTCAGGTAGAGAAATGTGAGGTGATATGTTTTTGTGTGTTGAAAACTGAGATAATTACACACTTGTGACATATTAAAAGGAGCAGAGAGACTGAGTGAACAATGTGTAGAGCTGGATGAACACAGCAGGCCAAGCAGCATCAGAGGAGCAGGAAGACTGACGTTTCGGGTCTAGACCCTTCTTCAGAAATGGGGGAGGGGAAGTGGGTAATGAAATAAATAGGGAGAGAGGGAGAGGTGGATAGAAGATGGATAGAGGAGAAGATAGGTGGAGAGGAGACAGACAGGTTGAAGAGGTGGGGATGGAGCCAGTAAAGGTGAGTGTAGGTGGGGAGTTAGGGAGGAGATAGGTCAGTCCGGAGAGGGTGGACAGGTCAAGGGGGTGGGATGAGGTTAGTAGGTAGGAGATGGGGGTGGGGCTTTAGGTAGGAGGAAGGACAGGTTAGGGAGGCGGGGACAAGCTGGGCTGGTTTTGGGATGCGGTAGGGGGAGGGGAGATTTTGAAGCTTGTGAAGTCCACATTGATATCATTGGGCTGCAGGTTTCCCAAGTGGAATATGAGGTGCTGTTCCTGCAACCTTTGGGTGGCATCGTTGTGGCACTTCAGGAGGCCCAGGATGGACATGTCGTCTGAGGAATGGGAGGGGGAGTTGAAATGGTTCGCCACTGGAAGGTGCAGTTGTTTAGTGCGAATCGAGCGTAGGTGTTCTGCAAAGCGGTCCCCAAGCCTCCGCTTGGTTTCCCCGATGTAGAGGAGGCCACAACGGGAACAGCGGATACAGTATACCACATTAGCAGATGTACAGGTGAACATCTGCTTGATGTGGAAAGTCTTCTTGGGGCCTGGGATGGGGGTGAGGGGGGAGGTGTAGGGGCAGGTGTAGCACTTCCTGCGGTTGCAGGGGAAAGTGCCGGGTGTGGTGGGGCTGGAGGGGAGTGTGCAGCGGACAAGGGAGTCACGGAGAGAGTGGTCCCTCCGGAAAGCAGATATGGGTGGGGAGGGAAAAATGTCTTTGGTGGTGGGGTCGGATTGCAGATGGCAGCAGTGTCGGAGGATGATGCGTTGGATCCGGAGGTTGGTGGGGTGGTACGTGAGGATGAGGGGGATTCTGTTTTGGTTGTTATCGTGGGGAGGGGGTGTGAGGGATGAGTTGCGGGAAATGCGTGAGACACGGTCGAGGGCGTTCTCGACCACGGAGGGGGGGATGTTGTGGTCCTTGGGAAAACGAGGACATCTGAGATGTACGGGAGTGGAATGCCTCATCCTGGGAGCAGATGCGGCGGAGGCGAAGGAATTGGGAATAGGGGATGGCATTTTTACAAGAAGGTGGGTGGGAAGAGGTGTATTCTGGGTAGCTGTGGGAGTCGGTGGGCTTGAAATGGATATCGGTTTCCAGGTGGTTGCCAGAGATGAAAACAGAGAGGTCCAGGAAGGAGAGAGGGGTATCAGAGATGTCCAGGTGAACTTAAGGTTGGGGTGGAAGGTGTTGATGAAGTGTATGAACTGTTCGAGCTTCTCGTGGGAGCATGAGGCGGTGCCGATACGGTCATCAATGTAACGGAGGAAGAGGTGGGGTTTAGGGCCAGTGTAGCTACAGAAGAGGGATTGTTCCACGTAACCTGCAAAGAGGCAGGCAAAGCTTGGGCCCATGCGGATACCCATGGCCTCCCCCTTTGTCTGTAGGAAGTGGGAGGAATTGAAAGAGAAGTTGTTGAGGGTGAGGACGAGTTCGGCTAAGCGGATGAGGGTGTTAGTGGAGGGGGACTGGTTGGGCCTGCGGGAGATGAAGAAGCGGAGGGCCTTTAGGCCATCTGCATGGGGAATGCAGATGTATAGGGACTGGACGTCCATGGTAAAGATGAGGTGTTGGGGATTGGGAAATTGGAAGCTTTGGAGGAGGTGGAGGGCGTGGGTGGTGTCACGGACGTAGGTAGGGAGTTTCTGGACCAATGGGGAGAAAATGGAGTCGAGATAGGTGGAGATAAGTTTGGTGGGGCAGGAGCAGGCAGAGACAATGGGTCGACCAGGGCAGTCAAGTTTGTGGATTTTGGGAAGGGGATAGAAGCGGGCGGTGCGGGGTTGGGGAACGATGAGGTGGGAGGTCACCTGAGGTGATGAGGTTGTGGATGGTTTGGTGGTCGGGGTGGGGTCATGATCAAGGGGGCGGTAGGAGGAGGTGTCGGAGAGTTGGCGCCTGGCCTCGGCGATGTAGAGGTCAGTGCGCTATACTACAACTGCTCCTCCCTTGTCCGTGGGTTTTATGGTGAAGTTGGGATTGGAGCGGAGGGCTGCATGTTCTGTGGGGGAGAGGTTGGAGTGGGTGAGAGGGGTGGAAAGGTTGAGGCGATTGATGTCACGACGGCAGTTGGAGATGAAGAGGTCGAGGGAGGGTAGGAGGCCTTGGGGTGGTGTCCAGGAGGAGGGGGTGTGTTGGAGGCGGGAGAAGGGGTCAGTAGCGGGAGGGTTAGGCTCGCTATTAAAGAAGTAGAAGTTCAACATCCAAGCGTGAGCGGTATTTGTTGATGTTTGGGTGGAGGGGGACAAAGGTGAGCCCTTTACTGAGGACTGACTGTTCGTCCTCAGTAAGGGGGAGCTCTGGGGGGGATGGTGAAGACTCGGCAGGGCTGGGTGCTACTGTCTCCTCTGGAGCTGCTGGATGTGGAGGTGGTGGGCGGAGCGACGTCGGCATCAGTGGTGGGCGGAGTTGCGTCGGTGTCGGCAGTGGGCGGAGCAGGGTAGGCGGCGGCAGCAGCGGTGTCGGCAGGTGTGTCCTCAGTGTCTGTGGTGTTGGCCACGGAAATGGAGGCGGTGGCATCAGCAGTGGTGTCGATGGCGATCGCTGTCCCGGAAGTGGTGTACCCGGCGGCGGCGGATGTGATGTCATCCGTGGGTGCTCAGAAAGTGGCCGCATGGCCAATGGCGGCAGGCACATTGTGGGGAAGGTCCTGGGTAGGGTTGGGGATTTGGGGGGTGGTGGAAGCCAGTTTTGGGTGACAGGCACCAGTGAGTTTACCGTACTTATGGTTTTTAGTGTCCAATAAAGCTGAATAGAGTTGTGAGTTCAGGTTGTGGATCTTACGAAGAATAAAAAACAGGAGAGGTCCTTTGCAGATCTGGGAGAGAGAGGCTCTGAGCTGGGGTAGCCTTGATTGTAGTGCCAGGAGATGTCGGCGCATCGCTGCAAGTGTGTGTTTCCGGAGTCGCAGGGAGAAACGCTTCTGAAGGATCTCGATGTTCTGAATGTAGACATTGTCACGGTTGGGGCCAGAACACCTACGCTCGGTTTGCACTAAACAACTGCAGCTCCCAGTTGTGAACCATTTCAACTCCCCCTCCCGTTCCTCAGACGACATGTCCGTCCTGGGCCTCCTGCAGTGCCACCTGAAGGTTGCAGGAACAGCACCTCATATTCCACTTGGGAACCCTGCAGCCCAATGGTATCAATGTGGACTTCACAAGCTTCAAAATCTCCCCTCCCCTTACCACATCCCAAAACCAGCCCAGCTTGTCCCCGCCTCCCTAACCTGTCCTTCCTCCCACCTCAAGCCCCACCCCATCTCCTACCTACTCACCTCATCCCGCCCCCTTGACCTGTCCGTCCTCCCGGGACTGACCTATCTCCTCCCTACCTCCCCACCTACACTCACCTTTACTGGCTCCATCCCTGCCTCTTTGACCTGTCTGTCTCCTCTCCACCTGTCTTCTCCTCTATCCATCTTCTATCCGCCTCCCCCTCTCTCCCTATTTATTTCAGAAACCCCTTCCCCTCCCCCATTTCTGAAGAAGGGTCTAGGCCCGAAACGTCAGCCTTCCTGCTCCTCTGATGCTGCTTGGCCTGCTGTGTTCATCCAGCTCTACACCTTGTTATCTCAGATTCTCCAGCATCTGCAGTTTCTACTATCAGAGAGACTGAGTGGCTCAGATACAGAAATATTTAAAGGTAAGGAAACATCATGAGGCCTCTTTTTATGGGGCCCTAAATTCAATAAATTACGACCAGACACCACAGCATGGAGGGAGTGCTAAACCTATGTAATTTGACCATTGCTGAAACTTACATTTTGTTGAAACTTTTAGTCTTGCATTCCAGGCCACCATTGTAAAGGGGAGCAATGTTTTGTAACTTGCGAGAAGAGTGCGCTGATTTGTTTGCAAGGGGCCTTTGGTTGATGTGTTACCATGGAGAATGCACTCCTTAGAAGATGACTAACAACTAATTGCCAAGCTCTGTTTAAATTTAAACTGGGCACGTGGACTGATTGCTTCAGGCAACGCCTTGACTGATGAACTAAAAATGGCTATTACATTTTTTAGGTTGAAACAGCCACAACGTGTGTTCTTTCTGCAAAGACCAAGGCTCAGTGATTTAATATCCATAGTTTCCAGACTGGCAATCTTAAATTGGTTGTCGGCATAATACGTGGAACACTCTGGTTTATTAAACAAATATTGCTGAATCATGAAATCAGAACTGGTGACGGTCACTGGTTTTACTGGACCAAACATGAGTTGGTTGGGTGCAGTCAGTGCTTTGTTTGTTGCAAACAACAAAAGGGATGAGCTGTTTGATGTGATATATAGTCTTTGGAATGTGTAGCCTAAATATCTAACATCACATTAACACTGAATTTCAGATACCTCATTACTCATTTATGATAGACAGAATGTCATCTTGGTTTGATAGCACTTGTCAGTGTTTTTTTTTCTCATCCAGTATGAAAGGTTGTTGCTCTTGACATTGGTCTTGTGAATGTCCTGGTGAGTGCAAATTAAAAAGCTTTGATAAAATGTCTTTTTTTCAGTAATGTTCAAGGTCTCTACGATCAAATGACTATATCTGTATAAAACATTAGATAAGTCACAGTTTTGGGGATGTTGGCTTTGTGAGGACGTCAGCTCCTTGGAGAGGCTGTAGTAGTGATTCACAGAGATAATATTGGCTGAATAGGCTTTAGTCTTGACAGTTATCAAAATAATCTCTCTAATGGAATGGAGGAGGTTGAAGAAGAACCTGATCAAATGCAAACTGATTATATGGATTAAGGAAGGACTGTGTTATGGAGTGATTGGTTGGCTATTGTGTGAGTACTCCAACTCTTTTTTTTTTAAAAATTGATTATTTTTGTTTTTCAAATGATGTATTAGTAATAAATAAATAGTTTCCTTGTTTTATGGCTAAAAAACTAAATTTGAGTTCTTTTGATTCTGTGTTTAGAAATGCGGGAGGACAGTTGCCAACCGCAGGAATACCTAATAGAAGGAGTCAAGGCACTAATCCCTGCACTTAAATGCTGGATTCAGAAAGAGGTACAGTTTTAATAAAAATATCAACTAACTAGATAGATAAAGACAAAATAATGTGAATGCTGGATTTTCTGGTCAGGTCAAACAGCATCTGTGGACAGAGAAATTGAATGAATGATTCAGGTTGATGAATATCCATTAGGACTGCAGAACTTGTGGTAAGTTGGTAATCTTTGAGATCTATGAAAGGTACCAGAGAACTGGAAAGTGAATAAGATCCCTTCGCCCAAACAAGGATAGAAGGGAATGCTGATCCACAGGGTATCAGTTTAACATCCATGGTGGGTAAGGCTTTAAAAACGCCAAATAGGGTCAAAAGCAAATTAAAATACTTGAGGAGGACAGAAAACAGCGAGTCAGGTTAAATGTTTTTTCTGATTGGAGGCTGGTAGGCAGTGGTGTTTCCCAGTGCTGGAGCCAACACTTCCTTGGTACATGTCACTGTTTAAATGTGGAGTAAAATTTCAAAATTTGCCAATGGTACAAAATTTGGAAGTGGGGCCAACAATGAGGAGGATGCCCGCTGACTCTAACTCAAGGATAAGATAGTAAAATGTACATTCATGTAGAATTTAACAAAGCAAGTGTGAAGTAATGAACTTGGCAGAAGGGTTTGGGAAAACCAAAAAAATTTAGTATCGCAGTTCTAAAGTATGTAGGGGCAAGAGGTCAGGCTCATTAATAACTGTGTCTATCCCAGGTTATAGTCCAACAGGTATTTTTGAAAACACAAGCTTTTGGAGCGTAGCCCCTTTGTCAGGTGATGAAGGGGCTACGCTTTGAAAACTTGTGTTTTCAAAAAAAACTGTTGGACTATAACCTGGTGTCCATGTGATTTCTGACCTTATGCACCTCAGTTCAACACTTCCACATCTGTCTGTCCCTAGCTTCCTTTTTAAACTGTGGGCCACTTTTTAAACTGGCACCATTATTTGTAGTCTGAGAGTTTGGAAAATCATTAGCAGAACTTCTGTCATTTCTTCTTTTGCTTCCCTTAACAGCCTTGGATGTGTTTCGTCTGGGGTTGGCTCTGATCATTGTGCTCACTATTTCTGTAAGAGTAGTGCATTCATTAATGAACACTATTTTAAAATCCTCTTTTATATATATATATGTTTTGACTGTAGGGTTTGATTGAGCGCCCGAATGAAATTCCAGATCATATCAGACCAGGGCAGCTGATCAAAGAACTCAGTAAGGAAATTCGCTTTGTGGAGGTAAAAGCAGTAACACGTAAATTGACCTGTTGGAGCACTGATTGTATTTGCCACTGATGGTGTGAGTTTTATTTGTATGACTGGGCAGGAAGGACACAAGGCACTGGTTCTCTGAAAAGTCACCTGTTTTAGTACTCAGATGAAACTCTTAGCTTCAGGTAATATTGTAATTGAGATATAAGGTCAACCTTGTAAATCATCTCAAATAGTCCTATTTTGTAAAAGGTAGAAGCATTGCTCTAGCTGAGACTGAAGCCTGAATTCGTAGCCAAGTTCACTGAACTTGCCTGTAACAATTAGAAGAACAGGAACAGGCCACTCAACCTGTTGATCTGCTCTGCCATTTAATATGGACATGACTGATAGACCATTTCACTGCCTTTTACCCATATCCCCCGACTAACCCATTACACCATTGATAATCAAAATTTCATCAACCTTGACTTTAAATAAACTGAAAGACTGAGCATTTTTTAAGCCTGGTGGGGTAAATAATTCCAAAGGGTCACCAATGTTCTTAAAATAAGTCTCCTCATCTTGATCATAAATGGCATTCCCCTTATTTTTAAATTGTGTCCTGTGGTTCTAAAATCTCCAGCCTGGGAAGACCTCTCTCCTGCCCATCCCTTGTAGTTTTTTTTATAAGTTTCTATGAGATACAGCTCCTATCTCATACCTCTTTATCTGTTACTTTAGATTTCAAGAAGGCATTCAATAAATACACTACATCTATCAGTTTCCCTTTATCAATTTAGCTTGTTGTATCTTCAAAGAACTCCAGCAAATTTGGCAAACATTAAGCCCCATTTTTAAAAAACAAAACCATGTTGACTGTTTGATTATGTTAAGCTTTTTTAAAAGATTCTTAAATGTTTTTAAAATATTTCTTCCTTAATAATGGGCTCCAGTATTTTCCCAAACACAGGTGTTGGACTACCTAGTTTTATGCTTTCTGTCTCCCTCAGTCTTGATTGGAAGTATCATGTTAGCAGTTTTCCAATCTGCTGGAATTCTCCCAAAATAAGAGGAACAAAAGAAAGCCATGCAATGATATCATGTCTGATCTGACAACCCTCACTTCACTTTCCTGCCTTTTCCCCATAACTCACGATTCCCTTACTGATTAAAACTCTGCCTGTCTCAGCCTTGAATGTACTTGACGACCTAGCCTCGACTGCGGTAAACAATTCCACAGATTCACTATCCTCTGAGAGAAGAAATTCCTGCTCATTTCTGTCTTAAATGTGCAAATCCTTATTTAGAGATAATGCCATCTGGCTCAGGACTCTTCCCTGAAGGGGGGAAACATTCCCTCTGCCTCGACCCTGTAATGTCCCCTAAGAATCTTGTCTGTTTCAATAATGTTGTGCCTCATTCTTCTAAACGCCAATGAGTGCAGGCCCTACATACTCAGCCTTTCCCCTCAAAACAGTCCCTCCATACCTGGTATCAGTCTTGTGAGCCTTCTCTGCACTGCCTTCAATGCTAGTATATCTTTCCTTAGATCAGGGTCCATAGCACTTCACGGAATTTCAGTTGTAGCCTGACTCGTACATTTGATAATTTTAGTAAAACCTCCCTACTTTTATTCTCCATTCTCTTGAAATAAGGGCCAACATTCCATATGCCTTCCCTATTATCAGCTAAACTTGGATACCAGTTTATTTTTTGTGACTCACAGATGAGAAATCTCACATCTCATTGATCTGTAGCTTTCTGCAGTCTTTCTCCATTTCAAATAAAATTCAGCTCC
The DNA here is from genome assembly GCF_021869965.1 of Rhincodon typus. Lineage (NCBI taxonomy): Eukaryota > Metazoa > Chordata > Chondrichthyes > Orectolobiformes > Rhincodontidae > Rhincodon > Rhincodon typus. The sequence goes on from NC_063349.1 coordinate 775,949, forward strand.
TCTGTTCTTCCTGTCAAAGCGCAAAACCTCCCATTCCCCATTTTATATTCATCAGCCAAGTTTTTGCCTATTTGCTTAACCTGTCTATATCTGTCTGCAGACTCTCTGCCATCCTGACCACCTCTTTCCAACCTATTTTTGTGTTACCAGTTATGGAATATTTTGTCCTAACAACTCTGCTATTTCTATAGAAATGTTCTTTTAAAACCCTTGGATGCAGGCCATCAAGTCTTGGCAACTGCCCTTTTTCCTGAGCATTATGAAAGATCTGCTTAAATATCTGCCACTGTGCATCTACTGACTTTCCCCTTAGTTTAATTTTCCAGACTGTAGATGACTACTAACCATGAAGCCAAAATCAGTGTAGAGATTTATTTGGATGATTTTTGTGCCATTGTGTTCTCTGTGTAGGGAACTCCTTTGTATAAAACTTCTGCATTTGTTTCTGCAGGAGATGAACACAGGAAATAAACCCATAAAGTCTCAGGGAATCATGGCCACGGTGCCAGCTGCACGGGTCACTCAGGACAAGAGTTCCTCCTTCACTGTAAGCCCAAGCAAGAGGAAATGCAGGAGGCTAAGAGATCCCTCAAACAGGATACACTCTGACCTGGACATTCTGGAGCTCCATACACGAGCTGTTTTGAAGAAGATGGAGATGGCTCAGTGGGGTGAGGTGGGTGGCGTACACTCCGCACCTAATCTTTAAAATAGTGCAATGAATTCCCCTCCCAATGTATCTATGAATGTGTTTCATTAACAGGACGATATGTCTGGTTCCACGTTGAGAGTAAAGATCAGCAAATCCTCATCACCGTCTTCAACAGGAATTGAGAAAGGCCCCAGTGACAATAACTTAGAATTGGTGCTTTCAAAAGGAAGGATTATTAGGTATGTGCCAAGATGAAGAATGTTGTGCGTATTAAAAGAGCTTGCATTGGAAATAGTCCCACTTCTTCATCGATCCTCCCCATGTCCCACTTCCTGTGGACCCCTAGAAGCATTGGATCCAAGGCACGGCACCTTGCGGGAGTTCTGGAGGTCTGAAGCACTGACAATTTTTATATCAGCGCCAGCTCTATTCTTGATCAGTTCACCCTAAATTCACCAACTTCTCTTCTTGTAATCTTGTATTCTACACTGCTTCTAATCTTTGTCCAAAACAGATTTATTGGTCTCCTACTTCAGCCACTCTTCGTGGCACATATCCCAAACTGCAATAGTCCTTTGTGTTTGGGAAAATTCACTCAATGTCTCTCCCTAGCTCCTCATTTTGTGAAAATTGAAATCCCTTGCCATTGACAGTGCTTAAAAGTGCTTTCAAACACATTGTTTTAAAAAGGTCAATTAAATCTCCTCTTGGGCTGATCAGTCCTAATATGCCAAATCTTATTTCCTTCCAGTTTGAATATTGGAAGAGGTTTGAAACGTTTCTACCTTTTTGCCTGGCCATCCTGCGCCATGCATTGCCTTGCACAGGCAACCTCGGCTGGGTGCTGGTCCTGACATACCCATAAATCTCGAAGGGAAGCCAAAAGTGGCCCTCCCTGAGTCCCACTCTGCAGCAGCATGTCCATAGAACATGATCAAGGAAGCAATGGATGGCCAATTCCCATCTTGTGTTATATTTCAGGGAATCTTCTGCTTTGCCTCTTCCTAACCCTGTAAATGCATGCGTACTTACAAGTACACACTCTGGTGTGTGCATGCACTTTATAATTCAGAAAATCTTCCCACTCACTGTAATAATCTGTTGAACCTTTTGTTTTTAAAACCCTTCAGTCATAACAGGGACGAGTTGGAGTTCGATCAATGCAGTACAGACAGTGAAGCTGAAGTAGAGGAGCAGTCAGATGACCGGTGCAATATGCTGCATGAAGCAGATAGCTCTGATTGGGAGGACGAGAAACTAGAATCTCAAAATCCACCCAACAGTAAGTCTGGAGGCTTGCTAAGATACTGTAGTGCGTCTTGTCGAGCATGGATGCGGTGGCTATCAAGTAAGCTTTGTCCTGGATGGGGTTGAGTTTTTTGTGTTGTTGGAGCTGTACTTATCCAGAGAAGTGGAGAGTATTCCATCAACTCCTGATTTGTCTGGATAGTACACAAAACAATACTTTTCGCTGTATCTCAGTATATGTGACAATAATAAATCAAATCAAAGTCCACCTGCTGTTGGTTGACCCACAATGCCTTGAGGAAGGGAATTTCAGGATCTTAACCCAGTAATAATGAAGGAATGGCGGTATGTTTTCAAGTCAGGATAGTGAATGGCTTGGAGGAGAATTTGGAGGTGGTGATATTCCCATGTGTCTGCTGCCCTTGTCTTTCTTGATGGAAGTGGTTGTGGGTTTGGAAGGTGCTGTCTAAAGATCTTTGGTGAATTTCTGCAATGCATCTGCTGTTGAGCATCAGTGGTGGAGGGAATGAATACTTGTGAATGTGATGCTAAACAAGTGGGTTGGTTTTTCCTGGATGGTGTCAAGCTTCTTGAGTTGGAATTGCGCTGATCCAGGCAGATGGGCAGTATTCCATCACACTTCTGACTTGTATTTTGCAGATGGTGGAGGGGCTTTGGGGAATCAAGAAGTGAGTTAGTTGCCGCAGTATTCCAAGCCAATGACCTGATTTTGTAACCACTGTGTTTGTGTGGTGAGCCCAGTTGAACTCCTGGTCAGTGATAATTCCCAGAATGTTGGTAGCAGGGGATTCAGTGATGGTAACACCATTGAATGTCAAGGGTAGTGATTAGATTGTCTCCAACTGGAGACAATCATTGCCTAGCAATTGTGTGACACAAATATTACTTGCCATTTGTCAGTCCAAACCTGGGTAATATCCACTTTTGTGGCATTTTAACATGGATTGCTTCAGTATCAGAGGAGTCGTGAATGGTGTGAACACTGCACAATTATCAGCAAACGTCTCCATGTCTGAGCTTATGATGGAGAGTAGCTTATTGATGAAGTAGCTGAAGATGGTTGGGCCTAGGATGCTACCCTGAGGAACTCCTGCAGACATGTCCTCTAAGCTTATATACTCCAAGCCAGGCAATATCTTGATGATCTTCTTTTGTACCATCTTCAAAGCCTTCACATCCTTTCTATAGAGTGGCAACCAGAACTGTGCTCAATACTCCAAATGTGGCCTAATTAATGTCTTGCACACCATGACTTGCCAACTTTTATTCTTAATCCCATGCCTGATGAAAGCAAATATGCTGTAGACCTTCTTTACCACCTTATTAACTTGTATTCCTGTATTCAGGACTTACACCCTAAGATCCCTCTGTATATCAGTACTCCTAAGGCTCCTGCTATTTACACTTTGCTCGTGCAGTTGACCTCCCAAAATGCTGTAACAGAGGTGTGCTGGAGCCTCAACTTCTTAGAATTTTTGTAAATGATTTTGGTGAAGAAACTGAAGGTATGGTGCTGAATTTGCTGATCGATGTAAAGATGAATGGGAAAGTAAGTTGTGAAGAAGGCACAGGAAATTACAAAGAGGTTTTGATAGATGAATTGAGTGAGCAAAAATCTGGCGTATGAAATGTAATGACAAAGGATTGTGTAATCTGTGCTCGCAAACACACAACACTGTGTCTGACGTTGGATGTGATTCTGCAGTAGGACAATGTTTGCAGGGTTATCCTCTGTGCAAAAAAAACGTTGCACTGACAACCAATTTAGGATTGTCAGTCAGCCCTCAGTGTGGTGCACTTGGATGTACTCAACATTGTGTATATAAATGTGCAGGGCCCTGTTCTGATCAGACGAAATGTACACACGTTACGCCTGTTGAACTCAACAAAACAGGAGACAGTCATTTATGCTTCATTGGTCAGGGAATTGCCTTGAGAAAACTGCCTGCTTGGTGAAGATTTGGACAAAGCTTTGTATTCTCCATGGGTAACACCTCTACCAGTCTGCTTGACAACAAATCATCACTGTCCTGTCATGAACAGCTTGTACAATTTAGATTTCAGCAGTACTCTAGTTCTGTATCACCCAACAACTACTTAAGGACACCGAAAGAACTGCGGGTGCTGTAAATCAGGAACAAAAACGCAAGTTGCTGGAAAAGCTCAGCAGGTCTGGTAGCATCTATGAAGAAAAAATGAGAGTTAACGTTTTGGGTCCAGTGACCTTTCTTCAGACAGGGAAGAGTTCCTCTGAGGAAAGGCCACCAGACCCGAAATGTTAACTCTGATATTTTTCTTCAATGCTGCCAGACCTGCTGAGCTTTTCCAGCAACTTCTGTTCTTGTACTTAAGGATACCTTTAGTGCTGGTGTCTCATGGGTACATGGAATGGACTCCTCATGTAATAATGGAAGCAGAAACCCTGGATCATTGGAGGACCAAGTATATACTAGAAGCAGGGTAATGTTGTGATGGACTTAGGATGTGATTTGTTGAGCAGCTGATGAGTCATTTCAAAAGGACCTTGACATTCCACCTCTGTTTAGTCTTGGTGCTGCTGATGTCCAAGATTTATTAATCTGTTCATTGTCAAGGTTCACATGCAATGAATGATCACCTATATCATCATCTTTCTAGCTTGGAGGATGAAAGGAAAGACACTTAATTGGGAGGATCCACTCCAGGGACTTCCTGAACAAATGCAACAGATGGTTCACGCACTGAGCTGCAGGTCTTGGCCATCGATCTAGTTGAGGAAATGGTGGAAACTGCCCTCAACTTCTGGCAAAAGGATGTTGACCCAAAACATTAACTCTTTTCTCGCTCTCCACACCAATTACCTGGTGCTTCTGAATATTTCTGGCATTTTTTCTTTTCACAGAATTCTTATTTGCAGAAGAAGGCCATTCAGCAAATCATCTCTACACCATTGTACCTCCGTTCCTATTAGAAGCATAGATCGGGCTATACAGAAGGATGGCATTCTGCTCATCATATCAATGCCGGCACTTTTTGAAAGGGAATCCAGTTAGTACCACTCTTTCCCTTTTGTCCCTGTGATTGCTTTTTCAGTTATTTATCCAAGGCTACAACTGGATCTGTATTCAAAGTAAATGTGTCAAAATCTTTGTTCTTTATGTCACCTCTGATTCCTCCATCAGTCACCTTAAATCTGAATATCATCCTTCCAGCTATTGAAAACAGTTTCGCTTTCCTAACCATCTTCATGATTTCAAACATTTCTACCAAAATTCCTCTTGCTTTCTCTGCTCCAACTTCTCTGCTCCAACAAGAACAATCCTGACTTCTCCATTCTGTCCATATTCCTGTAATCACTCATCCCTGGAATTGTTCTAGTAAATTTCTGCTTTACTGTCTCTAGAAGTCTTTCATACCTTTCTTAAAATGTGGTGCCCAGAATTAGACAAAACTAGTGTTTGTTTGAAAGAGGTTTAGCATAGTATCCTAGCTTTTATATTGTAGTATCTCTATTTATAAAAGTTCATTGTTTTGTTAACCTTTCCCGCCACTTTCAAAGAATTGTGGTTAAGCACCACCTCCTGCCCCATCTTTCTCCTTTATATGCTGTATTCTTAGGGTTAAGAGTCTTTGGAATTTCCTTCCTAAAAGGCAGTGGATGCAGAATATTTTAAAAATCTATTTGAGGTAGAGGTTGATAGATTCGCAATTACAGAGGAGATGAAAGGTTATCAGGTGTATGTAGAATATAGAGTTGAGGTTAAAATCAGCTCAGCCATGACCTTATTGAGTGGCAGACCAGGCACGAGGGGCCAATTGACCTACTGTTTCCTTGCTCGTTTTTTCATGTGCTAAATGGTAGCCTTTCTCATTCTCCCCATCAAAACCACACCTGGCCATGTTGAATTTCATCTGCAATGTGTCTAGTTGTTTAACTAGCCTATCTTCATCCTCTTGAAATTAATTTTCTTTCCTCATTGTTTAGTATGCATCCAGATTTCCTGCCATCTTGCCAGTTTTAAAATTGTGCCCTATATCTGCCCGCTGTGAAAACAATAAGCGTTATAGGCCTGTGTTCTCTGGCAGAGATTCAGGTCCATTGACAGCATCTTCCACACCCACAAATTTTACAGCTGTAAGAATAAGGGCAATACATGAAAATCCTCCTCCATGTCTTTGTGTTATTTTGGAGCTATGATTTCTGTTACTGGGTCAGAATCTAGAACTCCCTCCCTAACAGCATATTGGATGTCCCTGTACAACATGGATTGCAGCAGTTCAAGAAGGCAGCCCACTACCATCTCTTCGGCAATAACTGCTGGACTTGCCATCAACACACTAGTCTCAAGAACTACAGATAACACTGGTTGTCACAGCATGTGTGAGAATAGGGACGAAAGAAATCTGTTTGGTTTGTTACACCATACAATTAGATCATTGCTGAATAATACCTTCAATCTACTGTTCTGACTTCAGTCCATATCTTTTGATATGCATACCCAACAAAAATCAATCCTTCTCAGTTAGTCTGCTTTTCTTTGCAGGTCTTTTTGAAAGTATGAAAACTGAACTTGGAGATGGAATATCCAAATCTTCTGACCCCTCTGACTCTGATGTCGAGATGAAATACAGCCTGCAGGTATCTGCTCTAATCCTCTGTCTATTCAGGTACTGCTAGATTGTGATCTGAGACAGTGCCACTACTTACCTAATTCTTTAAACTGCCAGTTTAGCCACTCTGCTGGTTTGGCAACCTACTGTGGTATTTGTTGATGCTGGATGGTTTGGGACTAGAGCAGTGTCCTTTACCACTGTCTGCAGTAAAACATGACATTGAATTATACGGAATATATGGTACAGAAACAGGTCCTCCGCTCAACCAGTCCCTGTTGCTGTTGACTGTAGTCTTCTCTAATAATCAGCAGTCCGCTATTCCCTCTCTCTCTAATGTTCTTGTCTAGCTTCACTTAAATATTATTCACCTCAACTACCTCCGGTGAGAGCAAATTTCATGTTCTCATCTATCCTCTGGAGAAAAAAGTTTCTGCCAAATTCACCATTGGATTTCTTGGTACTTACCTTGCATTGAAATGTCCACCAAACTTTCCCCACAAGTGGAAACATTTTCTGTGCCCTTGCCTTCAAAACATTGAAGATTTTTGAAAGCATCTATTAAATCACAGCTCAGCAATTTGTTGCCAAAATTAAAAAGGACACAGCTTCTCCATCCATCCCTGATGATTTTAAATTTGCAGTTTTCTATCATCCACATCAGTCTGTTTTGTATCTTTTCCAGTGCCTCAGTGTCCTTCTACATTATGGCGACCAGAATTTCATGCAGTACCCAAGTGTGGCCTAAAAAAAAATTGACATAAATTTAGCTGCTCTAAACTTTTTAACCCTGTCATTTCTGGTCCCTTGGTCAGTGTGAGGTTTTCTGTCTAATTCCGTTTATCAGTCTTTATCGTGGTTTGATGCAACTGTGTGGCTTGCTAGGTTATTTTCGAGAGCACTTGAGAGTTAGCCACATTTACTGTGAATCTGGAGTTGCCTGCAGGTCACATCAGGCAAAGACGTCTAATTTTCAATCGCTAAAGAGTACAAGTGAACCAGATAGGTTTTTATGATAATCTATGATGGCCACCTTCACTGATACTGTAACAACTAACTTTCACATTCAGATTTTATTAATTGAATTTAAATCTACCAGCTGCTGTGGTGGGATTTGAACCTATGTCCTCAGAGCAGTAGCTTGGGCCTCTAGTCCAGCGATATGATCACTTCATCGCTGTCTCCATTTAAAACACTTGTGAAATTAAGCTTTGGTAATCTTGTCAAATTTTGCTTGTTAAGACTCCTGTGATGCACTGTGCTATGTTTTAGCATTGTAAAGGTGGAATATAAATACAAACTACTATAAGTAAAAGCTAATTTGTCAACTTGGCACAGTCTAAGGACATGCAATTCTTTGTCACTTCTACAATTAATATTGTTTTGTTACTACAGAGAGCAGACTCTAGAGGCGAGGAATCCTATCTCTCATCTGGTAGTGAGAAGAATGGGTTAACAATCGAGTCAGAGACTGAGAGGTCCCAGCAAGCGCTGGATAAGCCCAGGACGAGTCTGAAGCGTTGCAAGAAGGACGACACAGTTGAGAGGTAAGGACAGGATCTCTGTTAAGATAGGAGACTCAAAATTGGAGTTGTTCTTTCAGAGAAAGGTTGAGGGGATTTTTAATGTAATTTGAATATTTCTAGGGAGTTTTAATAGAATAAATAAATAAATAGCAGAGGGAAGAGGGACTCCTGACATACTGACTGAAAGGCCTGAGAGAGCAGATTCAATAGGAACTTTTCAAAAGGGATTGGGTGTTCACTTAAAATACAAAGCGGGGGATTTACTGCAAAGCAAATGGGTGTTTGAATGTTTCTTGGATCCTGGATGTTCCTGGAGGTTGTCACCTCCTAACTAAGCAGAGTTCAGATTAACAAAATAGTAACAAGTAGGTAAGTAACAAGTAGGTAAGTACCAACACTCTAGGAAGAGAAAAGCAGTGCAGAATCCACTGGGAGTATGGGAAACTCTTAAACTGGTATTCAGCATTAATTGCCAGAAGATGATAACATCTCAAAAAAGTGCATTCCAAATCTCATGAGGTAATGCAAAGAACAACGGTTGGGTTACAGAAAAATTTAGAAATGCAGTTGTAATTGAAATTTGGTAGTTGAGGGGACTTCTAGGTTGGAGTTATATTTAACACAATACAAGGACACAGTGAGAAGTGGAATTGGGTCATTCAGCCCCTATAGCTTTCTTTACCATCCAGTAAGATCATGACTGACTGACTGACTACCTTGTTGATCCAAACAATCTGTATAACTTGAACTTGAATATTCAATGAGACCGTCTCCACTGGTCTTCAGGGAAGCAAATTTGACACAGAAATAACTCTCTGAAAAGAATTAGAATTAGCTTTATTGTTTTCCTCGTCTTTGGTTTTAAATGGGACATTCTAAATTTTAGAAGGTGCCCCCTCATTCTTGAAGAGTGCATTTACCACGTCAAATCTTCTGGGGATCAGATATTTCAATAAGATCATCTGTTATTCTTGCCTTCAAGCTTCCTCTGAACACAACATTATCATTCTCCGAATCAGTTGAGTGACCTGCTTCTAATATTATTTCATTTCTCAAATAAGAAGAGAAAATTGTATGAATATTTCAGGTGCGGTTTGCCTAAGGCCCTGCACAGCCCTGGAAATACTTGACTACTTTTGTACACCTTTTATAAAAATGCGAAATTCCATTTGTTGTCCTAAACACTCACTGTGCTTGCACACAAATGTTTGTGATCTGTGCACTAAGGTACCAGATGTCTTTGAACCATACAGTTCTGCAATATTGCTTGATTTAAATAAGATCAGAAGTCACACGACACCAGGTTATAGTCCAACAAGTTTCTTTGAAATCACAAGCTTTCGGAGCTCTGCCCATTCGTCAGGTGAAGGTATGTGACTTCTGGTCTTGTCCACCTCAGTCCAACACTGGCACCTCTACATCAAGATTTAAACCATACACTGCATTTCTATTCTTCCCAAAATAAAAAAAGTTCACCAATTTTGCACACTTAATTAACCTATGAATTACTTTTCTTTTGTCTTACTTTTCAGCCTGTGTTCCCAATTTGTTTAAGTCAACTTTTTTTGTTTAAAGTTTTGGCAAAGGTCTGCTTGGGTTGCGGGTGAGGTTGTTGACTTGCTTGCCGGGCTGGCTTGTTTTTGTTCAGACATGCTACCATGATTCCTAGTGGTGTTGGGAGTCTAGTTGTCAGTTCTGATACATTCTTCATGTAGGGCAGTGTGGCCAGTGTGTTAAGGCATACTGTGTCTTCCTGTTGTTGTCTGTTTCGCAGGCATCTGCGGATGAAGTTGCAGGGATATCTGTTCATAGTGAAGATTTTGTATTGGCGCTCTTCCTCTTTCCTGCGTAGTTCCAGAGTGTTGTAGTGTGTCCTGGCCCATTCAAATAGTGTCCTAATGCAGCTTTGTTTGTGGATGTTGGGGTGGTTACTGTGGAAGTTGAGGATTTGATCCGTGTGGGTTGCTTTTCTGTATACTGAGGTTTGGAACTCCCCATTGGTCATATGCTCAATTTTAACATCCTGAAACAAAAGTTGATTGTTGATTTCTTCTTCCCTTGTGAAGTTAATCCCTGTGAATATGTTGTTGATGAGGTGGTGGGTCTCTTCTAATTTGTTGCGTTTAATAATGACGTGTTGTCTACATATCAGAACCACGGTTTAGGTTGAATACGGGGGAGGGTGGTGTGTTCTAGTCTTTGAGTGACTGCTTCTGGAATGAGTCCTGAGATGGATGATCCCACTGCTGGACAGTTGATCTGTTTGTATACTTGACCATTAAAGACAAAGTGTGTGGTGAGGCACAGGTCTAGTAGTTTAAGTACGTCCTCATTGCTGATGGAGCCGCTGATCTGCGTTGCTGCTTCCTCTAGTAATGTTGCCACTTTCTTTCGCAAGTGGGATGTTGATTGACGTGAATAACACACTGATCAAATCCTCAACTTCCATAGCATCTGTGGAGAGAAAGCAGAGTTAACATTTTAAGTCCAGTGACCCTTCTTCAGAACTCCTTAGCATCTTCAGTTCTTCTATACTATTGTAATATTGGCTACTGTTATCATAACCCTCCCCGCGCCCACCCCTGAAAGGAAAGCAGCCAGGGCAGATGGAAGATAATGTCAAGCCCTTCCACTATCTCTTCTACTCCTTCTTTTAGCAACCTTGGTGCAATTTGTCCAGACAGATTTCTCCTCTGTCCATATACAGAATTTTTAGTTGATTCCCTTATACTTTTTGAAATAGGCATGGTGAAGTCCAGGTTTTGAATGACCCACAACATGCTGTCTTTAAGGTTAAATCAAAAGTATGGTTTATTGATGAATTCAAACCTAGGAGATGGTCGTTGCAACACGTGCACTGACGCAATATGCAAAGAATAACAAAGAGGAAAGAGAAAAGGTTACAATTAGGAAAAAAATTAAAGCTTGGAATATTAATTCACTTGATTTTTGACTTGTGTGTGGCACTGCGTAGAATCCAGAGGTAATGACCGCTTCACGTTCTCATTCCTAACCCCCTAAAACTTGCTGACGGGATCTCATCCACCTTTTCATCTATGTTGTCGGTAGCGACATTGACTATAATCACTGGCTGTTCACTTTCTCCATTCAAAATGTTCACTAGTCACTGATACCAGGGAGGCAAATGGCTCTCCATTTTTGAAGAAGGGTCTAGGCCCAAAACATCAGCCTTCCTGCTCCTCTGATGCTGCTTGGCTGCTGTGTTCATCCAGCTCTACACCTTGTTATCTCAGATTCTCCAGCATCGGCAGTTCCAACTATCCCTATACACCTAACCCTGTCCACCTCCTTGTGCTGCCCTTTCATTTCTCCCTGCCATTCAGAGAAGCTGTCAACCTTGCCCTCCCTCAGTGACAAGCTGAAGGCCCCACACCCTCAAGATAATGTATTGTGGATGTCCATGGGTTGTAATCCTAAGCCAAGGCCTTGATTGAAGGCAATTGAATTATTGGTCTCAGTGTGGTAATCCCTCATAACCAAATCAAGATCCATTGTTTGATGTGGGACAGCTTGTCTACTCACTTTGATTGTAGAAACAATTGGGGAGAGGTGACATGCCTGTCCATGAGAGGATAGTACCTACAGCCAACTATTTTCTTTTCTGTATTTCAGAGAATGGTTGCCATCTCCGAGCACAGCAGAGACGATTCAGGGCATGCTCTCAATGGCAGCCCTGCAATACTCAGACCTTCGCAACAACCGAAGAAAGAATAGTGACAGCATGGACAAACGAAACCTTCCAAGGTCACACCAAGACATGAGAGCTAATCGGAGGGAGGAAAGAGAACACAGCCCACGCTCTAGGGCAGCAGAATGTGGTGGGTATTTTAGTGTATCCTGAAAAGTGGATGACTATAGAAGGCATTGCAAAGAAAATGTGATTTTGTGAGGGTTGTGGACTTGCAACTTTGTTATTCCAGATGGGGAGTTAGGTTTGGTGAATATCTAGAATGGAGATGTGGGCCATGGCAAGGAGATGGATATTCAGAAAGGAATTCCTGGTTAGGAAAGGCTAGTGATAGAGAGGCAGGATACTGTTTAGGATTGGGAGCTGTTAGTTAGGAGATGATGGAAATGTGTGAAGGGGAGATACTAATTAGGAGGGGGAAGAGGTTGTGAGAGGACCAACTAGAAACATGGAGACATCAAGGAATTGTTGCTGGTTCTGGCAGCCATTTAGATCATGGTTGATCTGTGTATCTTCATTTCATTTATGGGGATGTAATGGCCCAGTGGTATTATCACTAGACTTATTAATCCAGAAATTCACCTAATGTTCTAGAGCCTGGGTTCAAATCCTGCCATGGCGGATGGTGAAATTTGAAGTTAATAAAGAATCTGGAATTTAGAGTCTAATGATGACCATGAAACCATTGTCGATTGTTAGGGAGCCAGATGGGTTTTTCCTAATGCCCTTTAGGGAGGGAAATCTGTTATCCCTCCCTGGTCTGGCCTACCTTTATCTAGATCCACAGCAATGTGATTGACTTTTAACTGCCCTCTGGGCAATTAGGAATGAGCAATAAATGTTGACAAAGCCAGATATGCCCACATCCTGTGAGTGAATTAAAAAAACAAATGTACCCACCTTGGCCTTTGGTAACCCTGTCTAACATAGCTCTCTCTGTTTTTGAAGATTTCAGTTGACCCTCTCAGCTTCAACTGTCCTTTGGGAGAGGGAGAGAGAGGGAATTCCAGATTTCAACAACTTTTTACATGAAGTGTCTATGAAATACATAGTTCAAATTTTAAGACTTAAACTCATTGTTCTGGGCTAATTATCTTAAATTAACATAATCTAGGGTACTTCTATGTTTTGAGGAGGCAGACAAAATGGAAAAGGAGTGTAGTGGCTGGAATTAATAGTAAAGAATGGCATAAGGACAATAGTGAGAAAGGATCTTGACTTAGTGAAGCAATAAATACAATCGTGTGGAGACAAGAAAAAGGCAGAAAAAATACTAGTGGGAGGAATTTATTTGCTGTAACAGTAACCACACTGTTAGAGTACTGATTAGGAGAACTTGTAATAAAACTAATGGAAAAAATTCATTTGAGGGTTTCAATTTTAATAAATTAAGCAAATGCAATTGATGACAATAAGAGTTTGAAAGATGAGAATATGCAATGCATTTGAGTCTAGTTCCATGCCGTGATGCACAAGGAAGCATTTGGGGAAGGGAATGGTTTAGACTATGCATAATGAGACCACATCAATTAATCCATTGCCCTCTGAAGAAAAATGATAAGAATATGATAGAATTTTACACCATTTTTGGGTTTAAAAAATTATTTAGGGGATGTTGATGTCACTTACTAGGCCAGCATTTATTGCCCATCCCTAGTTGCCTTTGAGAAGGTGGAGAGCCATCATCTTGAACCGCTGCAGGACTGTGTATATTGTCGTTTCTGGTGGCCGCTTGATCAATGCCGAGTAGTCCATCTGGTTTCATTCTGTTATTTTGCTGGTGATCAGCTACAACTAATTGGCAGTCCGCAGTCAACTCCATTGCTCTTTATCTTGAGCCACATGAAGGCCAGACCTGCTAAGGATGGCAGAATACCTTCCTTAAACAGCATTAGTAAACCAGATGGAGTTTTATAACATTGGAGATTTGGTCATCACTAGACTAGCTTTTAATTCCCAAATTATTAATTTATTTTAGTATTATCACCTGTCATCAAGGGATTCAAGCACATGTCCCCAGAGCATTTGTCTAGGCCTTTGGAATAATTGTTCTGTGGCCATGCCACAACATCACTGCCTCCCTCATTGAGTGATGTGCTTCAGACCAAAACATGGGTGAGGTTAGAGACTGAGTCAGGAGAAATTGTATTGGAGAGCAAACTAATATTGAGCTTAAATAAAGCCTGTACAATTATGAAGAATGAGTTAGCTAAGGTGCAGTCTTTGAAATTTACAGACCAGAAAAAGGCCCTTCAGCCCATGACATCTATGCCACATCAAAAACAACCACCTAACTATTCTCATCCTATTTCCCAGCATTTGCCCCATAGCCTTGTACACTTTGGCATTGCAAATGTACATCTAAATAAACATTATAACAGTTTCTGCTTTTACCACTCTTACAAGCAGTGAGTTCCAGATTCCCACCACCCTCTGGGTGAGAGATTTTTCATCATATCTCTTATATATATTCTGCCTCTTCCCTTAAATCAATCCCTTGTTTATTGATCCCTCCATCAAGAGGAAAAGTTTCTTACTGTCTACCCTATTCATGTGCCTCATAATTCTATATATCCCAATCATGAGCTGTGGCCTAACTAGTGTTTTAGACATTTTCATAATTATCATAATCTCCTTTCTCTTAAAGTCTATGCCTCAACTAATAAAGGCAAGTATACCACATTCCTTCTTAAGCACTTTACCTGTCCTGGTATACTAAGGGACTGGTGGACATGCACACCAAGGTTCCTCTGATCCTCGATGCTTCCCAGAGTCCAACCATTCATCATGTATTCCCTTGCCTTGTTTTCTTGCCCAAGTGCATCACCTCACTTTATCTGGATTGAATTCCATTTACCATTGATCAGCCCATTTGACCAGCCGTCTATATCCTCTTGTAGTCTAAGTCTATATTCCTCACTATTTATCACCCCAACAATTTTTGTATCATCTGCAAACTTACTGATCGACCCTCCTACATTCAAGTCAAAATCATTTGTACAAACAGCAAGTGTCCCAGTACTGACCCTGTGGGACCCCACTGGGCACAGACATCCAATCTGAAAAACACCCCTTGACCTTCACTTTCAGCTGCTTAGCCAACTGTATATCCAAATTGTCAAATTTCCTTGGATCCCCTGGGTTGTATCAGTTCCCACATTTGGGATCTTATCAAAAGTCTTGCTTAAGTCCAAGTAGACTACGTTGAATGCATTGCCCTCATCTATATACCTGGTCACCTCTTTGAAAAATTCAGTTAAGTAGGCCAGACATCGCCTCCCCTTAATAAAATCATGCTGACTGTTCTTGATTAATCTGTGTTCTCCGAATGTAGATTAATTCTGCCCCTCAGAATTACTTCCAATAGTTTCCTCTCCACCGTGGTTAGACTAACTGGCCTGCAGTTTTTTTGGTTTGTCCCTTGCTCCCTTCTTGAAAGCAGTACCACATTGGCTGAAATCCAGCATCTCTCCTGTGGTTAGAGAGGAATTGAAAATTTTTGCAAGCGCCCTATAATTTCCTCCTCTGCCTCACTTAACAACCTGGGATGCATTTCATCTGGTCCTGGAGATTTATCTACTTTTATCCAGACCGCACATTTTGTTAAAGCTATCAGGATAATTTCAAAAAACATCAATTCAAGGAAAACCTAACATTGTCCAGAGAAATGACTATTGCTTATTCTGTTAAATTGAAACAGGTGCTGTGTGTGAATGTGTTTTTATTGCTTATAACAAATAAAAGTTTAAAGATGGTGACAATAGCCTAGTTGAAAATGTGGAGCAACTGAGCAGTATAGTGATACATAAAGAAGAGGCACTGTGAAGGCTGGCATCACTCCAGGTAGAGATCAGTTTCAAATCTTGTTGAATGGCAAAGCGTGTATGATCACCATACAGCCAGGCAATGTCCTCTCCAACAAGAAGGAATCCAATCATTGCTCTTAATGTTCAATGACATTGCTATCATTGACATTCCCAACATCAACATCCTAGGGGTTAACGTTGAGCAGGGACTTAACTGGTCCAGCTAGGTAAATACAGTGGTTACGAGAACATGTCAGAGATTGGGAATTCAACAGTTCATAACTTCCCTCCCCAAAGCCTGTCCGCTATCTGTAATGCACAAGCCAGGAATGGAATATGCTCCTGAAGCTTGACAACACTCGGTAAAGCACATGCTTGATTGGCACCACATCTGCCAAGTACAACATTCACTCCCTTCTCTACGCAGTGGCAGCAGCCTGTAGGAGATGCACAATTATTCAGCAAAGTTCCTTGGACATCAACTTCTAAACCCACGTCCTGTACCACTGAGAAGATATATAATTGTTGAGCTCCATGTTTAGTCCAGAAGGCTGTAAAGTTTCAAGTCAAAGGATGAGGTGGTGTGGCTGGAGATTATGTTGATGTTTACTGAAATAGTGCAGTAGGCCAAGGATGGTGAAGTCACAGAAGACATGAGGTGACAGAATTGAATTTACAGTTGACAGGAAGCTCATACACATGTTTCTAGACTGAATGTTGTGCTTGGCTAAGTAGTCGTCCAGACTTCATTTGGCTTTTGTTACCATTGGCCAGAAGCTAAATTGGACTGGCCATATACATGCTGTGACTACAAGAGCAGATCAGAGATTGGGAATTCTGCATTGAGTAACTCGCCTCCTGATAAAATCTCTTCTTGATTACCAGAAGCCTTCCACCATTTCAAAATCACAAGTCATCTGTGTGATGGAATGCCCTCAACATATCTGGATGAACAGGGCTCCAATAACCCTCCTGAAAGTCAACACCATCCAGAACAGAGTAGCCAGTTTGACTGGTGTGCTATCCATTATTTTTAGCCTGTCCACTATCTGTAATGCACAAGCCAGGAATGGAATATGCTCCTGAAGCTTGACAACACTCGGTAAACACTGGGACACAGAAACACCTTGAATATTCTCACAAGACTTTGTGGCAGCATCTACAAGATGCACTGCAGCACCTTCCAAACCCTCGAAAGACAAAGAGACATATGGAACGACACCATTTGAAACAAAAACAGGAGTTGCTGGAAAAGCTCAGCAGACTGGTGGCACCTGTGAAGAAAAATCAGAGTTAACGTTTTGGGTCGAGTGACCCTTTCTGAGAACCCTTCAGGTCACTTGACCCGAAACGTTAACTCTGACTTTTTCTTCACAGGTGCCGCAGAGCAGCTGAGCTTTTCTAGCAACTTATGTTTTTGTTCTTGATTTACAGCATCAGCAGCTCTTTTGGTTTTTATTTGCCACAATCTGAACGTTTCCCTCCAAGCCCCAAGCCCCCCTAACATGGAATCATATCACTGTCCCACCACTAGTACTGAGCCAAAATCCTGAAATTCTCAACCCCCCTCCCCAAACTGTTTACTAGTAGCACTTTTGGCTTTAACCACACCAGATCAACTTTAGTGAATCAAGAAAGCAGCTCACGATGATTTTCTCAGGGGCAGTTTGGGATACATAATAAATGCAAGCTTTTCCAGCAATTTCCATACCCCATTAAATAATTTTAAGGGCTTTTCTGAAATGTAGTCTCTACACTGAACCCTCTTTCCTGTGCCCCCCCCCCCCAAGTTTTTAAACTTGTGATCCTATTTGCATCTTCTCTTCCTTTAATTGAATTGTTGCCTTTTTCGTTTTGAATTTATTTAATTAATTCTCTGTGATTTTGACACCCCAAATGATTGCCTATTCATAAGGCTGCAATTCAGTGACCTGTAATATTATTGTAGGTTCTATTGTGATTCTTGGTTGATGTTCAGCAATCTATTTTTGTTTTCACAGTTGGGCCTGTGAAACAGGAAGCCGCTGAGAGCAGTAGTGAATCGGTGAATCATGAAGCGAAAAGCTTACTGAGAACAGCAGCCAAATTCTCTGAAGAGGTTAGACCCCAATGCTATGTGTAGACTGGATTGTTGGGAACTCTCTCTCTGTCTTGCACATGGAGTTTCTAGTTATCTCATTGGAAAATTATATTTATTGGTTCAGGTCTTTTTAGTGAGATCCTGCTACCAAGAGTTCCCTCTAAGGAGTACAGCTACAGCCTGGAAATTTCTGCTCCAGTGGTACACAAGCTTGCACTTTAAATTAATGCATGTTACCCTCTGAACAAAAATATTGATTAAGTCTGCATATTTCATCCTAGAAAGTCAGTGAGGAAGGATAACAATGCAATCCAATATTTAAGCTTTTATTCACAGATATGCACTTTGCAAATATGCAGGGCTATGTGGATATAACAGGAGAGTGGGACTGACTGCATTGCTCCAAAGAGAAGCAGCATAGTCTTGATTGCCAAATGGTCCTTGTTTGTCAAAAAGGATTCTATCATCTCCAAAAGTGCCCCACATGTCCTTCCTTCCTCCACAGCTTCAGTTCCTGCCCATTCATAGGTGCACAGGAGCATTAATCTCCAGTCATGTTTACAATCTGCATACAATTAAAAACCAGAACTATACACCTAATTGATTTCCTTAACTCTAATTTTTATTTAAGAAAGGATCGTTTTCACAAAATTTCAAAACTGATTAAATCAAAAATGTCCAAGTCCTATGCAAAGGACATATCTTTTCTAGAACACTTAACTGTTTCTTCATACAAGCATTTATTTTGAGGTTGTAGACATGCTCACTGAGCTGGTGGGTTTGGTTGCAAACATTTCATCACCCTGCTAGGTAACATTGTCAGGGCACTTCTGGTGAAGTGTTGGTGTTCTGTCCCACTTGTTCTTTATATGGCTCGGTTTGCTGGGGTGGTTGGTATTACTTCCGGTTTTGTTTCTCAGTGGTTTGTACACAGGGTCTAATTCATTGTGTTTGTTGGTGGAGTTTTGGTTGGAATGCCAGGTCTCCAGGAATTTCCTGGCATGTCTCTGTTTGGCTTGTGCGATTATGGATGTCTTATCCCAGTCGAATTCATGTCCCTCGTTGTTCGTGTGTAGTGAGACAAGTGAGAATTGGTCGTGTCTCTTGGTGGCTAGCTGGTGTTCATGTATCTGTACAGTCAATTTTCTTCTGGTTTGGCCGTAGTAGTGTTTCTCACATTCCCTGCATGGTATTTTGTATATTACCCCAGTTTTTTGCCGGTTTTGGGTATGGGTTCTTTTTACGTTTGTGCCGAAAAGCACAATCCACCATTACCTCCGACCACAAAAGGAAGACACAACACAACCAGAATCACTATCACCCTACCACACATCAAGAACATTTCAGAGATGACCACAAGACTACTCGGACCTGTAGGTATCAGAGTAGCTCACAAACCGACAACCATCCTACGACAGCTACTGACGAGCGTAAGGGATCCCATACCCAAAACCAGCAAAACTGGGGTAATATACAAAATACCATGCAAGAAATGTGAGAAACACTACATAGGCCAAACCAGAAGAAAATTGACTGTACGGATGCATGAACACCAACTAGCCAGGAGACATGACGAATTCTCACTTGTCTCATTACACACTGACAACAAGAAGACAACTGACAACAATTTGACTGGGACAACAATAATTGCATAAACCAAACAGAATTCCTAGAGACCTGGTATTCCAACCGGAATTCCAGCAACAAACACATTCAATTAGACCCTTGTTGTTACCCATCACTAAATCCCCATTACCAACATTCTGAGAGTTACCATTGATCAGAAACTCAGCTGGACTCGGAATATGAATGCAGTGGCTATAAGAGCAGGTCAGAGGTTAGGAATTCTGCAGTGAGTAACACACGTTCTGACTCACTGAAGCCTGTCCATATTCTACACAAGGCACAAATCGGGAGTGTAATGGAATGATGCCCACTTGCCTGGATAAATGCAGTTCAAAGAGCACTCCAGAAGCTTGACACCATCAAGGACAAAGCAGCCAGCTTGATTGGCACTACCTGCACAAACGTCCACTTCCTCCACAACTAACATTCAGTTGCAGCAGTGTGTACTGTCAACAAGGTGCATTGCAGAAATTCACCAAAGATTCTTAGACAGCATCTTCCAAACCTATGGCCATTACCATCTAGAAGGAAAAGGACAACAGATACATGGGAACACGACCATCACCTGCGAGTTGCCCGCCAAGCTAACCACCACCCTGTATTGGAAATATATCACCGTTCCTTCACTGTCGCTGGGTCAAAAGCCTGGTTTTTCTTCCCTAAAGGCATTGTGGGTCAATGGACTGCCGGGGTTCAAGAAGGCAGCTTACCACCACCTTTTTAAGGGCAACAGTGGATGGACAAAAAAATGCTGGCCGGCCAGCCAGCGATGCCCACAACTCATGAGTGAATTTTTAAAAAAAAAACTATCCTCATGGTTCGCAAAATTTTCAAATAGTTTATATATGTATATGGGAAAGGTAAAGGTCCCAACACTGATCTTTGGTGATCGCCAGATCTTCCTCCAGGCCAGAAGACATCCATTAACAATTACTGTCTCCGGTAACTCGGCCACTCCTTATCCATTTTGCTACTGTCTTTTTTTATTCCATGAGCTAGTTTCTCTGCAGACTGTTGTGTAGTACTGTATCAGATGCTTTGAAGTCCCTGTAAATCATGTAGATAACATGTATGCCTAATCAATAATTTCTGACACCTCTTCAAAAATCTCTTCAAAGTAATTAAACATGATTTTTTTCATGAATTCAAACTGGCTTCCTTTAATTAACTCACATTTGTCCACGTGCTTCTTAATTTTCTTCTAATACATTGTTTCTAGAAACTTCTGCACTACCTAAGTTAAATTGACTAACCTGTAGTTGCTGGGCTTATTTTGACACCTTTTTTGAAAAAGGATGTAACATTTGCAATTCTCTAATCCTCTGCCACCATCCTGAAGACTAAGAAGGACTGAAACTATGGCCAGTGCATTTGCAATTTCCACTCTCCCTTCCCTCTGTATTCTTCAATGCATCTTATCCAGTACTCGTGCCTTATCAGAAGCACAGGCAGCTTATCCTCCTTATCAAGTCTAAACTCCTCTTCTAGTGTCTGAATAGCCTCCTCTTTCACCATGACCTGGGTAGCATCTTCTTCCTTGCTCAGTGAAGACATACAAAGTATTCATTTAATATTTCGGCCATACCCTCTGTCTCCACATATAAATCTCCTTTTTATCCCTAATCTGTCCCCCTCCTATTTTTTAGAATTCTTTTACTATTGATACATCAATAGTAAGTTTTAGGGTTTCCTTTTATGTTAACAACCAATTTCTTTCATACTCACTCCTTGTTTTTCTTATTCTCTTCCTCATTTCCATCTGAACCTTCTATTTTCAGGCTTGTTCTTGATTTTATTAACAAACTGACATTTGTCTTTAGCATACTTTTCTGTCTTTATCTTAATTTCTGTCTCTTGTTATTGTGTTGGCTCTTCCTCTCCCTTTCAAGGGAATTTACCCTGACTGTGCTTGAACTCTCTTGCTTCTCTGAAGGTAGCCCATTGTTCAGCTCCCAAGTTTCCTGTCAACCTTTGACTCCAATTTTTTCAACTCTGGTTCATTCTTACCCTGTTGAAGTTTGCTTTTCCACAATTAATTATCCTTACTCTGGAGTGTTTGCAGTTCTTTTTCATATTCAGGCTACTCCTTATGATACAATGATCACTTTCCGGTAAATGTTCTCCTACTGATGTCATTCCCAAGAACCATTCTAGCAAAAGTGCAATTTGAGCTGATCTTCACTCCTCTCAGTACAGGACTGGAATGTTTTTCAGATTATATTTCCAGCGGTGGGAGAATTCATTCCTGAAGTGTATCACCCAGTCACTCTTCAAATGTGCCTCATTTTTAGCTTCACCCCATCTGCAAGGAGTTTCTCGGTACGGATCAACCTTGGTGAGAAGGCTGCCTGCTCCTTTTTTTTGGTACTTCAGAAGAAATTCTAAACTCTATCAAACAGTCCAAAGAATTCCCTCTTTCACCTGTCTTGGACATTTATCCTTAAGTTTGACAGCCACCAAAATTTCACTAAAATTAAGACCTGCTACTTCTGTTCCAAGGCAATGGTAAGTTGCCTTTTGTTTTGTTTGGTTTATTTGAGCTACTTGCACATTTGTGTCATAGTCATTCCATTTACCAGTACCTGGTCCATAGCCTACTATGCCCTGGCATTTTGTGTTTGTCCAGATGTTCCTTCAGGCAGCAAGTTCCATATTTCTACCACCCTCTAGGTGAAAACATTTTTCCTCTGATCTGGTCCAAACCACATACTCCTCACCTTAAACTTATGGCATCTGGTGTGGAATTGCTTTGTTGTGAATTTTTATTCCCAACAATGAGCCATAGACAAAGATATTTATGCCAAAAACAATAGTAATAAATACAAAAATGAGGACAGAATTCCTACATGGATAAAATATGGCGCATAAGTTAAATACATTTAATCGAACAAAAATAGAAATAAAACACTGCATTTCATAAAGTCTCTTTTTAGTATAAAAAGTTGTTTAATCATCAAATTTTGCAAATTGTTTTGGTTACTTTATTTGGTTAAATGTAATGAGGAGAATGATTTCAGTTTCCAATCACATGTTTTTGCCTCCACCCATATCAGGGTGTATTATTTTAAACTTATTACCCTACGTATTGTGTAACTAGATTTGTTGTCTTAACAATCCAGGAATAAAGGGTTATGGTGTGGTTAGCTATTTAAGATTTGTGTCCCAGTACTTTAGCTTTGGGCCCCATTGTAGTGTTGAACAGCCCCCTTTCTAATTTGCAGCTGACATGTACCATTTCACTTCTAACCTTAGAGCCATTATCCATGAACATGATATTCTTTACAGTTTTCATTTTAGATTGTGCATTTGAAGTGGTATTGATCCCATTCAAAAACAGCTATGAAGTTAGAATGGGTCTACTGCTGAGAGACTGTCACTTGCACTGTTGGAAAATTATTCTCTGATACTTAATTGTTTTCTGATTTTAGACTCATTACGGCCCATTTCATCCCAACAAACTCTAGTTAGAACAGTCCAGTCAGTGTTCTGCTCCCGTTCTGTTCCTTTAGCCTTGCATGTTTATTTCCCACAAGTAGCCCTCCAATTTCCTTTTGAATCAGTCATCGTCTCTGCTTCTACAATCTCTCTATGTAGACAGTGGGTTCCAGGCATTACCAGTCAATGAAAACTGAAAAAACAGTGGATGCTGTAAATCAGGAATAAAAACAGAAGTTACTGGAAGCTCAGCAGGTCTGGCAGCAACTGTGAAGAAAAAAAATCAAGAGTTAACGTTTCGGGTCCGGTGACCCATCGTCAGAACAGTTCTGAGGAAGGGTCACCAGATCTGAAACGTTAACTCTGATTCTTTTTCTTCACAGTTGCTGCCAGACCTGC
Source organism: Rhincodon typus (assembly GCF_021869965.1). Taxonomy (NCBI): domain Eukaryota; kingdom Metazoa; phylum Chordata; class Chondrichthyes; order Orectolobiformes; family Rhincodontidae; genus Rhincodon; species Rhincodon typus. The sequence goes on from NC_063349.1 coordinate 799,041, forward strand.
TGAGCTTCCAGCAAATTCTGTTTTTATTTCCATTCAATGGACTGCCTGCGACCTATCACGAGCAGCTGGTATCATCCCTCGATTAGCAATACCTCCCAAGTTTGGAACAATGGGCAAATTTCCATTTTCCAATATCCCAGTCATCAATACATCTTGGGGGAAAAAAAGACAGAGGTCCTAACACTGACCTTTGGAACTCCACTGTCTACCACCCTCCTGGTTGAAAATCATTTACCACACTCCACTGTTTTCTATCCTTAAGCTATCATTTTATCCAAGTTGATGCTGCCTCATCTATTATGGTATTTTGTGAAATGCTTTCTTAAAATCCAATGGTATCCTTGCTCGACTAATCCAGTTATTTTGAAGAAAGAGAGGGTTGATGTATGGTTTTTTACAAATCCATGCCGCTGTTCTTTAATTGACTCAAACCTTTCCTAGCACTTCATAGTCAGGGTAAAAAAAATTAATGTTTCTCAAACCTTGTCCAACACTGATGTTAAACTGACCCCGCTTAAGTTAGTAGAAAGGTCTGTACACCCTCAAATAATGGTGTGTCACTATCCAAATGTTTGGCACCTTGTCTATATCCAGGTGTGACAAACAGCACTGCTCTCTCCACTTAATTTAGCAACCTGGGGTGCAAGTAATCTGGACCAAGCAATTTATCCATTTTTAAGATTTTCCAGTTCATACTACTCTTTGGTAAACACCAATTCCAAGTGTTCATAAAGTATTCTAGTCTTGCCCTGTGCCTCTGAACTTTTATTACCCCTTCTGACACTGATGGGGCCAAACCCAGCTAGAACTACTCACTTATTATTTACTAATCCAGATTTCGCTTTCTGTAATTTGTCATTCTGTTCTCCTATTCAGTCTTGGCCAGTGTTATTGTCCTTTTCACTTTCCCTGTAAACTTATTGTATTCGACCTGGTTTTGCTTGAAGAATTTACCTTACGTGCATCTCCCCCCTCTCTTGTTTAACATTGTCTCTACCTCCTTCATCACGCAGGATTTCTGGCTTTGGTTCTTCTATTTTTGATACCCATCTTGGAATGTACCTGGGCTGTTTTCTGTAACATTACTCAGTTGAAGATCACCTGTCACTGTTTGGTCCCACTTTCCCAGGCTTGATTCCCTCTCATCACAATGAAGTTAGTTCTCCTCTGATGCAAAAAAATTGCTTTAGACTGTTCCTTGCTCTTCATTACAAATCTAAATCTGATAGAACAAAGGTACCGAGTCCACTTTATGTACCTCATTCCTCAACAGTACCTTTTTCTGAGTTGAATCAAGAACACTGCTTAACACTTCATAAGAATTTCTGCACCTTCTTGCCCTTTGCTGTAACATTATCTTAATTGATACTTGAGTAATTAATTTGCCTAATATTGCTAGTCTGTAGTTCTTCCTCATCTGTGATTCCTTTGTAGATTGGTTCCTCTCTCCCTAACTGTTTGGAGGTCTATAAAACACCCACAAGAATGTCATTGTCCACTTTTGATTCTCTGCTCCAACCACATGGAGCCTTTCTTTGCTTCTCCACGACATCGTCTCATTCCAACACTTATTTTCTAATCGATACTCCTTTATCCCTCCTCCTTTTATTTCCTTTCCTACTTGAATTGTTCTTGCAGAGTGATGGCACAGATACAATGGGACAAATGGACTTCTCTTTGTTTTAACATTCTACTATTCTATGACCTCTTCTAAAGTCTTTGTATAGTTGAATATTAGGCATTTTTTAAGCTATGTTTGCAATAAAGGAAACATAATCATATTCCTAGTGTTCCTAGTTATCCTCTTGCTCTATTCTTACCTAACATAGTACAACTTCATTCTGTGGTGCTATTCAAAGCTCTGAATCCAGCTTATTCCTCTTTTGTACCTCTATATGTTGACCCTCTAAACCACCACTAGTTTGTACCTTTCTCAATCAACAAATGAACCAGTCCTTTTGAGGAGAAGTAGGTACATCTATCTAAGGACTGGTCCCAGTGTCCTAAAAATCTGAAGTTGCATGCCTCAAACTACTTTTTGATCATAGATCGTAGAATCCCTACAGTGTAGAAGCAGTCATTTGGCCCATTAAGTCCACACCGACCTTCTGAAAAGCACCTCCCCCTCCCCAACCTATACCCCTGCATTTCCCATGGCTAATCCTCCTAACCTAAACATCTCTGGATACAGTGGGCAATATAGCATGGCCATTTCACCTAACCTCCACACAGGGAGGAAACAGGAGCACCCGGAGGAAACCCATGCAGACATGGGGAGAATATGCAAACTCTAGGCAGACAGTTGGCCAAAGATGGAATCAAACCCGGATCCCTGGCACTGTGAAGCACCATGATTATCTCTGTTTCTACTCTGTCTGGAACTTAGCACTTGAACTGATGTAGAGATAGTGCCTTTGCGGTCCTACGTTGTATTTTCCACTTAGTCCTGAAAATCTGACCATAGGATCTCCATATTTGCTATGTTGTTGGCACTGATGTAAACAACAACTTGTGACCCATCCTTCTGCAGAATATTCTGCATCTCCAATGTCCCTTACCTTGGTAGTAGGGAGGCAGCAAACTGTGCGGGTCTTATGATGAAGCATCATACTGTTTCCTGAATCCCCTTAACAATTTCTTTTCTATGCCTACTGTTTCCCGCTCTCTTCAGTCCCTTGCCCATTGATGCCTTGGGCTGGATTTCACTTCAAGGTGACATCACTGTCAGCAGTCTCCAGTGCTCAGCATTGGTTTGAGCATGGTACAGACGCTGAAGTCCTGTACTTCTTTTCTCTTCCCACACTTCCAGTTGGTCACCCATCTACTATTGTGAACTTTTGCCACTTTTGTTTTTGGGGTGTTCACCTCCTGGAATGTTGGATCCAGGATACTTCATTCTCCCTGATGCTCGCTAGTGACTCCAGCTACCCCCTCTGGCTTGGAAATCCTAAACTTGAGCTGAAGCATTGAGAGACTCCTACCTTATACTGAGATATCTTGATTTTCTTTTCTCTCTGTAGGTATGGAAGGAACGAAAACACCTCAGAAGAGAAGCATCAGTGAGGCAAACTATTCAGGAAAACAAGAATTTGATGGGAGAACGCGTTGACAATGAGGGTCAGATTCCCATAGATTCTCTGAGTGTAGTGTACAGGTCATCAGCTGATCATGTCTGGGGAGACTGTGAGATTCATAACAGCGAGAGTCTGGATCACATCGATTCTGTTATGCCAACGTCGCCATCCATGCATCCATCCAGCAAAAGAACCCTGTCCAATCCACCCCCTGTGAGCAATCAGGCAACAAAAGGTCAGTGACCAATGTCATTTTAACACATGTTCCCTGGTCAAAGAAAGAAAGAGACCATCATAGCATTAATAGAGAGGCTTCTATGATTAGTAAGAAAGTTGACCTTTCATTCACCTTAGGTTGTTTAAGAATGCCTGAATGATCTCATGTTAAAAATTGTCATTATAAACTAATTATATTAACGTTGCAACCCTATGGCAGGTAAGCGTCCAAAGAAAGGGATGGCGACTGCAAAACAGCGACTGGGAAAGATTCTGAAGTTGAACAGAAGTGGCCGCCTCTTCCTTTAGAATAATGGTATTCCAGACCAGCAGTGGTCCAAAGAGGGTCGTGGTCCGACTGCACGTATGGCCACCTTTCGGGTGAACTGTGCCTCAGGAACAATTCCCCAGATGAACACTGTTGAAGCACAGACAAGCAATAATGGTGGAGCTGGACTTTTGGGGGGAGTGAGGAGAAAGAAAGAAAGAAAGAGAGAGAGAGAGAGAGTTGGGGGGAGGTACTGATATTATGGAACTTTTACCAATGTTCAGGGCTTGCAAACATTTTTTTAGAGAGTAGTATTCTGACTTCCTGTTGTCATGTAATTTATTTCTTACAGATTATTTGATGCATTTTGACAGCTTTGAATGATTTTTTTAAAGATAACTATTTATTGAGGGATTTGTCTGATTAACTTCAACTGAATAACAAGTTAGATATAAAACATTCAACCATGTATCCAGTGGACAATTTCTTGTTTTAATTCTTAAGTGAAGAGTTGCTGTCTGTGTGTCTGTCTCTTTCCCCCCGACTCTCTCTGTCCCCACCCTGTCTGTCTCCTTCCACAATATCACTTATGCACGGCAGAGTTTGTGTTTAGTTTCCAATTTGGTGTTTCATCCAACAAAACACTTCATTGTGCAGTATCTGTCTTCCTGAGATCTCTTCACAACCTAAGGATGGGAGATGCTTAGAAAGCTGGTATGTGTTTGGAAAGCTGATTATCTGACTTCTGGATGCAGTATTTGCAGACCTTATTTCAATGATAACAGTTGTGATGCTAAAGGAATTGGCCTCAGAGGATCCAGGAGATTGTTTGTTTGCCGCTCAACAATCTGACTTCTAGTATGCTGCAGAGACACATGCCTGTAGAAATTGTCCAACACCCAGAAGTGCATTTGCTAGGTGATCCAGGTCTCACTGTGACAACAACTGTGGTGCTGACTTTGTTTTTTATGGAGGTCTATGTTGTTGATGACCCATTTGAGATTTTCAGGGTAAGCTATGCTGGATCTTCTTGTTAGTGGTGATCTTTTGAGATAGGTAACTGCTGTGATATGGGAGGTGTACAATAACTTTTAAAACCTCTCCATCAATAACAAGGTTTAGATGCTTGAATGGAGGAGGGTAATTAACATTAACCTAATCATGAAAATAATTCATGACTAACTTCCATGAAGGATGATATCTGAATTTTAACTCCAAAGGAAGCTTTTCTATTTGAACAGGCTGAGTATCCAGATTAAGATGACCTTCCTGCATATCCACGGTGATGACTTTCCACTTTGGTCCACGACTACAACAGACAACCCTCAATCTCTTCAACTCTAAATTATTCTTTGTGGGGAAGAGCAGCTTTGACAGAGTGAGAATGAATTTGTCCTGGGTTGGTTGGAATCAAGGATTTGTAGGCAAATATGCAACGGGTTGCCTCTCAAGAGAAAGTAGTTTAGGTACAGTCAAAGTGCGTTCCTACAATGGAGAAAGGTGGGACAAACCAATTTGGTGCTCTAGGATGGTGTTGTGGTCTGAGCTGATGTTGTAACTTGAAAGGTCAGTTCCCAGAATGAAATCTGACTTGATAGATCATATTTTGCTTTGTTTTTCATTTAATGCAGTGGTCTTAAAAGTGCCAGACTGCAGATTTGGTTTCAACAATGAAACAGAACATTTACATAAAACAAACTAGAACAAACCAAGCTATCTACGTATTACAGTTTAAAAGATCTCAAATATCTGTCAAAACAAAATCCCAGCAACTCCTTAACACTGCTATTTTAGAGTTTATCCAAATCCAGAGACATCTTCCTTCCCTATCAAATTTGCAGGTGGACTTCACTGCTTCCTTCCTATTCCTGTTCTGAGCTGCAAAGCCTTTTCTTTGACTCTCACATCTGAGATCTTAAACTTTCTCAACTTTGAATAGCCAATGCAGACTTCTAGCCAAACATTCCTAGTCTGAAAATTTTCACAGACCAAATCCTTTACCTGAGCTAACTTATTCCCTTAACTGCTCTGAACAAACGCTTTTTCCTTGGAGAAACTACTCTTTCCTGTGACTTCGGTCAGCCCTCTTTCAAACTGAATTCAAAAGCTTTTAACTAAATTACTGTAATTATGCTGTCTCTGGACTGTGTGCACAAACACTGCACCAATTCTGGGTTGTGTACTCACGTGCTGACTGGATTGTACCGAATCTGGACTGTGCACACAGCACTGTCTCGGATGATGCTCAGCCACTGTGGTGATGTTGGACTGCGTGTGCACATGCTGCTGTTTGTGGACTGCGTGTATGCTGTGCCAACTCAAGACTGTACATGCAATTTGCTGACTCTGAACTGTATGCACACACTTCGTGCCAATACTGGTGTTCGCTCTCACTCTTTGCCAAGACTGACCTGGGTGCACAGGCGCTGTACTGATTCCTGGCTGCACTCGAACACTGTGCTGATACTGGATTGAATTCACACACCATTCATTCATTGATAGTCCCTTGCAGATGAAGATGACTTTCTTCCACTCTCGGGGTGAGTCTGTAAGTGGCTGCACAGACCGAGATGCCTAGTCCAGGCTCAGTTACACTTGGGGCAGGTGGTGGTCTCTGGAGAGGGTGGGTGAGCCGTTGATGTGGCAGCACACTCCCTTTTGCTATTGTCACCTAGCTTTTGCTTTTTCCTGGTGGCAAATCTCAAGATGGATGGTCTTGGGCGAGTGATTCCCAGGTGTCTGTGGGAATGTCGCACTTTGCCAGTGAGGCTTTGAGGGTGTCACTGAAACACTTCTCTGTCCACCTGAGGCTCGTCTGCCATTTTGAAGCTGGGAATAGAACACCTGCTTGGGGAGTCTCAGTATAACCATGTCGGATTGAATTCACACACCATGCCAATGTGGGACTGCACACGCACAGTACTGACTCTGTACTTGGTACATGGACTGCGCCAAATCTGGACTCTGAATACACTGTGCTAACTCAGTAACTTTTCTGTAATCCACGTAGAATCATACTACCTATCTGGTTTAGAAACTAACACCACCAGTGTACTCCAATTGTTTTGGCCATGTTAAATCAATTAAATTATTTGCTTGCATGTATTGAATCTATTTCCATCTTTGTTTGGTTATCTGGGCTTAATCAATAAGTATGTTGTTTCATCAGTACTGATTCCCCTACATCTACATCTAGCTTAACTAGCATGGTACATCTGGTGTGTGTATAACTATAGATTTCCTTGAAATTCTTGTACTTCCACTGCACTTACCACCTGATATACTTGCTCTTGCTTATCTTCCTGTCCATGATATCACTTAAGCATGTTGTGACATTATCAATTTTTCTTTCTATGGTCAGGAATATCCACCAGATAAGTCACTTTACTGGCCCTCTAATATGTTGAATGGACTACTGACTCTCACTTTCAGACATTTATGATGTATAGATACTAACACTATCATCTTATCTCCATGGACAACATCTCAACCTTTGGCATTTTAACAGTTCTACCTTTCATTGGTGAGCAATTTGAAATGTCTTTGGCTGGCTGATACATTTTGGGTAACTTTTCCTGGAAATTTCACACACCGGTTAGAAATAGTCTGAGTTTTGATTTTTTTTTTAAAGAAATTAATTTCAAGAGTTCCTTTCATTTTCATTCCCATGTCCATATTTCAGTTCAAAAGGATTGAAACATCGGTGGACTGATATGAGCTTGCTTAATGGCAAACAATAAATTTATCATAATCGTTCAAACATTTCTGACAATAGGCTCAAATCATGGTCTTCCAGGGTGGCATGGTGACTCAGTGTTTAGCACTGTCGCCTCACAGTGCCAGGGACACTGGTTTGCTTCCATCCTAGGGCAACTGTGTGGAGTTTGCATATTCTCCCCATGTCTGCGTGGGTTTCCTCTGGGTGCTCAGGTTTCCTCCCACAGTCCAAAGATGTGCAGGTTAGGTGGATTGACCATGGGAAATTGCCCATAGTGTCCAGGGATGTGTGGCTAGGTGGATTAGCCATGTGAAATGCAGGGTTACAAGGACAGGGTAGGGTGTGGGTTTGGATGGGATACTCTTTGGAGGGTTGTAATGGACTTGATGGGCCAGATGGTTTGCTTACACACTGTAGGGATTCTATGCTAAAATTTAAAGCCAACTTTCTAATGCACCTTATGATTGTCGATGATAAGCTGAAGACTTGTTTTATTCCCTAACCAATCATAACTACTTTGAATTGTTGTGACATACTATGAGCTCAAGGTTCAAATTTTATTTTCTCGGATAATCCATGTCTTGTAACAAAGTGAGTTAATTTTTTCGTTACCAGTTTTTTTTTTTTTGTAATTTTCCAAAAAAGGCACTGCCTCAGGAAACCTTGTTGAAGAATTGTCAAAAAGTTGCCAATTTCTACTTCTGGTTTGAGAGGGGTCCTACCCAATTTATTAAGACCCTGCTAAATGGTTCATTGACAGCTAGTTTCAGAATTAAGGGAGCAGGTTTAAATGATGGTTGGAGTATTTCTACTAATTCTGACTATAAAAATGTTTTACCAAGTGTTTTCCTAACATCCAAATGAACTGCTATTCGAATTTTGTGAGCCAATCATAAAATGTCATGCTTCTCAGTTACTGCCACCGGCTGGACCACTTTACATTTATCTTATCTTTTGCTGGTATTTAAGGTGGTCTTCGTTTACTTATTGAAACTTCAGTTTTTTTAAAAAATAATAACACTTGTATTTTTGCTCTGATTCAATTTCTGAGAAGGTTTGTTGATACAGCTCTCTCAACTCATAGCAAAGATACATCCCAGTCATGAAGAAGGATTCGGGGAAGACGATAAGGCAAACTATAGTTATTGAGGGAAGTTACAGGTAGCATCAACTTGAAAGAAAATTTGTATAGTTTGGCAAAGAGTAGTAGTAAACCAGAGGATTGGCAAAGTTTTAGAAACCAACAAAAAGACCAAATAAATAATAGAAGGAGAAGATAAACTTGGAGCGTAAACTTCCAAGTAATGTCAAGCTAGGCAGCACTATCTTCTTTAAAAAGGAAGAGAGAAACCAAAGTGAACAAAGGCCCCTTTGAGAACAAAACTGGGAAAATAAGGGGAAGCAGGAAGTGGCAATGGAGTTGAATAAATACTTTGCATTAGTTTTCACTGCAGAAGATACTATTAAAACTCTAAATTACAAAATAATCAAAGAGCAAAAGAAGGAGAGGAAATGCATATAATAACAATTACGAGTGATAAGGTGCTAGGGAAACAAATGGGGCTAAAGATCGATAAGTCTCCTGGACCTGATGGGATGCGTCCTAGGATATTAAAAGAAGTAGCTACAGAGGTAATGGATGTGCTGGTAGTAATTTTCAAGCATCCTTAGATTCTGGAAATGTCCCAGAGAATTGGAAAACTGCAAATGTAACACCTTTATTTATAAAGGGAGGACAAAAAACAAGTAACTGTCAGTCAGCCTACATCTGTTATTGGGAAAATGTTAGACTCTGTTATAAAGGATGTAATAACCAAGCACTATAAGTAATACGATCAAGTGAGTCAGCGTAGCTTCATGAAGGAGAAATGCCTGACAAATTGCCAGAATTATTTGAGGTGGTAACAAGCAGGATAGATAAAGGAGAAGCAATAGATGTAATATATTATGATTTCCAGAAGGTGTTTGATAAGCTACCACATTTTAGGCTACTTTCTAAGATAGGAGCCTATGAAGTTAGGGTAGTAATTAGCGTGGATAGAGGATTAGCTAACTAATAGAAGACAACGTTGTGATAAGGGAGACATTTTCAGGTTGGCAACCTGTAACTAGTGGTGAGCTGGGGTTAATTTATTCACAACATATATTAATGACTTGGGTGAGGAAAGGAAATGTACTAAGGCCAAGTTTGTGGATGACCTAAAAATAAATGGAAACCGAGGGATACAGACAGGTTGTGTGATGTGGGAAAATGTAAGATTATGCACTTTTGCACGAAGAATAGAGGAGCTTAATAGTATTTAAATAAAGAAATTCTGCAGAAGGCTACAGCACAGAAGCATTTGGGAGTCCTCGTTCATGAATCATAAGAAGCTAGCATGTAAGTTCAACACACTATAGGGAAGCAAATTTAATGTTGACCTTTATTTCAAAGGGATTGGAATATAAAAGTAGGGAGGTTTTACAAGGCTCTTGTCAGACCACAGCTGGAATACTGTGAACAATTTTGGGCTCTTATCTAAGGAAAGATATACTGGCATTGGATGCCATCCAAAGAGGGTTCAACAGGCTGATACCAAGTCTGGAGGGATTTTCTTATGAGGAGAGGTTGAGAATATTGGGAATGTTTGTTGTGTTGAGAATATTGGGAATGTACTTATCGGAGTTTACAAGAATGAGAAATGACCTTATTGAAACATAAGAGTCTTAGGGACTTGCCAGGATGGATGCAGAGAGATTGTTTCCCTTTGTGGTAGAGTCTATAACCACAGGTCTTAACTTGGAATTAGAGGTCACACATTTAAGACAGAGGAGAAGGAAATTCTTCTGAGGGTAATGAATCTGGAACTTTTTTTTAACCTCAGACTGCTGTCAAGGTTGAGTTGTTTGGCATATTCAAGGCTGAGATTTTTAATAAGGAAGCAAGGGTTTTAAGGAACAGGCAGGACTGGAATTTAGGGTTAGATCAGCTATGAATGAACTGAATGGCCTGTTTCTGCTCCTATATCTAATGGTTTTATGGTCTTGGCATCTCTGTTGCATTTCTAATATAAAAGTTGGCTTAAACCGATCACTCTCATCCTCTTTACCTCTTCTACATTTTAGAAAATAGTGTCAGATAACTGAATTTACTGATCATCTCTTTGTATGGATCCTTCCTCTTCCTTTCTAATTCCACTAGCATCAGTGATTAACTTGTTCTGGTATCTTTCAATATATTTACTAGTCTGCCTCCTTGATTAGAAAAATAAAGTCACCATAGTCTTACCAGACCATAAGCCTATTATGTTACCACCAATGGTTGGGGATTTAACCTGAGGGTCACTTCATCTCAGGCAAGGGAGAGGTTGAGAAGAAAAAGTCTCATGGTCACTTCAGCTGGTGCAGGAATTGAATCCACGCTGTTGGCATCGCTATGCATTGCAAATAAGCTGTCCAGCTAACTGAACTAACCATGGAGAGCAAGGAAGTGCTTGTTCTCTCCAGTCAGAACACTGAACCTTTCCATAATTGGTTTACTTATTTCATTGGAGGAGTAAAGGGCCACTTCTAAATATCCTAACCCTCCAGCAGTCTGACTCTCCTTATCAATAATTAAAGTATAATTCTCTTGACTAGCGTGAGCGATGTCCCTGTGCTTACTAAGTTCTGAGGAAACACATTTCATCTGTGCAACTGCTATGTTTTTAATACCTATTTCCTTTCCCAGTACAGCATTTACTGAGAATTCCTAAGGTGATCCTACAACTGCAACAGGTCTCACAGTTAATTTCTGCTGATTAGATTCAGTATGTCCACTTTTATTAAAATGGATGAATATTATTTTATTTACATTACTCTTAATTATGGACTTCTTCTAACTTCAAAGTAAACAGTTGATCTGGGTCCAGCAGCCACACTCCTACAGCGTAGACAAACAGGAGGCTGGAAAAACATGGCAAGTGAGGCAGTATCTGGAGGAAAGGAGAGGTCAACGTTTTGGGTATTAACTCGCATCCCTGGATTCTATTTACATGGCTCGTTGTGGCGGAAAGGCGGCCAACATCAGCAAAGACCCATCGCACCCTGGTAATGACCTCCTACAACCTCTTCTGTGAAACAAAAGATACAGAAACCTGAGCGTGCGCACAAGCACGTTCAGGAACAGCATCTTTCCAGCTGTTATCAGACTGTTGAAAGGACTGTAGCCTCAAACAATGTAACCTCTATGACTCTTAAGTCCTCTTGATCTGTACATTCCTTGCTTGCTGTGAACTGTCTGTACTGCTCGTAAACAAAGTTTTTCACTGTATTTCGGTACGTATGGCAATAAAAAAAAATCATTCGATCTGCGGGACAGTCTCGTCCCGAGTGCCTGATCTCCTGAATTGTTCTCTCCTGGTGAGTATCAGCAACAGAATAGGCGCGGGCAGAGGAAGGAGGAATGGGGTTAGGGGTGGGGCCAGGGGGCGTGGTCAGAAGTGGCAGTTCCGTGTGTGAGGGACCGGGGTCAGGAGCAGGTCAGTGCCGTGTGTGGGCGGGGCGAGCATTGTGATGTAGACACCGGGCACTGGAAGGGGTTTGATTGACGCGCCTGCGCTTTCGGGTTTCGGGCACGTTCTCGATGCGCGCTCTCGGGCCGGGGTTCCTGGAAGCGCGGCGCTGCAGTGAGGGCCCTCCTGGGTCACAGGGCCCCGCACTGGCCGCGCTATTCCGGGCCGCCCAGAGGCTGCAGCTGCGGAGGGATTTCCCAGCGGCCCTGGCGGCCTGTGAGCGCGGCCTGGAGCTGGAACAGAAAGGGAGCGGGTTAGAAACCGGTCCTGGGTCTGAGGGGGAGGAAGAAACAGGGTCTGGGGGTGGGGACATCTCTGGGAGTTGGTTTTGGACTGGCAGTGGGGTGCCGGGGAAGGGGGATGGCTGGGAGGGGCTGTACTGGGAGGCAGTTGTCTGTGAAGTGTCACTGTCCTCTGAGCCACATGTAGAACTGTTGTTGTTCACTGGTTGATTTTGACGATGTGTTTTGTGTTTGTCTTGTGGAGCAATCGCTGAACTTTTATTTTGTATCTTCTAATAATTAGCTCTGTCCTGGCTGCGGATACAAAATCTTGCTTGTGCATCATTGGAATTCAGGCTCTGGCTGAACTCAACCAATGGGACCAGGTGTTGGGCTGGGTTCTGGAAATCTATGAGATCCCAGAGAAAATACCTGCCAGAATCCTACAGATGTGGTGAGTGTGGGAAAGCTGGTCCCTGTGGGCAATTACTATTTGAATTGATCTTTACTCTGCACCTAATCTTACGCTGTACCCTGTTAAAACAGGAGACAGACAGCCAAGCCAAATTAGTCTTCCCACTTAAGTATTTGCGTATGCTAAAATTAAAGCTTTCAAACAGCCTCAAAATTGACCCCAATGTATCCTAACCAGACTTCTTGTATAACCAATCCCATACTCTTGAGAGGCCTTCTTCAGAGTAAACACACATGCAGCCAACATAATCAAGGAGCCCTCCCACCCTAGTTATAGTCTCTTCCATCAAGTAGAAGAGACAAAAGTTTGGAAATATGTATCAACAGATTCAAGAACAGCTTCTTCACTGCTGTTGTCAGATGTATGAATGGCCCTCTCTGTAGCTGAAGCACTATATTCTGCATTCTGTTCTGTTGCCCTGGTGTATGTATGTGAGGTATAATTTGTATGGATGGCACACAAAGCAATACTTTTCACTGATTCTCTGTACATGTGATAATAAATCAAATCACAAGACACTGCAAATAGCTTTTGTAGCTTAAATGAAAGACTTAGCAATTTATGAATATACAATAACTTTAGCACAGCAAAATTAAACAACAAAATAATCTAATACCTATAATTTTAAACCCAATATCCTTTGTTTTCATCCTCCGACACTTCCGCCATCTGCAATCCGACCCCACCACCAAA
>NC_063349.1:812637-836323 GCF_021869965.1 Rhincodon typus
AGCCCTGCACCTTGTTGTCTCGGATTCTCCAGCATCTGCAGTTCCTACTATCTCTGATTCAATTTTAACCCCACTGCGAAGCCTCTTCTAAGGATGCCTAGCCTGAAGAAGTTACCCTCCTCCGTCTGGACAAACCTCAGGAGATCTCTCTCCCACTGCAACTCTCTCGTAATCTCTTCGGCCCTGAAACTGCTCGACCATGTCCTGAAGCAAACCAGGTACTACAGCCACATCACCTTTCTTAGTACCTGCCTACGGAACCAGATCATCCCCAATGGACTACAGTCCACATTCAAGCCTTCCCAGTTTGGCCCCAACCGTGACAATATCTACACTCATGGCATTGAGATCCTTCAGAAGCGTTTCTCATATACTGACTTTGTTAATGCAAAACACCAGTTACCTAGTTAAACACAATGTTCTTGCCCTGGTATCGAAGCATCTGTAAAGTCTTTTAATTAAGAACCAAGCTGTAAATAACTTTCTGGCCTGGCCTTGCAAAGAAACCACAACTTGTTGTTCTGTTTTGTTTTAGTTTTAACACAATCTGTTGCCACAGTTGAAAGGCCATTTTCATCTGACACATCTCAGTTCATGGCTCCAAACGAAACTTAATAAAATAATAAACTGGAAATAATGAAAAATCAGCAAGGGCTCTAACGTACCTCCAACCTTAAAAGATGGAACGCCATTTTAAAAAATGCATTTCATGACAAGGTTAGTAATACTTAAACGACAAACAAAACACAAAACTCACGGCCATTCATTTTTCCTATTTTGATGCCCATTCAACTTTCTTAGTCACATTCTTAACTTCACCATAATTTACATTTGGAATAAGGCAACAGCAATTATGTTTTCTTTCCCCAAAAACAAAAGAACTGCCAATGGTTCCACAATGGTTCCTTTTCTACAGTTAAGTAGTTTTCCTGGAGGTTCAACATTTTTGAAAAATAAGCCCTGGCCTTCTCTGTTTCAGCCTTGTCACCCTGTAAAGGAACTGCTCCAGTCCCCAAATTGCTAATTTAAATGGTTTGTTAAAATTAGGTACAGTTAATACAGGTTCATTTATTCAAATTACTTTTAGCTTTTCAAAGGCTGCCTGGCGTTCTGTCAACCAAAGCATTTTTGTTTGTTTTCATAGCAAATTAGTCAAAGTATAGCTACTTGCTAAAATTAGGCACAAACTTTTGATAAAATCCGCACATTCTCAAGAACCTGTCTTTCCCTCATTTTGTTTTTGGGGTAGGAAAGTCAAAAAAAGTTTTTACTTGTCATCTAAGTAAACTATGCAATTAGGTAATTCAGTTATGACTCTATTCATTAATCATTGAAATGTGGCTGGGGCATTCTTAAATCCAAATGATGTAACCTGATGTTGGTAAAATACATTGGGTGTGACAAATGCAGAGATTTCCCAAACCCCCTCTATCAGCAGTATTTGCTAACATCCTTCTTAACAAATTAATTTTAGTTAGGCTTGGTGATGCATCATTCTTATCAATGCAATCTTGGTGTAGTTGATGAGGACAGTGTCGTGGAAGTTTTACTGTGTATCTAACCCCATGCTGTCCTTCTCCTGGAAGTGTTTGTAAAGGAAGCTTTACTCTATATCTAGCCCCTTGCTGTCCCTATCCTGGGAGGGCTTGATGGCAGAGGGAGCTTTGCTCTGTATCTGTAAACATGTTCTTCCATTCCTGGGAGTCTTTGATGGGAAGAGTGTAAAGAAGCTTTACTTTCAGTTTAAGAGTAGAGGGAGCAATGTTCGAGGTATAATTTTCCTGCAGTGCCATTATTCTTTCAATGAAGCAGATGAGGTGGTCCTCTCTTTGGTGACTGTGATGTTAGAGCAGGCATTCTTGGGCTATGAGAACATGACTCATGATCCTTTTTTTTTCTTTCATCATTAATGGGATGAGGGTGTTGCTGGCTAGGTCAACATTTATTGCCCATCCCTAAATGCCCAGAGGGCAGTTAAGAGTCAGTCACATTGCTGTGAGTCTGGAGTCACATGTAGGCCAGACCAGATAAGGATGGCAGTTTTCTTCCCTAAAGGACATTAGTAAGCCAAATGGGTTTTTCCAACAATCGACAATGTATTCATGGTCATCATTAGATTCTTATTCCCAGATATTTTTATTGAATTTTTATTAAAATTCTACTATCTGCTGTGGCAGGATTCGAACCCAAGTCCCCAGAACATTATCTGGGTCTCTGGATTAACAGTTCAGCGATAATACCACCAGGCGATCACCTCTGCTGAGGATATGACTGATCTGTAAGCTCAGCATCTGAAATGAGCTGTTTTTATGTCTGTATCTTTGGCAGCATCATTCTATACAGCAAGGTTGGAGAGCCAGGCCAGGTGCAGAAGGCAGTGGACAGTTGGCTAAAGCGTTGTACCAGTCCAAGTCCTCTGGGCTGTGGCTCAGGGCTGGTATTGGAGTTATACCTGCTACATGTGCTGCTACCACTTGGGCTGTACACAGAGGCAGAAGAATTGATTCAAGGTACAGCATTGCTGACAGAGCAGCAGCGGGGACCAGCATTACAAGTCATACAGAATAGGAGGCCTCAGCAGCCTGAGCAGGACTCAGCAGGAAGCAGGTGCCAGCTTGCAGCAGACTCCAGCCAGCAGTGTCATCCAGGTAACTGTTGATATTTGGAGTCGTTCTGTTTGTGTTTCACTCTATAACTCAGTGTCCACCTTCATCCAGCAGCACTGCAGCTACTAGTCCTGCAAGCTTCTTTTTCGCCTTTCCCCATATTGGCAAATCAGTTATCAGCATCCCTCGCAATGCACCGGTCTCGATAAAGAGCTCTCAGTAGGGTAATGAACCATGAAGTGACGCAACCTATGGTGGGAAATGTGTTTTGGAAATCAGTTAGAAAGAGGGAGAGAGTGTGATTTCACTTGTGACTGGCTTTCGCAGCTCTGTTCCAACTGCTTTCATTCTTGTCTGTTCAGTATCAAATTGCTACCTTAAATTGATCCAAAACCTGTTGCTGGTCAGTTAGTGTTCTTTTCCTCAAAGATACCTGCTTCCGGTACAGAAAGTATCAAATGCACCTTTCAGCAAGTGAACATCACACAGTTCAACATTCCTTTGAAAACAAAAACTAACATCCAAACTTCTTTTCCAATTTGTATTTCCAAATAAAATCCGTAATCGTTACAGAAGACGGTGAAAAAGAAATCTCACACTAAAACCAGTCCTTTTTTGTGTGAGTGACATTGTGGTGATTCACACATCCCCATAGTCTCTGTCAAACAGTGTAATCAGTTAACATTGGCAGTGAGTGGATCAGAGGAGTGCAGGAGCCAACTTGTCCTCCGTCTGAGGGATTGTATGAATACATCCAACACTAAAACTGAGGAAAGGCTAATCCTTATTGTTCATGAGCTGTAATTTTCCCAGAGTTCTTTGAGAGCAGGTTTTATTTAGGAAGATCGGTTTATCAGGTCCCCTTCCCTCCTGGTTTAGTTTTATTTTCTAAACAACCTGTTCAGAGATGTTAGTACATGACTCTGGAGCAAGCGGGACTTGAACTCAGGCCTCCTGGCTTGGAGGTAGGGATAGTATCTTTACACCACAAGAACATAAGGACATAAGAACTAGGAGCAGGAGTAGGCCGTCTGGTCCTTTGAGCCTGCTCCGCCATTCAATAAGATCATGGCTGATCCTTTCGTGGACTCAGATCCACTTACCCGCGTTCTCACCATATCCCTTAATTCCTTTATTGTTCAAAAAAAATCTACTTTTTTTTAAAAACTTTTACTGAAGTAGCGTCAACTACTTCACTGGGCAAGGAATTCCATAGATTAACAACCCTCTGGGTGAAGAAATTCCTTCTCAGTTCAGTCCTAAATCTGCTCCCTCTAATCTTGAGGCTATGCCCTCTTGTCCCAGCTTCACCTGCCAGTGGAAACATCCTCTCTACTTCTATCTTATCTATTCCCTTCATAATTTTATATGTTTCTATAAGATCCCCCCTCAATCTTCTGAATTCCAATGAATATAATCCCAAACTACTCAGTCTCTCCTCATAAGCCAACTCCCTCAACTCCGGAATCAACCTAGTGAACCTTCTTTGCACCCCCTCCAGTGCCAGTACATCCTTTCTCAAGTAAGGAGACCAAAACTGCACACAGTACTCCAGGTGTGGCCTCACCAGCACCTTGTACAGCTGCAACATAACCTCTCTGCTTTTTATTTCAATCCCTTTAGCAATGAAGGACAAAATTCCATTTGCCTTCCTGATTACTTGTTGTACCTGCAGACCTACCTTCTGTGATTCATGCACAAGGACACCCAGGTCCCTCTGCATAGCAGCATGCTGCGACTTTTTACCATTCAAGTAATAATCCTTTTTACTATTACTCCTACCAAAATGTATGACTTCACATTTATTTACATTGTATTCCATCTGCCAGACCTTTGCCCACTCACTCAATGTATCTATGTTCCTCTGCAAAGTTTCACAGTCCTCTGCACACTTTGCTTTGCCACTCATCTTAGTGTCATCTGCAAGAGGGCCCTGCCCAGTTTTATAAATGAGATGTCGAAGACATCTGCTCAAAACACTTCATAGATATGTGTTCGAGCAACTGGAGTAATCATTCAGCTCAGTTCAGCAGCCTCTTGATCGTTTATTTCCAACAGCGATGAACAGCGTGTGTGTCTCGTGATTTCTGAAAGATCAGAGGGACACAAACTAACCTGTTTTGAATCTCGTAGCTCTTCCTCAGAACCTTCTCCACCTCCCTTCTCTGCTCTACCTCTTCCCTGCAGCTCCCCCCTTAATCTTGATACCCACTTATCCTTGCCCCTCCCCCCTCTTGCCCCTCCCCCGGTCCCACCTTCTGCTAGTCCTCCCCTGCTCTTTCAGCCACCTCCAGCTCTTCCTGTCTGCTTCGACAGTAACATCCCTACCCAGCTCCACCAGCGCCCCTATCCCCCTACTCTGCTGGCTTTCTTTCCCCCTCTGACAGCACCCCCCTGCTCTGCTGTGTCCCCACTCTGCTTCTCCAGCACTCCTCTCCTTGGTCCGAATGTTTTCCCCTCCGCATCGTTGCCTGACTCTGACTCTGCACCCACACAGCAGTTACTCCAACCTTTAGTGATGTCTTTGTTGCCTTCAGAATCAAGTAATCATAGTCCAGAACAGACTGTCACAGTTCTAACAGCATTGAGGTGCTTGGTATAATGTTGTCTTATTTGTCTCCCTTTGCAGTACACAACTCGCTGTTTAAAACTCTGCAGCAAGTGCTGATGTTGTCCTGGAGGTTTTTGCATTTGGTGCCTGTTCGCAAGTTGTTTTTAGCTGCACTTTTGGCCTACATGCTGATTGTCAGGCTGGACCCTGGTGAGTGTGTTTTTACATCTCTTCAAATGGTTGCTGATGTCCTTCCCTGAGCTCAGATGCTGCTTTTCTTAGGACAGATAGTAGGAAGCAGATCAGCTGACTCGTGGCCAGCTTTTCCAGTGTTCTGCCCCTTCTGACAATGTCACAACTGGGATTGGTTGCTGGGAGTGTGAAACAGCAAACTATGGCTGTGACTGCTCAGTTAGCTGCTTATTTTTCTAAATGACTTCAATAATGACTCGTTAGTTTCATTGACTTTTAAAGTTAGAAACATTTCCAGGGCCAGATGGAATGTATCCCAGGCTGGTGAGTGAAGCAAAGGAGGAAATTGCAAGGGCACTGAAATAATTTTCATTCTAACCTCTGGTGGGGAAATATTGGCAGCAATTCTGAGGTACAGAAATAATCTGATTTTGAAGAGACTTCCAAGAGGGACATGAGGGAACAGAGAGTGGAGGACAGACGTCTTGGACGGTTTCATCCATCAGTGCATGAGCAAGTTTTGTCTAACTAACTTGATGTGAATTTTCAAAGAGGTGACCAGGTGTATAGATGAGGGCAATACTTTTGATGTAGTCTACTTGGACTTCAGCAAGGCTTTTGATACCTTAAGAGCCCATGAAAATTTGGCTAATTGGATACACAATTGACTGACTGTTAGGAAGCAGAGGGTGATGGTTGAAGGGTGTTTTTGTGACTGGAAGCCTGTGTCCAGTGGGGTCCCAAGGGGGCTTAGTGTTGGGGCCCTCACTGTTTGTGGTTTATATAAACAATTATAATGAATGTAGGAAGGTTGATCAGTAAATTCACAGATGATACGAAAATTGTAGGGCGATTAAATATTGAGGATGGCCCTAGATTACAGGACAATGGAGATGAGCTGATCAGTGGCAAATGGAATTCAATTTGGATAAATGCAAGATTATGCACTTGGGCAGTACAAACAAGGCAAGGGAATACAAACAAGTGGTAGGACCTGGGAAGTACTGAGGATCAGAGGGAACCTGGTGTGCATGTATACTGACCCCTCAGGGTATCAGGATGGAGATAAAAGGCGTAGCTGAGGCATGTCTTTTATTAGCTGAGGCATAGAGTTTAAGAGCAGGGAGGTTATGTTGGAACTGTACAAAACATTGGTTAGGTCACAGCTAGAGTATTGTGTGCAGTTCTGGAATCCACATTATCGGAGGGATGAGATTGTATGGAGAGGTTGCAGAGGACGTTTACCAGGATGTTGCCTGGGATGAAAAGTCTGTTATGAGGAAAGACTTGGATAGGTTGGGTTTGTTTTCCTTGGAGCAGATGAGGCTGAATGGGGATCTGATTGAGGTGTACAAAATAATGAGGGGCATAGATAGGGTAGTAGATTGGCCAGAGAACATAAGTTTAAGGTGAGGAGTAAGTTGCTTAGAAGGGATCTAAGGAAAACCATTTCTCATGCAGAGGTTGTTAGAAATATAGAAAGTGCTGCTTGAGAGGTGATGGCGGCAGGTACACTTGCAACTTTTTAAGAAGCATCTGAATGAGTACTTAAAATGCCAGGACATTAGTAGCCTATGGACCAAGTGCAGGTAAATGGGCACATCAGCTGTTTAACAGTCCTGTTCAGTCAGTTCACTCCCCATATTTTCTCAGCAGCCCTACACAATTCTCCTTATCAAGTATTTATCATGGTGCCATTTTAGGAATGAGTTTTTTCCATTTCTTCGCTCTCAGTCTTCTCAAACCTGCCAGTCTTGAGGTTCATAGCTAGTCTGATCAGTACAATTGACTGTTTATCAAACTGCCAATGGTCTTACTTGTTTCTCCTGCTCTCTCTCTCCAAAGCTTCTCCGGCGGCCTTGCCGTGGGTCCGTAGCCTCCACAACGTCATCAGGCAGATGTGGAAGACTATGTTTGCTCGCTTCAACAAGGCAAGAATTGGCAAGTGAGCCTTGATGTGTACTTCAGCCCAGGAGGGTCTAGTTCTGGAATTGGAGGCTGTTGTTCATGCAAAATTCAGTGGCTTGGGTAATGAGTCATTAACTTCACAGGCCTCTTCACACCTTGTAGGGGAGGCTAACTTGGCACCTAACTATGGCCCTAGGAGTGCCAGCTAACTTCACTCAGAGCCACCATGTTCTAAGTCTTTGAATTGTGTGTGTCATTGTCCAACTGCGGCCAATCCTGTCTCAAACAATGATAAGCTGTCATCCCCACTCTAGTGATGCTGTTAATTGTGTCATCATGGAATTTATTTTGATCACTTGAACACTTTAAATTTGCAGTTCTGAGTTCATTACTGCCTGTAAAAATGGTGATGAACCATGCTACCCATTATCAAGTCTGTTTTTTGCAGCAATCATGTGGAGCAAATTAGAGAAGTGTTGCTGCTTTCCTCAACCTTCCACGACAAGAGATCTTCCCAGTCTCCCTCTAGTGTGTAACATGGGATTGATTGCGTCTGCCTTTTTATTGCTGCTGTTACTCTGGAGATGGGATATTGCTAATAAGTGTATCGAAGGGGTGTATTGTGAGGGAATTGTGCTCATCAGAATGTGTACAGCAAATCAGTGCAATATAGGTACAAAAAGGAAGCGATCCTGATGTTTCTGGAACTCTGCCTTGGGCAGTGCAATGCATAGGCTCTATTGCCAAGCCTGAGACAGTGGCCTGACTAAACAGTGCCACACTGGACATTGGCCATCAGCTCCTTGCTTTGCACCAAGAAACGGAACACATCTAACATGTTACAAACAGAAAAAGTCAAATTAACTTGTCTCTGGGAACATGAGTCTCCTCTTCACCCACCAGATAGCAGAAAGATATGATGGGGGCAGTCTGATTGATTATGAGTTCATTTTAAGATGTGGCAATAAAAGTTCCAGCTAAACTTGAAATATGTGGTGTGTTTTTTTTTGTTGCCAGGGATTGATCTTGCTGAGGTGGTGGATGAGGCAAGGGTTTGGGTGGGCGGTGGGGGCTGGCAGTGGCAAGAAAGAGTAGGTGGTGGTGGGATGGGAGTGTTGATTAGTGGCAATGGTGGGGGTGGGGTGCTATTTTTGAATGTGGGAGGTGTGTATTAGGGGTTATCTAGAACCAAGCGACAGATAAGGAGGCCGGCCATTTAGGACCGAGGTGAAGAGGAAGTTTGGCACTGAGATGGTGGGGAATCTTTGGATTCTTTTATCATGAAAATGGTAATGGTCTCTCAGGCCTGCAATATCAGTTGGTCCAGGCCCACTGTTTTTAAAAAAAAAAAATGTGAAAGTCTTGCAGGTGTTGGTACTCAGACAGAGCACCAGTAGCCACTGCTGCTTTGGAGCTTGCAGTGAAAGAAAGTGGGATCATGGCTCTCAGCTTGGGAAACCCTGATATGTCTTGATCTTGTTTACCTCTATTAGATCTCCCTTCAACCTCCCTTCATGCAAGGAGAACAACTTCAGCTTTTCCAATCTCAATTTGTAGCTAAGTGAATCCTCCCTGGAACTATCCTCTACGCTGTCTCGTCAGCTCTCACATCCTTCCTGAAGTTTGATTACAAGACCAGGATGTGATATTCTAGATTTTTAGCATTTTTTCCATGGGTGTGAGCATTGTTGCCCATCCTTAATTGCCCTTGAACTGGAGGTTTTCTAGTTCATTTCAGAGGGCACAGAATCATACAGAACAGAAGAGAGACCCTTTGGCCCATCATGGCTGTACTGCCACAGCTACACTCGTCACACTTTGCAGGACTAGGTCCAGAGCTTTGAATGTAATGGTCCTTAAAGTTTACATCCAAATACATTTTAAAGGTTGGGAGGTTTCCCACCTCAACCTACCCTCCCAGGCAGCGCATTCCAGATCCCCACCACCCTCTAAATTCCCTCTAAACCTCCTGCGTTTCAACTTAGAATTATGCCCCCTTGTTATAGATGCTGCTTCCCATCCACCTTGACCATGCCCCTCCATCTTCTACACTTCACTCATGTTTCCCCCTCAACCTTCTTTGCTTCAAAGAAAGCAATACAAGCTTATCCAGCCTCTCTTTATGGTTGAAATGCTCCATCCCAGGCAACAATCTGTTGAATCTCCCCTGCATTCCCTTCCAATGCAATCACATCCTTCCAATTGTGTGCTGTCAGAACTGCACCCAGTACACTCAGCTGTAGCCTAAAGGCCTATACAGCTCCACATGACCTGCCCTTATAATGTATGCTTTGATTGATTAAGGCAAGTGTCCCATATGCCTTCCTAATTAACTTATTAACTTGTCCTGCCACTTTCAGGGATCTGTGGATAAGCACTCCAAGATCCATCTGTTCCTCTAAGCTTCCCCCTAATGTCCTGCAATTCATTGAATACTCCCTTGTCTTGTTACTTCTTCCAAAGTGTATTACCTCACACTTATCAAGATTAAATTCCATGTCACTTATCTGGCCATCTTTTTGTTGTAAAGCTCTTGTTTTATGGATAATGAGTGTGAGCAGAAAAATGAGTCAGAGACACGAATTGAATTCAGTCTAAAATTGTAACTTTAGTGCTTTTACTGATCAGCAATAACTACACCAAAATGCAAAAACATAGAACTAATTAACTATACTACACAATGTTAAACATTAAAGACATAGAGGGAGACTACTGTTACAGTGTAGAGGTCTAAGCGCTCAAACTAATCTCCAGCTAAAACAGCCAGAGAAGACATATTACCTGCACTTAGGCAGCCGTATAATGATTCTTCTCTTGACTTTAGTCTCCAGGAATTCTCAATTGTAGAGCATGTGGAAAGAGGCCAATCAGCCCATCAAGTGTGTGCCAATCCTCCAAAAAGCATCCCATCCAGACCCCCACCCTATCCCCATAGCCCTGTATTTCCATGGCTAATCCACTTAGCTTGCATACCCCTGGACAGTACGGACAATTCAGCATAGCCAATCCATCCAACAGGCATATCTTTGGACTGTGGGTGGAAACCAGAGCACCCAGACAAAACCCATGCGGACATGGGGAGAATGTGCAAACTCTGCCCAGATGGTTCCCCCGAGGTGGAATCGAACCTGGATCCCTGTTATTGTGAGGCAGCAGTGCTAACTAATAAGCCACTCAAATGTTGGTCCGCAGTTATGGCTCTTAATTTGTTGAAACACCAGTGATCTTGTACTGTTTTCTTAGTTTGGAAAATGACTACAAACCGCTGGCTGTTGATCACAGACATGGTAATCAGCATCTGGCCTTTTATTCAAATATGATCATGTCTTGGTCATGAAACATGATCCAGTCTTGCAAATGGTCTCCTCTTCTGTTAGTTGCTTATTCCATTCGTGGCCTGTCTTTGCAATGCTTTTCAGTTTGTTTCCACTGAGGCAGGTCCAGGCATCTCTTGAAGCCAGTGTACCAACTTGACCATTTCTCATCATGCTTTGGCATAAGGTGTCAGCCACAGGGTGTAGGCTATAACCTGATCAGACCTTATTTCTCACTGTCAGCCACCAGGTCAATGTTTGTGTCATCTGCAAAACTACTTATTATCCCCTCAGGGAGGACAGAGAACACAGGAATTAAAGAGTATTGGGGGGGACAATAATGGCAAGGGATAAGTAGAGTTAGGGATTGGGAATCTAAACAAATGGCTCAATATAACAAGATGAAATGCCATTAAAGATGAGTTAACACATCTGGAAAGCACTGTACAGTCCATAATAAAATAAGATCCAAAAACAGTATAGGACAGGAACAGGTCCTTTGGCCCATCAAGCCTGCACTGACACATTATACTTTTCTAAATTAAAATCATTTTGCTTCTATGCAGTCCACATCCTCTATTCCCTGCTTATTTGTGTACCTGTCAAAATGCTCCTTAAATGTTGCCATTCTATCTGCTTACACCACTTTCTCTGGCAGCCCATTCCAGGCACTTACCACCCTCTGTGTAAAAAAACTTGCCTCACATCTCCTTTAAACATTCCGTCTTTTACCTTAAACTTGTGTTGCCTAGTAATTGACATTTCTATCCTTGGAAAAAGACTCTTGACTATCCATTCTATCCTCTCATCCTTCAAGTGGAAACAAACTAAGTTTGTCCAATCTCTCCTCGTAGCTAATAGTCCAAACCAGGCAACATCGTGGTAAACTGTTCCTGTACCCTCTCCAAAGACTCCATATTCTTCTGGTAGTATGGTGACCAGAACTGTACACTATTCCAAATATGGCCAAAGTAAAGTTCTGTACAGCTGCAATATGATTTGCCAATTTTTAAACACTGTCCCAACCGATGAAGGCAAGTAAGCCATATGCCTTCTCGACCACTTTATCCATTTGTGTTGCCACTTTCAGGGAACTGTGGATCTCTACGCTTAGGTCCCTTTATATATCAATGTTTCTAACGGTTCTGCCATTTATTGTATACTTCTCTCCTGCATTAGACCTTTCAAAACGCATTGCTTGCATTTGTCCTGGTTAAATTTCATCTGCCATTTCTCTGTCCAAGTCTCCAGTCTATGTGTATCCTGCTGTATGCTGTAGCAATTTGCTTCACTATCTGCAGATCCCCCAATCTTTGTGTCATCCACAAATTGACTAATACTTACATTCTCCTCCAAATCATTTAGATACACTACAAACAACAGAAGTCCCAGCTCTGATCCCTGTGGAGCACCACCGGTCATAAATCTCCAGTCAGAAAAATAGCCTTCCACTGTTACTCTCTGCCTTCTATGACCAAGCCAGTTCTGTATCCACCTTACCAATTCACCACTGACCCCATGTGATTTCCAACTTCTTTCTCAGCCTGCCAATGACAGTCCTTGTCAAAGGCCTTGTTAAAGTCCATGTAGACAACATCTATCACCTTCCCTCATCAATCATCTTTTTCACTTCCTCAAACAACTCAATTCAAGTTTGTCAGACATTACCTTCCTCACACAAAGCCATGCTGCTTATTGCTAATAAGTCCGTATTTTTCCAGACATGAATAAAACCTGTCCCTCAGAATCTTCTCCAATAATTTCCCTACCACTGACATAAGTCAGACTGGCTCCACGCAAAAATTCCCTCCTTTGTGCTTGAGTGGACCTATCCTTTCCCTAGCTACCCTCTTGCTTTTTATATATATAAAGTATCATGGGATTTTCCTTAATCCTGTTTGCCAAAATAGTTTTGCGACCCCTTTTACCCCCTGTTTCTTTTTTGCTATCTTTGTGTTCTTCAAGGGCTCTGTGTGTCTTCAGTTTCCTAAACCTTACATATGTTCTCCTTTTTCTTTTTGACTGAGCTCTCAATTTCTAACTTCATCCATAGTCCCCGGATCTTGCCATCCTTATCCTTCATTTTCACAGGAACATGCTGGTCCTGAACTCCATCAACTGACCTTTGAAAAATTCCCACATGCGAGATGTAGATTTACCCCCAAAAGCCTACATTCCCCAGTTCCTGCCTAACACTGTGGTAGTTAGCCTTCCCCCAGTTTAGTATTTTCACCTGAGGACTACTCTTACCCTTATCCATAAGTAAAACTTACAGAATTACGGTCACTGTTTACGAAATGCGTCCCCACTGTAACCCGGTTGGGCTCATTCCCTAATACCAGGTCAGTATGGCCCCTTCCCTGGTTGGACTGTTTAGAGATTGTTTCAAAGAATCCTCCTGGATACACCTAACAAATTCCCTCCATCCAAGCTCCTGGCATTAAACAAGTCAGTAGAGGAGAAGTTAAAATCACCACCAGAACAACCCTGTTGTCTTCACATTTTTCTATAATCTGTCCCTCTATATCTGTTCCTTTATCACCCTTTGGCTGTTGGGAGGCCTGTAGTACAATTGGATCAAGGCGATTCCATCCTTGTTATTCCTGAGCTCTACATATGGCTTGGTTGGATGCACTCTCCAAGGTATCCTTACTCAGTTTGGCTGTGATATTTTCCCTCATCAGTAACACAACTCCCCACCTCTTTTACATGTCTTTCTATCACGCCTGAAACATCTAAATCCCAGGACGTTAAGTTGCCAGTCTTGTCCCTCTCTCACTATACTTCACAAGTACAGGCAGCATCCAAGTTGTGAATGGGTACTGTTCTGGCATCTCTTCACAAATTGATTTGTACACAAGTTGGAACACAATGCCGAACAGTAGAAAGCAGCCGTTTGCAAATGTACGAAATGTATGTATATTAGGTCTTTAAAATTAAACCTCTGGACGAGATAGGTATGAGCTTTCAAAAGTCAGAATTTTATAAATCAGGGATCACCTGTATGTGGAATCTTCAGATATCTTCATGATGCAAGTTTAGAATTTCTTATCAAGTGGTTCTGCAGAGTTTGAAACATGTGTTAGTGGGAAGATTGGAGTAGAATATAGAATTAGCAGTCAACCTTCAGTAGTTTAGACATTAAGTCTGGTGGATCTGAAACAATTCAACTTTGGGTTCTCAGAATTTAATGCTTTATATAGGTTTTTGATGTCATTTCTTCTGAAAATAGGCACACATGAGAAAGGTTAGGTTGGGAGGCACGTACTTGTAATTTCTCCTCTCTCTACCCTCGCCTCTCTCTTATCCCACTCTCTCCTTCCCCCTCTCTGTCCAACCCATCCCCTCCCTTCCTGCCCTCATGCCTCTCCCCCCTCTCCCTCTCTCCTCCTCTCCTCCCATCCCAGGTCCCACACTCTGTTCCTCTCTCTCCTGTTTCCTCCTCCTTCCCCAACTCCTCATGCCCTCTCTGTCCCATCCCCTTCCCACTCTCCCCCTCCCTCTCGCCCCTCCCACTGTCTTTTCCCTTCCTCTCGCCCCTCCCACTGTCTTTTCCCTTCCTCTCCTTACCCTCCCTCTCTGCCCCACATCTACCTCCCATCACTGCTGCCCTCTTTCCCTCCTCACACCCCCTCCCTATCCCTCTTCCTCACTTCTCCTTCCCCTCCCTTCTGTTTCTCCCCCTTTCTCTCTCTCCTCACCATAACTCGCCCCCTCCCTCTCCTCACCTCCCTCTCTATCCCCATCTATCTCCCACAACTATCTCCCTCCCCCTCCCCCTCCCCCTCACAACTTCCCCCCACCGCCTCGCTCCGTCCCTTCCCTCTCTCCGCCTCCGTCTCCACCTTTCTCTCTCCCATACCCCTCCCTTTCTGTTCCCTCCATATCTTCCCTCCACTCTCCCTTCCACCTTTACATCACTCCTCCTCTCCACCTCTCACTGACGCCCGCTCCCCCCGCCCCTTCTCCTCCCTGTTCCCTTTCTCTGTCTCCTCTCTGACTTGTTACTCCTCTGTCTGTCAGTTTCGTACGGAGTCGCTCGTCTCTGGGAAATGAAAGTGAAAGTGAAGGGGTGGGTGCGGAGAGAGAGAGAGACAGAGCAATCACAGCCTTGGGTGCACAGAACTGCATTCGGAGCCGCAGCGGAGGGAGACTCAGTGAGTATTCGGGGGAGACAGAGAGAGAGAGACCGGGAGAGGGCACAGAGTGTGTGTGGAAGGGGCAGTGGGAATAGTGTTAAAACGAGATGCGGCAATGAGGAACCAAAACAGAAGTTGCTGGAAAAGCTCAGCAGAACAGTTCGATGAAGGGTCACCGGACCCGAAACGTTAACTTTGATTTTTTTTCTTCATAGATGCTGGCAGACCTGCTGGACTCTTCCTCAGAACTGTTGCTGGTTCTGTTTTGGTTGCTTGGGGACTTCTCGGTTTTGCTGATGTGCTCAATCTGATTTCTTGCTGTCCATCCTCAGGTTTCTCGGATGATGCCACGGCTAATTGTGCTGCATCGTACAGAACTGATGTGAATCTTTCGGACTGTCTTTGCTGACAGAGGTCAGTGGCTCCGAGGTAGTGAGGGGACATTAGATGAATTTGCCCCGTGTGCTTGACTGACGTCGGTGTTTCTGACCTCTGAGCCCCATCCCCCGCCCACCTCCATTGAGTGTTAGCTCTTTCGAGATTTTTTATTTTTATAATCAGTAGAGGGATTTTATTATTGAATTCTTTATAAGGCCTTCAAGCAAGTGTGATTAAAGCCAGATCAGTGTCACACTCTAATTGCAGGGCCAGAGTCACCCCAGGTCCCATTAATCAGGGTGATGAGGGCTATGAAACCTCTAAGCTGGCATAGTCAATAAATATTCACACCCATTGTGGAACTCCTAGACTCACAAAATGAATGGCAGGGACAGTCTGTACCAGCTTGTTGTAGTTAACCTGGAAGTGGAGGCATGGCACAGACATCGGAACCAGTTTTTGCAACTGGAATAGATAAGGTTGATTAATGAATTTGCCTCTTTGTTAGAGGAGAGGTTGAAGCTGAATTAAAAATGTGTCACTAAACTAATCTCCGGCTGCCAACCTGAAAAACCCTTTATCCCTATTCTCCGCCTTCTGCCAGTCAGCCGATCCTTTCTCCATGCCAGTTTCTTGCCCCAAACACCATGGGCTCTCACCTTATTTAGCAGCCTCCTGTGCAGCAAGGCCTTCTGGAAATCCGAATAGATCACATCCACTGGCTCTCCTTTGTCTAACTTGCTTGTTATCTCTGTTATTCTCTGACTGTCTGTTATTCTAAACTCGTGGAAACACTAACTGCCGTTCCTAGATCATAGGAGCTCTGACCTCAATCTCAACTAATGGGATGTCTGACTGTCCCTCCCAATTCTCAAGATAATTGACTGTTACTCCCAATTTACAGAATGTCTGACCCTTCATCAGAGGTCTAGGCCCGAAACGTCAGCCTTCCTGCTCCTATGATGCTGCTTGGCCTGCTGTGTTCATCCAGCTCTACACCTTGTTAACTCAGGAGATCTTATTGTCTTTCATAAGGGTCTGACTATTCTTCCTGGGTCACAGGAGATCAGACTGTTATCCCTTTCTCCTAATAGGTCTGACCATCATTCCCAACTCAGAGAAAGACTGACTGTTACACAAAGCTTGTAGAAGGTCAGACAGTCACTCCTAGCTCATGACAGGCCACACTCCCAACTCACGAGATCTGACTGTCAGTGCCAACTCATGGGGAGTCTGTTTGTCACTCCCAACTTATAGGAGGACTGACTGTCACTCCCAACTTGTAGGAGGACCGACTGTCATTCTCAAGTCTCAGGAAGACTGGCTGTTATGCTGTACCTCACAGGGAAGATCTGACTGTTATCCCCAAATCATGAGTGGCCAGACTGTTGCACCCACAAGATGTCCGCCTGTCACTCCCAGCACACAGGAAATCTGACTAACTTCCAGATCACAGGAAATCTGACTGTCATTCCTGGCTCAAAGTGGATGACTAACATACTCATGTCATGGGAAGTCTGACAGTCACTCCCAGCTCATCAGAGGACTATAGACTAGTTAGTTACACTTTTCTTTATTCATTCACGGGATGAAGGCGTCACTGGCTAGGCTGCATTTATTACCCATCCCTAATTGACCAGAGGGCAGTTATGAGTCAACCACATTGCTGTGGGTCTGGAGTCACATGTAGGCCAGACCAGGTAAGATATTAATGAACCAAAGACCTCAAAGACATTAATGAACCAAATGGGGTTTTCCAACAATTGGCAGTGGATTTATGGTCATTATTAGACTCTTAATTCCAGATATTTATTGAATTCAAATTCCATCATCTGCCATAGCGGGATTTGTACCAAAACGTCAGCCTTCCTGCTCCTCTGATGCTGCTTGGCCTGCTGTGATCATCCAGCTCTACACCTTGTTACCCTAGAACATTATCTGGTTCTCTAGGTTAATAGTCCAGTGATAATACCACTAGGCCATTGCTTCCCCTTCTATCATGAGGAAGTTGCTGGAGTCAATCATAAAGGAGAGATAACTGACCATTTGGAAAAACGAACTTCAATTCACCAGTGTCAGTATGGTTTCATGAAGGGCAAATTGTGATTGACAAACTTGCTGGAGTTCTTCAAGGTTCGGGTAAATGGGTCCTTCTCTGGATAGCGAACTGTAATTAGTGGGGTGTTGCAGGGTTCAGCTATCAGACCTCATAATTTATATCAATGATCTGCAAACAGAATGTATCATAGCAAAATTTACAGATGATACTAAAATAGATGGGAAAGCAGACTGTGACAAGGAGATAAAGAGTTTACAGATGGATACAGATAGACTAGGAGAATGGGCCAGAATCTGGTAGATGGAGTTTAATGTGGACAAGTGCAAGGTTAATCATTTTGGCCAGAAAAATAAAGGGCAACTTATTATTTAAATGAGAAGCAGATTCAAAGTGCGTCAGTGCAGAGGGATCTGGGCAGCATATAATAAGAAAGGCAAATGAAATCCTAGCATTTATTGCACAAGGACTGAATTAAAAATGTAAAGAAGTGTTGTTACAATTATATAAGACGTTGGTGAGATCACAGCTGGAGTACTGTGTCCAGTTTTGGTCTCCTTACTTGAGGAAGGATGTGGTGGTACAGGCAGCAGTTCAGAGGTTCACCCAGGTTGATTCCAGGGGTGAAAGGGCTGTTGTACAAGGAGCGGTTGAATAGCTTGGTTTTGTACTCACTAGAGTTCAGGAATAATGAGTGGGGGATCTGACTGAGGTATATAAAATGCTAAAGGGGGATTGATAAGTTAGATGTTGAACAGATCTTCCCCCTTGTGGGACAATCTCGAACAAGAGGGCATAATATAGTGTAAGAGGAGGTAGGTTCAAAACTGAGATGAGAAGCTACTTCTCTCAGTGGGTTGTGAATCTGTGGAACTCACTGCCCCAGAGTGCAGTAGAGACAGAATCAATCAACAGATTCAAGAAAGTAATAGATATGTTTCTCATGAGAGTGGAATTGAGACCAGGATAAGATCAACCATGATCATGTTAAATGGAGGAGTGGGCTTATAGGGCCAAATTGTCTACTCCTGCTCCTAATTCCTATTTCCTCAATTGTGGTTAAGTAAATGGGCAAAAAGATGGCAAATGCAATATAATGTGGGAAAAATCTGAAGGTGTTCAATTTAGAAGGGAGAATAAAAGAACAAGGTATTATTTAAATGGAAAAGCACTGCAGAAAGCTGCAACACAAAGGGACTTGCAGTTGTTTATGCCTAAAACACAGAAAGCTAGCACACAGGTGCAGCAGGTTAATCAGGAAGGCTAATGGAATGCTGTCCCTTACTTCAAGGGAGTTATAGAGTCATAGAGTAATGCAGCATGGAAACAGGCCCTTTGGCCCAAACTGGTCCATGCTGACCATGGTGCCCACTCAGCTAGTTCCAACTGCCCGCATTTGATCCAGATCCCTCTGATACCTTCCTATCCATGTACCTACCCAAATGTTTTTTAAATGTTGCTTTTGTACCAGCCTCAACCACTTACTCTGGCAGCCCACTGCATATACTGACCATTCTCTGCATGAAGAAGTTGCCCCTCAGGTCCTTCTTAAATCTATCCCCTCTCACCTTAAACCTATGCCCCCTAGTTTTCAATTCCCCATCCCTAGGAAAAAGACTATATGCATTCATCCTATCTATGCCTGTCATGATTTTACACACCTCAATAAGGTCACCCTTCATTCTCCTACATTCCAAAGAATAAAGTCCCATCCTGGGCAACCTCTCCCTGTAACTCAGGCCTATTAGTCCTGGCAACATCCTCATAAATCTCTTTGCACACCTTCTAGTTTAACTATGTCTTTCCTATAACAGGGTGACCAAAATGGTACACCATACCGTGACTTTTTCCTAGGGTGGAGGTAGCTATTATGAGGGGGCATAGTTTTAAAGTGAGTGGAGGTAGATATAAGAGAGACGTCAGAGGTAGGTTCTTTACTCAGAGAGTGGTCGGGGCGTGGAATGCATTGCTGGAGAGTGTAGTGGAGTCGGCCTCATTGGGGGTATTTAAGCAGCTATTAGATAGGCATATGGATGATAGTATAAGGTAGGGGTGGAGGTTAGATAGACCTTAGGATTAGGGTAAAAGTTCGGCACAACACTGTGGGCCGAAGGGCCTGTGCTGTGCTGTACTGTTCTATGTTCTATGTTCTATACTCCAAGTGCAGCCTCAGCAATGACTTATACAACTATAACATAACGTCTCAACTCCTATACTCAATGCCTCAACCGATGAAGGCCAGCATGCTAAATGTCTTCTTCACCACCCTGTCCACCTGTGATGCTGCTTTCAATGAACTTTGTACTTGTACTCCTAGTTCCCTCTGCTCCACAACACTCCTCAGGACCTTACCATTTACTGTACAAGTTCTACTTTGGTTTGACTTTCCAAAGTGGAACACTTCACACTTCTCTGTATTGAATTGCATGTGCCAATCCTCAGCCCACTTCCTCATCAGATCACGATCCCTCTATAATTTCTGATAACCTTCTTTGCTTTCAACGATAACTCCTAATTTTGTATCATCCACAAACTTACTAATCATGCCTTGTACATTCACATCCAGATCAGTTATGTAAATAACAAATAACAAAGGTCCCAGCCCCAACCCCTGTGGCACACCACTAGTCACAGGTCTCCAGTCCAAGAAACAACCTTCAACTATCACCCTCTGCTTCCTACCATCGAGCCAATTTTGAATCCAATTAGCTAGTTCTCTCTGGATCCCATGCAACCTAACTTTTATGACTAACCTGCCATGCGGAACCTCGTCAAAGGCCTTACTAAAGTCCATGTAGACAACATCCACTGCCTTACCTTCATCCATCCTCTTGGTTACCCCTTCAAAAAACTCTAAACGATTTGTCAGACATGACATCCCGCACACAAATCCATGCTGACTGTCCCTAATTGGACCTTTACTATCCACATGTTGGTTGATCCTGGCCCTCGGTATCCTGTCTATTCGTACTCCTGATCTCAGGCTCGCTGGCCTATAGTTCCCTGGTTTGTCTTTGCTACCTTTCTTAAACTATGGAACAACATTAGCCACCCTCCAGTCTTCTGGCTAAAGGTGAAGCAAGAATCTGTGCAAGGGCCTCTGCAATTTCTTCCCTAGCCTCCCACAACATCCGAGGATTGACTTGATCAGGCCCGGGGATTTATCCACCTTAATACTCTTTAAGGCTGCAAACACCTCCTCTCTGGTAATATGTATTCGGTCCAAAACATCTCCACTTGTTTCCCTTATTTCTTTAGCATCCATGATTTGCTCCTCAGTAAACACTGAAGAGGAATATTCATTAAAAATCTCCCTGATCTCCTCTGGCTCTCTACATGGACGGTCATGCTGATCTTTAAGGGGACCTATTCTCTCCCTAGCCACCCTTTTACTCTTAATATAGCTATAGAGTTATGGTCACTGGACCCAAAGTACACTTCAGTCACTTGCCCGACCTTGTTTCCTAAGAGGAAGTCCAGTGTTACACCCTCCCGAGTAGGGCCCTCTGCATATTGATTTATTTGACAAATTCCACCCTGTCCGGGCCTTTTACACTCTGGATGGCTCAGTTAATACAGAGGAAATTAAAATCTCCAACCAATACTACTCTATTATTCCTACTAGTATCTGCAATCTCTCTACACATCTGCTTCTCTAGTGCCCACTGGCTATTTAGGGGTCTATAATACAGTCCCAACAGAGCGATGATCCTTTAAGAATACCCTCTCTAAGCATTGTTGTTATGTCCTCCCTTATCAAAAGGGCATCTCCCCTTCCTCGCTTACTTGTACTTCTATCATGCCTGTAACTTCTGTATCCAGGAACACTGAGCTGCCAGTCCTGCCCTTCTCTCAGCTATGTTTCTGTTATGACTGGAACTGGAACTGGACGCATTCAGGATCATCCGGGATGTAGAGAACATCATTGATAAGAGCTACAGTGAAGTGGTCACTATAATATTCCAGTCCCCAGAACGAATCGATGCCCTGAACTCATTTGCCTTACCAGTCAGGCCTCATATGTTGAAATAAATGCATTTTAAACCAGAAGTCTTTTCCCTCCCTTTACTGTGCCTCTGGCTATCCTGAATCATAAACTTGTGCTTGATGGCTAAAGGATTTTCCCCTGACTTCTTGATGGCCCCTCTCTCATTCGGAGTCCCAGACACCTGCCAAACGAGTTTAAACCCTCCTGGGTAACAGTAGCAAATCTACCCACGAGGATATTGGACGCCTTCCAATTCAAATGCAACCCATACCTCTTGTACAGGTCACCTCTACTACCCCAGAAGAGACCCCAATGATGCAAGAACTGAGAACTCTGTCTCCTACACCAGCTCCTCAGCCATGCATTCATCTGGCCTATCTTTCTATTTCTATCCTCACTAGTGCATGGCACTGGGAGTGAACTGGAGATCACTATCCTTGAGGTCCTGCTTTTTAACTTCTTACCTAACTCCTTACACTCATTTCGCAGGACCCCATCCCTTTTTCTCCCTACGTCGTTTGTACCGATGTGCACAATGACCTCTGGCTGTTCACCCTCCCCCTTCAGAATGTTATGTAACTGCTCAGAGACATCCTTGACCCTAGCACCCTGGAGACAACACACCATCCTGGTGTCTCTTCTGCAGCCACAGAATCTCCTGTCTGTCCCCCTCACAATTGAATCTCCTACCAGTATCGCTCTGTCTGACTGTATCCTTTCCCTCTGAGCCTTAGAGCTGGTCACAGTGCCACTGACCTGACTGTGTTGCTGCTAGCCCCTGAAAGGTCTTGCCCCCCCAACAGCATCCAGAGTGGTATACCGGTTGAGGGAAATGGTCACAGGGGAACTCTGCACTATCTGCCTTCCAACCTTACCTCGTCTGCTGGTCACCCAGCTACCTGCACCTTCGGAGTGACCACTTCACTATAGCTCTTATCAGTGATGTTCTCTGCACCCTGGATGATCCTGAGTGCATCCAGCTCTAGATTGAGTTCCCTAACGTGGTAGGCCAAGAGTTACAGACAGGTGTACTTCTCACAGGTGTAACCACCAAGGACACTAACAGGGGTTCACCTGCACATCTGTCAACTTGGTCTACTGTATCCGCTGCTCCCGATGTGGCCTCGTCTACATCGGTAAGACCAAGCATAGACTTGGAAACCGTTTTGTACAGCATCTGCACTCAGTACATAATAAACAACAATACCTTCCAGTCGCCAATCATTTCAACTCCCTGTCCCACTCCCTGGGCGACATGTCCATCTCCAGTGTCACAGTGACACCACCCGCAAACTAGAGGAGCAACACCGCATATTCCACCTTGGGAGCCTACAGCTCGATGGCCTAAACATGGAATTCACCAGTTTTAAAATCTCCCCACCCCCAGCCTCATCCCATGTCCAAGCCTCCCTCTCATCTTCGCCTCCTTGACCTGACACAACCTGTCCATCTTCTCTCCCACCTATCCACCCACCCATCCCACTGACCAATCCCCATCACTCCCTACTCAACTATCACCATCCCACCTACCTTCCCCACCCCCTGCTCTCTATTTATTTCCCAAGTCCCTTGCCCTTCTCCATTTCTGAAGAAGGGTCCCAACCCAAAACATCAACTTTCCTGCTCCTCTGACGCTGCCTGGCCTGCTGTGTTCCTCCAGTTCCATACTGTGTTGTGAAGGACACTGGAAGTCTCCCTGATCTCCCACATCCTGCAAGAGGAGCATGCCACTGCCCTAACACCCCACTGCCTCCAGTTTAAAGAGCCCTTACCTGCTCTGCCTCCTCACACCAAACCTCTCAAGCAAAGACCTTAGCACTTCCACTCTAATAGAGTCATTTTTTGTTTTGGTCAGAGGAGAATGGAGGGTGGGAAATACCAACATAGTAGGAACTGCAGATGCTGGAGAATCTGAGATAACAAGGTGTAGAGCTGGATGAACATAGCAGGCCAAGCAGCATCATAGGAGCAGGAAGGCTGATGTTTCAGGCCTAGATGAAGGGTCTAGGCCCAAAACATTCCTGCTTCTATGATGCTGCTTAGCCTGCTGTGTTCATCCAGCTCTACACCAATGTAGTAGTTGAGGTTTAACCACACCTTGACACCAGGTTCTCTCCAACCTGCTGTACAGTCATGATGACTGTGGCAATGTCTCCCAGAATTCTGATGTGATAACTCTCAGCTGCCCTCTGATTCACCACCCTTCTTTGCTGTCTCACGGAGGGTATCCTGTGGAGGTCTCCTTTACAGTCGTGATGCCTGTGGCGAAGTATCCCAGAATTCCACTGTGAAAGCTCTCAGCTGCCCTCTGATTCACTGGAGCATGAGTAGGGAAATCTTATGGCAACCGGACAAGGTGCTGGTGAGACCACATCAGGAATACTGTGAGCAGTTTGTCTTCTTATTTAAGGAAAGACATAGTTTCATTGAAGGCAGTTCTAAGAAGGTTCACGAGGTGATCCTTGCTATGGAGGGATTGTCTCATGAGCAAAGGCTAAACAGGTTGAGAATCTACTCAGAGATAGTAGGAACTGCAGATGCTGGAGAATCCGAG
>NC_063349.1:836723-862350 GCF_021869965.1 Rhincodon typus
TCTACTCACTAGAGTTTAGAAGAATGAGAGGTGATCCTGTTGAAACATATCAGATTCTTAAAGGGCTTGACAGAATAAATGTTGAGAGGATGTTTCCCATCATGGGAGAGTTTAAGACCAGAGGCATAGTCTCAGAATAAAGGGGCACTAACTTAAGATGAAGATAAGGAGGAATTTCTTCTCTCAGAGGATTGCATGTCTTTGGAACTGTTTGCCACAGAGAGCCGTGGGGACAGAATCCTTCTGTACACTTATGACTGAGATAGATAGATTTTTGATCAGTAAGGGAATCAAGGGTTATGGGGAAAGCGCAGGAAAGTAGACATGAGGTATGTTGGATCAGCCATGATCCTATTTTTTTTACTATTCATTTTGTGGGATGTGGGCGTTGCTGGCTGGCCAGCATTTCTTGCCCATCCCTAGTTGCCCTTGAGAAGGTGGTGGTGAGCTGCCTTCTTGAACTGAAATTGATTGGTGGAGCAGGCTCAAGGGGCCAAACAGCCTGCTCCTGTTCCTATTTTTTATGGTTTTCTTTTGGTCTTTATCTCTTGTTTGAATGCAGCAACAACGGGGAAATACCAAGGAGTGAAAGTAGGGAGTCTACAGGCTGCACCAGACTGGTGGTATGTTCAGTATTTCTCTCTGTCCTGCCGAAGCTTCAATGACAGTGATTTGATACCTGTGGGTTGTTTATCAAAGGAATTGCTTTGATGCTGTAACTCAATGTCCACTCACATTCTGACTGAGACTGGGAATTACTGGACAGGGATTAGGAATCACTGGACTTAGATTAGAAATTACTACAATGGGATTAGTAATTATTGGACTGGCATTAGTAATTACTGGACTAGGATTAGGAATTACTGGATTGAGACTAGGAATCATGGAACTGGGATTAGGAATAATTGGACTGGGATTAGGAATCACTAGACTGGGTTTAGGAATCACTGGACTGGGATTAGGAATCACTAGACTGGGATTAGGAATTACTGGACTGAGGTTAGGAATCACTGGATTGGCATCAGGAACTGGACTAACGAGCAGATTTTTCCCTGTAGCTTCCAGTTACTGTGATTTATGTGGTTTATGCTGCCTTTGCAGCCTGATTCCTATGGAGATGAACTGTCTCACGGTCCCCCTCCCCAGGTTATCTCAGTGACCACCAGCCATGACTCAGAGCCCCTTGTCTTGTGTCTTTCTTTGTGGAACATCTGGGAGAGCTGATGGTCTTATGGTTTGTTTGTGTTGGATCAGTGGCTGCCCATAAATTCTGTGTTCTGTGTGCACCTCTTTCACTTCACCTGATGAAGGGGCTAGACTCCGAAAGCTTGTGGTTTCAAATAAACCTGTTGGACTATAACCTGGTATCGTGTGACTTCTGACTTTGTCCATAGATTATAGAAGTAGGAGTAGGCCATTCAGCCTCTTGAGCCTGTTCAACCATTCAATAAGACCTTGGCTATTCTGTGGCCTAACTCCGTATACCTGCCTTTGGCCCATATACCTTAATACCTTTGTTTAACAAAAATTTATCTATCCTGGATTTAAAATTGACCACTGACCTCGCATTCACTGCCATTTGTGGAAGAGAGTTCCAAACATCCACCACCTTTTTGTGTAGAGTGCTTCCTAATGTATCCACTGAACAGTCTGGCCTTAGTTCTCAGACTATTCCCCCTTGTTGTACAACCCCCATCCAGTGGAAATAGTTTATCTACCCTGTCTTTTTCTGTTAATATCTTGAAGACTTCGATCGAATCACCCCTTAACCTTCTAAATTCTAGAGAAAATGGGCCTAATGGAAATCACGTGCTTCCAACAGTGCAGTAGCCAGAATTGCACCCATTGTGTTAAAACTGTGGATGTTAGAAATCTGAAACATGAAACAGAAATTGTTGGAGTAATTCAGCAGGTCTGGCAACATCTGTGAAGAGGGAGATGGTCAACACTTCACATCCAGTGACTCTTCTTCAGAATGAGTTTATAATTTTATGTGATCATCTACATAAGCTACAATGCTGCCTAAATTAGTGTCATCAGCAAATTTGAATTTTAGAATTTCTATGCCATTATCCAAACCATTAATAAATAATGTAGTGAGTTCCAGATTCCCATTACGCTTAGGAGAAAATGATTTTCCTCACATCTTCTCTAAAACTTCTGCCCCGTACTTTAAATTTTTGTCCCTGGTCATTGATCCTTCCATCAAAGGGGAAGACTTTCTTTCTCTCCATTCTATTTATGCCCCACGTTATTTTATACATCTCAATCATGGCTCCTTTCAATCTCCTCTGCTATAAGGAAAACAACCCAATCTGCCCAATCTCTCTTCATAACTGAAACTCTCCAGCTCAGGCAACATTCTGGTAAATCTCCTTTGCGTCCTATCCAGTGCTACCACATCCGTCCTATAATGTGGATTCCAGAACTGCACACAATACTCCAGCTGTGGCTTGTGAAGGTGGTAGGGGCAAAAAAACTCATAACATTTAAGAAGTATTTAGATGTGCACTTGCGATGCCAAGGCTTACAAAGTCAAATGGTGGAAAATTTGTTTAGAATTATTTGGTGTTGTAATTGACTGGCATACACTTGATGGGCTGAAGGGCATTTTTCTGTGCTGTAGACCTCCATGATTTAATGACCCTATCCACTGTTTAAACAAATAAAAATGAATGAATGCAAATAACTGAGGCCCTAACACAGACCCTTATGGGGCGCTACTGGTCACATTCTGCCAATTTGAGTACATACCCATTATCTCTACTTTAAGTCATCTGTCACTCAACCAATTTCCCAGCCTTGTCAGTAATTTGTCCTCAGTGCCGTGTGCTTTGACTGAGCTTCCTGGTCAGGGAACTGAACCATACATCCTTGCCAGTTAGTTAAAGCGTAGAGCACAGCTGCTGTCCATAAACAAGACTGGGAACTTCAGGAGAGCTGCTAATCTGACTGACATTATCTCAGTACTACTGACAAAGCAACAGGCTGCTAAGACCTGCACTCATCAGGACAGACTCACAAGAAAACCTCATTTTAAAGAGAACAACAATTTATACTGCATGAGAATCGGGGCTGCAGATTGGATGGAAAGATGTTCAAGGTGTTAACAGATGAACACACAAGGAAACAGGATAGTGTGCATGTTATATATTTTATATATCACAGCATAGGCTGTATACAAGGTAGATATTATTGAAAAAGTTAATGATTTGAAGAAGTTATTTCACCCATGATGTCTCTCATAGAGTGTGGGTAGGGTCAAGGAAATATATTCTAGCTTTTGCCGAGGGAGCAGATGCATCTGTACCAACTCTCTAAGGTCCTTGTCATTATACCTGACCAAATGTA
Organism: Rhincodon typus; assembly: GCF_021869965.1. Lineage (NCBI taxonomy): Eukaryota > Metazoa > Chordata > Chondrichthyes > Orectolobiformes > Rhincodontidae > Rhincodon > Rhincodon typus. Next base: position 840,075 of record NC_063349.1, read on the forward strand.
GTTCCACTTACTGCTATCATAAGATGAAACTTCTTCTTGTCTCAGGACAGTGCTTCTTTTCCAGATACCGTATGGTGGTGTACATTCCATCACTAATCCCTAAATAGGCCTGTAAGAAAGCAAAGGCAAAGGGGGATTGGTGGCAACAAACGACTTGAAAATGTCCTTACCCAGTACTACATATTGTAGAGGTGGCAAATACCTCAAGGTGGTAGGCAGTGGTTATCTAGAAAAATACCTCAGATATTTCTGCTTACAGCACGTACAGTGTCAATATTACTGCACATAATGTGTACAGATTACATATCACTCCACACACTGGGCACAGATTACATTTTTAAAAAATTCATTCATGGGATGTGGGCATTGCTGACTAGGCGAGTATTTAGTGCCCATCCCACTTTGCCCAGAGGGAAGTTAAGAAACAACCATTGTGAGTCTGGAGTCACATGTAGGCCAGACAGGATAAGGATGGCAGTTTCCTTCCCAAAAGGATGTGGATGCTTTGGAGAGGGTGCAGAGGAGGTTCACCAGGATATTGCCTGGTATGGAGGGTGCTAGCTATGAAGAGAGGTTGAGTAGTTAGGATTATTTACATTAGAAAGACGGAGGTTGAGGGGGGACATGAGAGGTATAGATAGGGTGGATAGAAAGAAGCTTTTTCCCAGAGTGGGGGACTCAATTACTAGGGGTCATGATTTCAAGGTGAGAGGGGAGAAGTTTAAGGGAGATATGCGTGGAAAGTTCTTTACGCAGAGGGTGATGGGTGCCTGGAACACGTTGCCAGCGGAGGTGGTAGAGGCGGGCACGATAGCGTCATTTAAGATGTATCTAGACAGATACATGAATGGGCAGGGAGCAGAGGGATACAGATCCTTGGAAAATAGGCAAGGCTGACGTTTCGGGCCTAGACCCTTCTTCAGAAAGGGTCTAGGCCCGAAACGTCAGCCTTCCTGCTCCTCTGATGCTGCTTGGCCTGCTGTGTTCATCCAGCTCTACAGCTTGTTATCTCAGATTCTGCAGCATCTGCAGTTCCTACTATCTTGGAAAATAGGCGACAGGTTTAGATAGAGGAACTGGATCGGCGCAGGCTTGGAGGGCCGAAGGGCCTGTTCCTGTGCTGTAATTTTCTTTGATTTTTGTAAAAGACATTAGTGAATCAGATGGATTTTTCAGACAATCTGTAATGGCTTTGTGGTCATCATTGGACTCTTAATTCCAGATTTTTATTGAATTCAAATTCTACCATCTGCCCTCGCAGAGTTCAAACTCAGGTTCCCAGCATGTTACCTTAATATCTGGATTAACAGTCTAACAATAGTACCACTAGACCATTGCCTCCCTGTTCACAGTGCATTGAAGGTATCTGTTACTGTATATGCTTTGGTACAGGGTATATAGCACTGCATAGGGCATGTAAAATACCAATATCATTGCACACAATGTGTACTGGTTAGGTATCACTCCACACACTGTGCACAGATTAAATATCACCGCTTACAGGGTGTAGAGGGTATGTAAACGAGGCAAACAGTGCTGATGGAGGGTTGTTTTTGTGATTAGAAGTCTGTACCACAGGGATTGGTGCTGGGACCTGTGTTGTTTTCTATGTACAAACAAGGAAAGGATTTACACAATGAAAGTTAGGTCCCTAAGGAGTACCAAGGAACAGAGGGACCTTGGTGTACAAATCCATAGCTCCCTGAAGGTGCATAGCCAGGATGTAGAATATTGAAGCAAAGAAGTCTTGTTACACCTTTATAAAACATTTATTAGGCCACAAATGGAATACTCACCACCATACTTTTGGAAGGAGGTGATTGTACTGGAGAGGGTACAGAGGAGATTCACCAGGATGTGGCCTGGGATGAAAAGCCCCAGTTGTGAGGAGAGACTGGATAGGCTGTGTTTGTTTTCCTTGGGGTAGAGGAGACTGAAGGGGATCTGATTGAGATATACAAAATTATGAAGGACATAGATAGGATAGTTTGTGAGAATCCTTTCCCCATGACAGAGGTGACTAGAGGGCATAGTTTAAAATGAGGAGTAAGTGGTTCCAAGGAGATCTGAGGAAAACTTTTTTCACCCAGAGGATGTTAGAAATATGGAATGCTCTATCTGAAAGGGTGGTGGAGGCAGGTATTCTCACAACATTTAAGAAGCATCTGGACAAGTACATAAAATGCCAGGGCATAGTAGGCTATGGACCAAGTACCAGTAAATATGTAGCTTGGTGTTTGCTAGTTGGCATAGACCTGGTGGGCTGAGAGGCCTGTTTCTTTAGGAATGTATGACTCTATATTATTGCTCATGCTTTCAACAAGCTATATGTCATTGCACAGGGTGTGTACAAGGTCAGCGTTACCATGCACACTATGTACAGGTTAGGTAACACCACACACAATGCACAGAGTATATACCACTGTCTATAATGCACACAAGGTACATATCACAACACAGAATCTGCATGGGATCATTGCACACACTGTGTACAGGGTCAATATCGGTTTATGTAAGGTAGATGTCCTTGCGTATAGTATATACAGGGTACACAATGTACACAGGATATCTATCACTACACACAGTGAGTGCAAAGTATAAACCAATGTGTACAGTGACCACAGGGCAGATATCACCTCATAATTTAAAGTAGATATCACTTTGTACAATGCTTTCAGGATACATATCACTGCACAAATTATATATAAAGTAGTTACCACTGGCCACAAATTGTGCATCAGTAAGTTACTCTGAACAGTGAGTACAAAGATGACATTGATATACATGGTGTGAACAAGGTAATTATCTACCTTATGTACTGTGCAGTGATGTCTACCATGTATAGATGAAATGGAGATTAGGTGACTGCTTGTAGACTCATAGAATCATAAAATACCTAGTGTGGAAGCAGGCCATTCAGCCCATTGGGTCCACACCGATCCTCCGAAGAGTATCCCACCCCAACCCACCCCCTATCCTATCCCTGTAACCCATAGCTAACCCACCCAGCCTGCATATCCCTGGATACTATGGGGCAATTTAGCATGGCCAATCCACCCTAACCTGCACATCTTTGGACTGTGGGAGTAAACCGGAGCACCCAAAGTCAAACAATACAGAAGAAGACCCTTCCCGCACTAGATTCATTGTCTGGTGTACGCTGTGCCTTTTTATGCTGTGCACAGTGATATCCCCCTTGTACACAATATGAGCAGTAATATGTACCTTGCATGTACCTTGTGCAGTGATTTTCATCTGTTATTACTGACCCCACAGTGTGGACAAAGTGGCTTTCACTACAGACTAGGTGGAACGTTATTTATTTGAACCCTTTTGATTTTAGCACTGATGACAGATGTCTGCATGATGATGGCTCTTCATTGATAGCATGGGCAGTTTCTTTCTGGCTGTTATCAGACTGTTGAATGGACTCTAGCCTCAAATAATGTAACCTGCAATGTAACCTGTATGTCTCTAAGTCTTTTTGATCTGTACGTCCTTTGCTTGCTGTGATCTTCATGTACCACTCGTAAACAAAGCTTTTCACTGTATTTTGGTACAGTGACAATAAAATCAATCAATCAAGCAGTGCAGGGTAGATATCACTGCACACTGGGTATACAGGGTAGATATCACTGCACACAGTGTGTATAGGAAAGATGTCATTGTACTTGGTGTATACACTATAGAGTCTCTGTTCCTGCTTTTCATTGCATCTTTAAAGGAGAGATTTGCTTCCTGAAGGAATTTTTGGTCAGGTCCTAATGGAGTCAAACAGTTCAGGTCATTGGATATTTATGTTAAATTCTGGCTGCCTTCAGTAACTTTTATTCTTAAAGTAGGCAATGTGAAAAGTCCAAGGGCCTTGCTAAGAGTGTCAAATGCCAAAACTTCATGGTTTTGAACAAACAATTAACTTTACTGGACAATGTTTCTAAACAAAAAATCTACAATCTACGCACACCTTACTTTTAACACCCAGAATCAACATATAGTAAGTATGTAGAATAAACTGTGATTGAACACCATACAGCACACATCAAACAGCAAAAAAGTGATCAAGGCTGATCCTATCACACTGATTGCTCAATAATTTCAGATTTGATGACCTACAGTGTCACTATCATCTGGGGGGAGCTGTCTTCATCACTTTTTGCTCTTTGATGTGTTCCATAGGCTGTTCAATTGCAATATCATTCATTCATTGGCGGTCTCTTGCAGATGAGGAGGACTGTTCCACTCTCAGAATGACTCCGTAGGTGGCTGTACAGTCTAATGCAGCTACTGCAGGCTCTGTTACACTTAGGGCAGAAGGTGGTTACGGGAACAGGTCGGTGAGGCATTGCTGTGGCAGCACGCTCCTTAAATTGTTTTGGTTGACGTCTGCTTCTTACTGACGGCAAGTCTCGAGATGCTCGACCCCTTCCCGGATGCTCCTCATCCACTTTGGTCTACTGTTTTGAAACTGGGAATAGAGCATCTGCTTGGGGAATCTCGGAATACTTGTGCTCTCACACACATTCTCACCAACTTCCAGTCTTGCTGCCTGTCACCCTTCTTGGTCAGTAACCCTTAAACTGTTCTGAATGAGTTCTTCCAAAACTTGCAACTACGCCCTCTCCTATTTCTGTGCAGAATTACATTGAACAGCCAACTGTCTTAAACTGACGGTGCCCTAAGTGTGACATTATCACAGAATTCTGGCATCTGCAGCACAAAGGATACTTCTGGGAAGAAGGCTTCATCACAGCAATCAGCGACAAACTCTTCCGATGAGCCAACAGCCTGGACATGGAGAAAGGTCCGAGCCAGCTGCAATCTCAGTGGCCCTACACCAGTGGCAAGTTCCACAACGGTAATTTAATGTGTGTTACTACTCGGTTAATGTTTTCTTTCACACAAATCCTATCCTAGGTCTGGGATGTATCTTTGGGTATCTCCTGGCTGTCCACTGGATACTGGATACCTCTTGATTCTCTCCTAACCCTGGGAATAGTCCTGTCTCTGACTCTGGAATCCATCACTCCCTCATTCCTGAGATTGATTGCTCCCTGACTCTGGGATCAGACCCTCTCTCTGACTCTGGAATCCATCTTTCCCTCATTCTGGGATCGATTGTTGCTTGACTCTGGGATCTACCTTTCCCTGACTCTGGGGTTGGTTCTTTAGTCATACAGCAGAACCAGGCCCTTTGGCCCATCATGTCTGTCCTGACAACATACACCAAGCTACACATTTACCTGCCCTTGTCCGTAGCCTACTATGCCATAGTATTTTAAATAATTGTCCAAATGCTTCTTAAATGTTGTGAGAGTATCTGCCTTCACCACCCTTGTAGGCATAGTGTTCCATGTTTCTACCACCCTCTGGGTGAAAACATTTTTCCTCAGATACCCTGTAAACCACTTACTCCTCACCTTAAACTTATACCCTCTGGTCTTAGACATGTCTACCATGGGGAAGAGATTTTGTATATCTCAATCAGATTCTGCTCTCAGCCTCCTTTGCTCCAAGAAAAACAGACCCAGCCTATCCAGTCTCTCCTCACAACTGGGACTTTTCAGCCCAGACAACATCCTGGTGAATCTCCTCTGCACCCTCTCCAGTGCAATCATATCCTTCTGACAATGCAATGACCAGAACTGCACGCACCACTCCATTTGTGCCGTGATCAATGTTTTATAAAGTTGTAGCAAGACTTCCTTGCTCCTATATTCTGGACCCCAGCTAATGAAGGCTAGCATGCCTTCTTCATTGTCTTATCTACCTGTGTTAACACCTTCGGAGATCACTTATGTATCAAGGTCCCTTCGTTCCTTACTTCTCCTAGGGACTGACCATTCATCGTGTACGTCCTTTCCTTATTAGACCTCCCAAAATGCATAACCTTGCACTTATTGGGATCAAATTCTATCTGCCATCACTCTGTCTGTAGTCTGAGATAATCCTCCTCACTATCAACAACACCACCAATTTTCGTGTCATCTGCAAACTTACTAATTATACCTTCTACATTCACATGCAGGTTGTTAATGTACATGACAAATAGCAAGGGGTGCCAGCACCAATCCCAGTGGTGCACCGCTGGTCACAGCGTTCCAATCACAAAAACAACCCACCACCATCAGCATTTGCCTCCTATTTGTAAGCCAATTTTGAATCTAGTTTGTCAACTTTCCTTGGATCCCATGGGCTCTTCTGGACCAACCTTCTGTGTGGGACCTTGTTTAAAGACCTTACTGAAGTCCATGCAAACCACATCAACTGCACTACCCTCATCAATGTATATAGTCATCTTTTCAAAAAACTCAATTAAGCTAGTCAGGCACTTCTTCCTTTAACAAATCTGTGCTGTCTATCCCTGATCAATCCCTATCTTTCCAAGTATTGATTAATCCTGCCCCTAAGAAATTTTTCCAATAATTTCCCTACCACTGATGTCAGACTTACCGGTCTGTAATTATCTGGCCTGTCCCTGCTGCCCTTCTTGAACAAAGGAGCCACATTAGCTCCAGTCCTCCAGTCCCACATTCTCCAGTCATCGGGCACTTTACCTGTGGCCAGTGAGGCATTTAATATGTCCACCTGGGCCCCACCAATATCCTCCCTTGCCTCTCATAGCGGCCTGAGATATATCTCATCAGGCCCTGCAAATTTATGTACCTTTATGCCTACTCAAACCTCTAATACCTCCTCCTCATTAATCTTAACGTGCTGTAGAACCTCACCATCCCAGCTGATATTCCCAGATACAATGTCTTTCACTTTTGTGAATACAGATGAGAAGTACCTCATCCCCATCCTCTGTCTCCCCACACAGTTTGCCCCTTTGGTCTCTAATAGGTCCCACTCTTTCTCTGATTCCTCTTACTCTTAACATACTTACAAAATGCCTTGGGTTTTCCTTGATCCCATCAGCCAAAGATATTTTGTGGCCCTTTTTTGCCCTCTTAATTTCCTTTTTAAGCAACGTCCTGCACTCCATACTTTTGAAGGACCTCCCCTGTTTTTAATGTGCTGTACCCAACGTACAATGCCTTCCTTTTCTTTATCAAAGTCTCAATATCCCCGACATCCAGGCTTCCTGAACTTTCTGCCCTTGCCCCTCGCTCTTAGAGGGACATGCTGTCCCTGAACTCTCATTGTACTACTTTTAAAAGACTCCCAGTTTCCAAATGTAGACTTACCTGCAAGTAGCTGCTCTCAGTCTATGTTTGTCAGATCCTGTGAGCGATATTGAAATTGGCCCTTTCCCAATTTAAATACTCAACTTCTGCGCTATCCTTATCGCTTTCGATAAAGACTTTAAAACTTACAGAATTGTAGTCACTCTCCCCAGAATGCTCACCAACTGAAACTTCAACAACTTGAATGGCATCATTCCCTAGGATTAGGTCTAGCACTGCCCCATCTCTGGGAGGACTATCTATGGATTGACATAAAAAGCTCTCCTAGATACACTTTAAAAATTCCATCCTATCTAATCCTTTCACATTAAAATAATCCTAGTTAACGTTAGCAAAGTTGAAATCCCCTATTACCGTAACCCTCAGACATCTCTGTGATTATGCCTACATATCTGTCCCCCATCTCCCTCTGACTGTTGAGAGGCCTACAGTATAATCCAAGCAAAGTGATCACCCCATTTTTGCTAAGCACTACCCAGATGGCTTCATTTGAAGAGCCTTCAAAAACATCTTCCTTCATTATTGCAGTGATGGTCTCCTTTATCAATAATGCAATGCCCCACTACTCTTACATCCCCCCATCGTGCCTGAAACTTCTATACTGTGGAATATTGAGCTGCTAGTCCTGTCCTTCCTTCAACCATCTCTCAGTGATTGCAACAATATCATAATTCCCATGTGCTGATCAATGCTGTAAGTTCATCTTGCATTAAAATAGATATAATTTAGCTCTCTGGTAATCCCATGTACCTCCCCTGGCCCCTCTGCCTACAAGCCTGCCCAACTCCCTAACCGTGGGATTGGTCCTGTCTTTGACTCTGGAATCTGTCTCTTCCTGACTCTGGGATCTGTCTCTTCCTGACTCTGGGATCTGTCTCCCCCGACTCTGGGATCTGTCTCCCCCAACTCTGGGATCTGTCTGTCCCTGATTACGGGATTGTTCCTATCACTCCCTCTCCCTGCAATACTGCTGTTAAGCATGTGTGTGTTTGATGCTGGTAGATTTCAAGATGGGATTAGTTGTTAGAAACCACTTACAAGCTTGTTCCCAGTTTTCATTCAGAGTCAACGTTTACTGCAGTGAATGTACCATGATAATTATCTCAGAAGCTGTTGTTTCAGGGGATTGTTAAGCATGATACCTGTCAGTGGAGTGTATGTGAAGCTGTGTGCATCCGTTACGTCACCTTAAAATGACTTGCCTCTCAGTAAGCCCTCTTCCACTTTCAGTAAGTTCTTTGCCATTTTCCTGGCTCTGTCAGTGAACCCCATCCTCCACCATCTCTCTTTCTCTCTCTTTCTCTCTCTGTCTCTCTCTTTTCGTCTTTCTCTCCATTTCCCTCCTGGTTCCTCTTCATTCTCCCAGATGGGTGATTGTAAGACTCAATGAGCTGAGTTGTCCGTGTGTTTGCTGTATTCAAGGGAAGACACTGAGAGATGGACAGAGATTCCGTTGGCCAGCTTGCACTGCACTGTGTGTGTACGTGTGTGGCTAATTGTGTGTGTCTTCCCCCAGGTTTAGTGGGACTGTATAATGGTGGCCTGACCTGCTGTGTCAATGCACTGCTGCAGAGCTTCTACCTAACGCCCGAATTCACATCCAGACTACAGCAGTAAGTATTACCCTTTCATTCTCGCAACAGGCAGCAACAGTGGCATTGAAACATTCACTTCTGGTCATACCCAGCTCACATACTCCGTTTATACCTGTCCTGGAGTGTTTGATAGGGATAGTGTCGAGGGAGCTTTACTTTCTGTTTCAAAGAGTAGAGGGAGGTCCACTTCCAAGTGAAAAGAGTAGAGAATTCTCTTTGGTTAATCCACAATCTGTCACGATGTGGAGGTGCCGATGTTGGACTGGGCTGGACAAGGTCAGAAAAGTCACACGACACCAGGTTACAGTCCATCAGGTTTATTTGAAATCACAAGCTTTCGGAGCACCGCCTTGTGAAGTGAGAGAGAAGCACACAGAACACAGAACATAGAATTTATAGGCAGAGAGATCAATGGGCAGAGAGATCAAAAGACCATACAAATGGTGTGCGTGGATTGTTGACAGGCTGAATAATAGGTCTCTACAGATGTTCGAAGGTGTCAGACAGTGTGAGTAAAGTGTCAACAGCTGAATAACGAATGAAGGGATGACCTATAATCTGAATAAATGAGGCAGAAAAATAATTTGAAAAAAATTAAAAATAAGGTGGTGTGCTGTGTTACAGAACATGAGCATATTGAGCTGATGGAATCCTGGGTGATGGAATTTGAATTCAATAAATAGGGCTGAAGGGCCTGTTTCCACACTGTAGGGATTCTGTGATCTGGAATTAAGAACCTAATGATGACCGTGAATCCATTGTCGATTGTCGGGAAAAACCCATCTGGTTCACTAATGTCATTTAGGGAAGGAAACTGCCATCCTTATCTGGTCTAGCCTACATGTGACTCTAGACCCACAGCAATGTGGTTGACTCTGAACTGCCCTCTGGGCAATTAGGGATCAGCAATAAATGTTGCCCGGTCACCCTCATCCCATGAATGAATTAAAGAAAATGAAACCTCCCTCCAATGTGACTCCAGACCCACATCAATGTGGCTGATTCTTAAGCTAAAACAAAGAGCTGTGGGTGCTCAATTTCTAAAATGAAAATAGAAATTGACTGAGGGTTGTCCAGAATAACACAGGGTTTCAAGGGAGGAATGGTGAGGGCAGTTTAACCCAACTAGACTTGTATTTCTTCAAGAATCAACGGTGAAGGGGTAACCGGTCTGAGGGGTGATCTCAGGATCTTGTGGGTGTGGTTATAGAGTTCAGTTTCAGGCTGGCCAGTGTGGATCAGGTCAGTGCTGAGAGTAGAGGGTTTGAAATAATAGATCATAGAATCCCTACAGCATGGAACCAGGCCATTTGGCTCATTGAGTCCACACCGGCCCTCTGAAGAGCATCCCACCCAGACCCATGCCCCTACTCTTTCGCTGCATTTCCCACCCTAGACACTACAAGCAATGTAGCATGGCCAATCCACCTAACCTGCACATCTTTGGACTGTGGGAGGAAACCGGAGTACCCAGAGGAAACACACGCAGACGCAGGGAGAATGTGCAAACTCCTCACAGACGTCACCCAAAAGGTCAGGTCCATGGCGCTGTGAAGCAGCTGTGCTAACCACTGAGCCATCGTGCCATGTTTGATGCTGGTTCAACCTGCTGTGGCTGGATGTCCCACTGGTGTGGGTCAGAACTGCACATAATTCCAGCAGTAGTTCCTGACAATGCTGAGAATTCCAGGATTTTGACCCCGTGACAGGAAAGACAAGGCAATATATTTCCAAGTCAGGATGGAGTGTGGCTCAGCGGCTCAGCAGCTCAGCATATCATCCACTTTTTCAATTATTGGCTAAAGGCAGTGACATCTGGGGCAATAGTGAAATGTGGAAAGCTGGCCTGTTGGGAGAATGAACTCCTTAATATACAGCTATCCTGTCAGTTTCATCCTGCTGTGTTTGCACATCCAGACTGGAATGTTTTCTCTCCTGGTTTGTTGCAGGTGGGATCAGATGCAAAATGAGTCTGATGAGAGGAGCATCCCTTACTGCTTGTGTCGATTGTTTGACCAGATGCAGACCTCGAAGTCCGGTAAAGTGAGCGCAGAGATTTTTCTTCGCTGTCTTAGGTTGAACCATGTGAAAGGTATGTCACTACTGATCTCAGATAACAAGCGATGGTTGTTATGGAGCCTTGCACTCCTCCTGAAACTAGTTGTTACAGAACAATTCAGGCTGTGTAATTGAAACGCAGACTCAAAGGAGATTTAGCCAATTAAAGGAGGGACTTGCATTTCTGTAGCATTTCAGGATGCTCCAGTGAGCTTTACAGTCATTGATGTACCTGTTTGAATTGTAGTTTTAATGAAAGGAATGTAGCAATCAGTTTTCATAGAGTAAGGTCTAATCTGACCAAGCCCAGATAATGTTTTCAAGTGATATCAGTTAATGGATAAATATTGAGCAAGACAGCAGGGAAAACTGCTTGAATATTGCCATTGAATCTTTTATATTCATCTGAGAGGGTTTGACATTCATTCAAAACCAGCCCCTTGGACACTACTGCCCTGGAGTGACCAGCTAGATTAATGGTTCAAGAACTGGCACACCTTCTTCTTCAATGCCTCTTCTCTCTCATCTCTCTCCTTGTCTATGTGTCTCTCTCTGTCTGTCTCTATGTCTCTGTTTGTCTCTCTCTACCGCTTTCTCTCTCTCTCTCTCTGAATGTCTCTGTGAACTTCCTCTGTTTTCCTGTGTCTCCCTTTTTTTAATCCTTGTTTCTGTCTATCTGTCTCTATGTCTCCCTTTCGCTCTTTATGTATCTTGCTTTCTCTCTGTCTCTCTCAACCTCTCTCTCTGAATGTCTCTCACTCTATATCTCTTGTCTCCCTCTGTCTTTCTGTGTGTGTGTGTTTCTATATAGCTCTCTCCGCTCCCCCCTCTCTATTGCTCTCTCACTTTCTCTCTCTCCCTGTCTCCGACTGTCTCTCACTCCTTCAGTCTCTCTCTGGATGTGTCTCTCCGTCTATTTATGTCTCTCTGTGTCTTCAGTCATTCATATTCTCTCTCTCTTTCTGTGCATCCCTCCCCGTTCAACTATGTCTCTCTCTCACTCTCTACATCTCTATCTTAGATATTTATCTATCTCTTTCTTTAGTGTTTTGTGGTAGACAAATTCTACTGCTTAGCTACCCTTTATACATGCATGTAAACACACACATACATGTATACACTCATGTGAACACGCACACTCAAAGCATTACATCAGATGTGATTTTGAACACTGGAACAGAACTGTGTTGGATATGGCATAATTTGACTTCCGGGCAGTGGGTGAATCTTTTCATCTTATTCTTAGAACGCGGACAAAATTTGTGAGGTTGTGTTTGCTGCCCTTCTGTCATCCTTCTGAGGATATTGGAGAGCAGACAACCTGGCACAAGTGTTCCATGTAGGCAGGACTGGAGATCAATAGTGGATTTCTCTTCTTAGAATTCTACAGTGCAGAAGGGGCCCTTTGGCCCATTGAGTCTGTACTGCCAAAGCCACTCTTAATCTACATGAATCCCACTTTCCAGCACTAGGCTCATAACCTTGAATGTTATGACACTTCAAGTGTTCATCCAAGTACTTTTTTAAAGATGGTGAGGTTTCTTGCCTAAACCACCTTCCCAGGCAGCACCATTCCAGATTTCCACCACCCTCTGGCTAAACCGCCTGCCTTTCACTTTAAAATTATGTCCCCCTATTATTGACCCTTTCACTAATGGGAACAGCTACTTTCTATTCACCCTGTCTGAGCCCCTCATAACCTTACATACCTCTATCAGGTCCCCCTCAACCTTCTCTGGAAAACAACCCAAGCTTACCCAGTTTCTCTTCATTGCTAAACTACTCCATCTCAGGCAACATCCAGGTGAATCTCCTCTGCAGTACATCAGTGCAATCACATCCTTCCTATTGTGTGGTGATCAGAACTGCACACAGCACTCCAGCTGTGGTCTAACCAAAGTTCTGTACAGCTCCAATGTTATCTCCCTGTTTTTATAATCTTTACCTCGACTGATAAAGGCAAGTAGCCCATATGCTTTCTTAACTACCCGATTAACCTATCCTACCATCTTCAGGGATCTGTGGACAAACGCCCCAAGATCCATCTGTTCATCTGAGTTTCCTAGTGTCCTGCCATTTATTGAGTACTCCCTTATCTTGTTCCTGCTTCCAAAGTGCCTCACATTTATCAGGATTAAATTCCACATCACAGATCTGACCAATCCATTTATAACCTCCTCTAACCTAACACCTTCTTTGTCACTATTAACTGTTTGGCCAACCTTCATGTCATCCACAAACTTACTTAACTCCCCCACATTCTCATCTACATCATTTATGAATATCACAAACAAGGCAGGGCCCAGCACTGGCCCCTGTGGTACACCACCACATACCGGGCTCCAGTCTCAAACACACACAAATAGCCTTCTACCACCATCTGCCATCACCTGTCATTAAACCAGTTTTGGATCCAGTTACCCTGGATCGTACGAGCTTTTATCTTCTTTACCAATTTTCCATGTGGGATCTTGTCAAAAGCATTACTGAAATCTATATAAATTACATCAACTGCACTACCCTCACTTACACTCCTGATCAGCACATTGATAAATGTTAGTCATGACCGCTCTCTGACAAAGTCATGCCGACAATCCTGATAAAACCTTGCTTACCTAAATGAAAATTAATTTTCTCCTTCAGAATTTTCTCCAATACTTTCCCTACCACTGATGTTAGACTCACTGGTCTGTAGTTCCCTGGTCTATCTCTACCACCCTTCTTGTAAAGTGGAACAACATTAGTTGTCCTCCAGTCTTCTGGCACCTTCCCTGTGACCAGAAAGGAGGGTCAGTGTGGAGTCGATGGGCTGAATGACTTGTTTCCACACTATAGGGATTCTATGATCGCTTCACTCCCAGTGTCAATCTGCTCAAGAACATTAGAGAACCATTCCAATTTTCCTAACAAACTGATGTAGTCACTGTTCTGATACTGATACCAAATTCCCAAATTTACGGCATCCGCAGTTCTTTCGTTTTTTATGAGAGTATTGGTTTCGCCAGCTTATTTGTGTGACAGAAAGAGAGGAAGTAAGGTCAGGTATAGATTTACTGAGCTGATGTAGGGAATAGCTCCCTGAGTCAGCTACAGGATTGAATTGAAAAGTTGGGAGGTTATGCTAAATGTATGACAAATCTTGGCAAGACCACATTTGGAGTATCAGCTGAGTGAGGGCTCTGTTTGTGAGTCTAACTCTGTATAATGATAAATCGAGTGAAATCATTCATGAGCAACTCTTGGTGTCTGGATTAAAATCCTGTAGAAGGTGTGCGGTTTGGTTCAATTCAAATCTGGTGAGTGACCTGACACATTTCTGTTTTTAAGCGTACACACAGAATGATGCAGCAGAATTGTTTCTCACCATCTTTAACCTCTTACTGGATCAGTTACAAACTCCACATATTGTAAGTATAGCAATTATTATCTCCTTTCAAATTGTTACAATTGAACAATTCATTTCCTCAAAACATCAAGAGCTAGTCTCAGTGCATGTATCTACAGTGATGCTATTCCACACCTCTGGAGCAGATGGGAGTTGAACCTGGGCCTTCTGGTCCAGAGGAAGGGACACTAGGCATTACCACAGCACCATAAAAGTCCTCCTCATTTGTAATCAACTTATTCGGACATGTTATGATCCACAGCAGATGGGAGTTGAATGCAGGTCATCTGGCTCAAAGGTAGGGACACTACCACTGAGCCAAACAAGCCCTCCCCATGTCTCTGCAAACATAGAATGTTAGGAAATAATGGGACACAGCATGGTGCAGAAAATTCCCCAGAGTGTAGTAATAGTCATTCCCCACAGAGGGAGCCTCAGATTACAGTCATTCCCCACTGAGGGAGCCTCTGATTACAGTCATTCCCCACAGAGGGAGCCTCAGATTACAGTCATTCCCCACTGAGGGAGCCTCTGATTACAGTCATTCCCCACAGAGGGAGCCTCAGATTATGGTCATTCTACATTTCACATTGTTACTCAGCGAAAATGCATTCTGTACAAACTTACTTTATTGTTTGTCACTATTACAGTTTTAATCCATTTATGTTTGCTCCACATCATTTGTCTGATGTTTACTCTGTTCATTGTTATTCTGTTCCTGTCATGTTTTTGCTGTGTTTATGCTTCATGTCGTGACCCTCGTTTTTCTTCTCAGTGTTACTCTGTCTTTTAATCTTTTCAATGGTACCTGTCGAGGACTACAATTCCCAGCATTCCCTGGCAGATCTACTGTATGCATGATGTGGGACTGACTATGTGCTCATCCTGGAGTTCTGCTTTCAACTTGAGTCAGTTGTTGACAGAGGGCAGTGCCAAAACCAAAACCCCAAGACCTGTGCTGATTGGAAAGGACTCCTGCTCCTAGTTCTTACGTTCTTATGTTCTTATGATATACTGCATGCAAAACTGCTAGTCGGCAGCTGGGAAAGTGATCCCATTATGAAACAGCAGGCTGGCAATGCTGATAGGTGCAGCTTGTTGCTGGGGTTAAAGTTCAGGAGAAACTCTGGCAGTTGGTTACTGCAGTAAGGAGGGATGATATCTTGGAAGGGTCATCGAGTGAGGCTTTGTAGGTAGAGTTTAGAAATAAAAACAGAGCGGTCACACTGTTAGGAGTGTATTACAGACCCCCAAACTGTCAGCAGGCAATAGGGAAGCAAATGTGTAGATAATTCATTGAAGTGTGTAGAGACAATAATAAGGTAATTACATTAGGGGATTTCAACTATCCCAACATTAATTGGGATAATCATAGTTTAGAGGTTTTAGAGGGGCCAGAGTTTTTGAGAGCCTTTTATATCAACATGTAGATGGTCCTATCAGGGACAGTGTAGTGCCAGACCTAACTCTGGGGAATGAAGCCACACAGGTGTTCAAGGTAGCAGTAGGGGACCATTTCAGTGGCAGTGACCACAACACTGTATGTTTTACTTTTGTAATGGAAAAGGAAAAAGATAGCCTGCAAAGAAGGGTTTTGGATTGCGGAATGGCAAATTTTACCAAAAAAAGGCAGGATACGGCCAAAGTAGACTTTGAAGTTGAGGATAAATCCACAGCAGAACAGTGGGAGGTGTTCACAAATGTACAGGAGAAGTACAGGTCCAACATGTTCCCTTCAGAGTGAAATATAGGAGCAACAAGCCCAGAGAATCCTGAATGTCTTGGAATATTCGGCACCGGATAACAAAGGAAAAGAGACATGTATAATAGGTACAAAGTAAACAATACAACAGAGTAGTATAGAAAGTGTAGGAGGGAGAAGAAAGCAAAAGAGAAGGCATGAGAAAATGCCAGTGGGCAAGATTAGGTGGAGTCCCAAGATATTCTACAAATATATCAAGGGGAAGAGAATAACCAGGGAAAGAGTAGGGCCCATTAGGGACCAAGGAGGCAATCTGTGCTTGGAGCTGAAGGACATTGTGTGAGTGTTGCATAAGCACTTCACATCTGCCTTTACTCAGGAGAAGGAGGATATAGGTACAGAATTTTAGAAGATAATGACTGAGGAGGTTTATATAAGAAGTGAGAAAGGAATGGAAGTTTTGGTGGATTTAAAAGTGGGTGAATGTTGAAGGTGGTGGATGTGGTGCCAATCAAGCGGGCTGCTTTGTCCTAGATAGTGTCAAGATTCTTGAGTGTTGTTGGGACTGCAATATTCTATCACTCCTGATATGTGTACTGTGAGTGTTGTTACTCCTGGCATGTGTGCCCTTCACATTATTGCCTTCTGTTCAAGAACATTTGGTCTATTTTTTGAAGTAAGATTAATTTTTCTTCATATTGCCTCTTGGCCAGGTTGAGGAGATGAAGAGGCTATTTGAGATTAAAGTGGAGCAGTTTGTGAAATGTCAGTGTGATGAAGTCACTGTGAGAGACAACAAGTTTTGGAGCCTCCCTGTGCCAGTGAAAGAGACCCAGGATGGTGAAGATTTTACACTGGTAGGTAGGACTCATCCTTCTGTGATTGATACAGCAAAGAGATCCAGGCTGAACAATGGTTAATGTTATTCAGTCTGGACAACGCAGTGGAGTTCTCATTTGAAGTAAACCTTGGGGAATGATACTCTCCAAAGGTCAATTGAAAGAGGCAATTATCATGTAGAAACATTGTGAGACTACAGTGCCCAGGACCAGTGATAAATAACCCAGAGACTGCAGTCGGTTCGACAGGCTGCCCCAGAGAAATGGAAAATAACAGAGAAAATTTGACAGTGTAGTGGACAGTATTAAATATAAACATTGAAACTGTGGAAATGGGTGAGCTAGGCTCGACAAGACAGGATTACGAACCCTCACAAAAGCATATAAAGAGTGAACTTTTAACAGCTGTACAAAATACAAGATTAGAGAAAGAACTTGCACCAATATGGCATTTCCTGAACCCCAAAGGAAATAAACTACTTCTAATAGCTTTCCCAGCCACCCTGACAGCCTATGGATTTCCCAACCACCCTGACAGCCTATAGCTTGCCCAGCCACCCTGACAGCCTATAGATTTCCCAACCACCCTGACAGCCATGTTTGTATTTTCAATAGTAACCCCTGTGTCTGCTTCCACAGGAAGATGGCTTGAAGATGTTTTTCTCTTCCCAGCCAGTGAGGAGAAATAACAGATGCTCAAACCACGATTGCAAGATGAAAAGCCCAGCGCTAAAGGTACACCAGTAACAACCTGCATTTATGTAGCACCTTTAACACTATGACATGTTCCAATTTGCTGCATGGGAGTGTTCGAAACAATATTTGATGGCTCATTATGAACAGAAGATGTTGGACACGGATAAAGAGTAGGTCAATGGAGGAGGGAAATGAAGTAGAGCAGCAGAGAGGGGTAGGGAGGGAATTCCAGATCTTGAGGCCCAGATACGGTCACTGATGGAGAAGTGATTAAAATCAGGGAGGTTCACCAGGTCAGAGTTAGAGGAGCACAGATATCTTAGGGGTAGTGGGGCTGGAGAAGATTACAGAGAGGAAGAGGATGGATTAGAAAACAATGATAAGTCATTACTTGACCAGGATCCAGTACAGGCCTGTGAGAACAGGGTGGATAGCAAGATGGGAATTGATTTGAGATAAAACACGGGTAGCAGAGTATTGGATGGACTCATTTGAATGTGGGAGACCAACCAAGAATGGCTTGTACTAGTAGGATCTCGAGGTAATAAAGCTGTGGATTAGGGTTTCGTGGTCAACCTTTGGGGAACACGAAGGGGTAAAAGTGTAGGAGCAGGAGGAGAAGGCTTTGCAGGTGATTCTTGGCCCGTGATTAGACTGATAAGAATGGAACCAGGTGAGAACAGTAACTACCCCCCCAACTCGGAGCTGGGTGACAATGGGGATGTAGGGCTGCTCTTTCATTAGAGAGAACCCGAGGGTCACCATGCCTCAGGTGAGGGGAGAGGTTGAGAAATAGAATCCTTCATGGTAACCTCAGCCAGTACGGGAATTGAACCCATGAAGTTGGCATCACTGTATCACAAACTGGGCAGCACACATAAGGTGGCACGGTGGTTAGCACTGTTGCCTCACAGTGCCAGGGACATGGATTCAGTTCTAGCCTCAGGCGACTGTCTGTGTGGAGTTTGCACATTCTCCCCGTGCCTGCGTGGGTTTCCTCAGGGTGCTCCGGTTTCCTCCCTCAGTCGAAAGGTGAGCAGAATACAGTGGATTGGCCATGCTAAGTTGCCTACAGTATCCAAAGATGTGCAGGCTAGTTGGATTGGCCATGGGAAATAAAGGGTTACAGGGAAAGGGTAGGGGATTGGGTCTGGGTGGGATGTTCTTTGGAGCATCGGTGTAGATTTGATGGGCCAATGGGCCTGTTTCCACACTGTAGGGACTCTATGATTCTGCAACTGGCCATCCAGTCAACTGAGCTAACTGCCTCCGCACTAAATAAGGTAAGAAAGTGGAAACAACATTTGAGAGAGAGGAGGGGACTTGGAAGTCGACAGTTTATGGGAGTAGAGCTGAGGGAGATGGCACTGATGGACAAGATAAGGAGAAAAGATACAAGCCCAGGGATCAGGCTGTTGTTGGGGATGGGGGAGCGGCTCTTTAAGAAGACAGTTTGCTGCAGAGAAATGATGCCAGGTTTACATTTGCAATTCCAGGATGGTGCTGAAGTTGTTGGCAAGGTTAGAAGACGAAAGGAGGACAGGGTGTGGGTGGTGACTAATGTAAGACAGTGATCAGAGATAACTTTCTCTCTAGTTGATACAGGGAGGTTATGTGAGTAAAGAGACATTTACATTCATATAGCAACTTCCACTAACATTGGGCACTCCAGAGTCTTTCACAGCCAAGGAACTATTTTCAGAAGTGTTGTAATGTGGCTGATTTACACATAGCAAATTTCCACAACAATGTATTAATGACCTGATCATTGGTTTCTGCTGACTGGAGAATATATATTGGCCTGGATACTGGAGCGTGCACTCCCATTCCTCCTTGAAATATGAACATGGGATTGATAATATCCACATGACAGAGCAGATGGGGTGCAGTTTAACATCCCACCTGAAAAGCAGTGTCTCTGACTGCTTGGGTCCCCCTCAGGGCCATGATGCAGGGTCTGCCAAGATATTTGTGCTCAGTTCTCAGAGGGTGACTTAGAACTCGTGACCTTCTGACCCAGAAACAAGAGGCACTACCCACTGAGTCACAGCTGACATGAGCAGTTCACTAATGGTGCCTATGAATTATATGAATTATAGAATTATAGAACAGGCACAGCATGGGGTTAGACTCAATGCCAACAATATTAATTTACCTCCATTACCTCTCCATCATGTGTCCAATCTGTAGGTGATGACTGTGGCTCTTGTTATTCTTTCTGGTGTGTTCACTCTGATTGGATGTAGCCCTGTCTCAGTCAGTGTTCAGAGGAGGTGCCCTACCTCAGTCTGTAATGGATGAAACTCAGCTGCCAGATGCTCTGTCCAGCCTAGGCTCTGCCCTCTTTACCATCTTCCTTGCCCTGCAACTGCCCAGACCTTGGCATTCTCACTGTATTGGGCTGAGACTGTAGTTGGACAGGGGTTGCCAGGGGAGAAGGCACTGCCTCTCTGCAGTCCCTGTGATCATTGATCTGGGAGCCCTATTTACTGGTCAGTGGATCTGCTGGTGTTCTTGTGCACACACACTGACCTTTCCACATGACCCTCTGGGTTTTCCATGGTGGAGCTTCTGAATCAGAGAGAGCAGATTATATCCCAACACCTCGCTCACCCTACAGCAAACATGGGAGTGCAAGTGATGCTAATTGGAGGAGTGTTTGAAGGGGGCTACTGTTTGTGAACTGCAAGCTTTCTAGCTATTTCTAATATTTCCCGAGGCTGGGTCCTTCCCGCTCACACCAATCCTAATACAGGGCTTTGGCTTTTGATTTAGGGTTTCAAGCTTATCTCAGTCCCTGAGGTCCTGAACCTGCATCTGAATCGATTCTGTGCTGCGTCAAATCGAGAAGGTTTCACCAGGAAGATCTACAGCTTGGTGACATTTCCCGAAACCCTAAACCTCAACCAGTTTCCGAACTCAGAAAGAAGCCAGAAATATGGAAATTCCCAGGCAAGTTGTTAATATATTACACGAGAAACCTGTCTCTAATACCTGGTCAGGTAAACTCTTAGTATAGTGCTTCAGTTCTTCTGACTACATTTTAAGCTCATTAATGTCCTCCAGGGATGGAAATCCGCCATCCTCACCCAGCCCAGCCCACTTGCAGTTCTAGCCCCACAACATTGTGGCTGACCCTCAACTACCCTCTGAAAGGCCTAGCAAGCCACTCAGTTGTGTCAATCACTACAAAGTCTCAAAGAAATGAAACCAGACGGATCACCTGGCATTGACCGAGGCACCGGAACAGGCAACAGCAAAAACAGCCCTCTCAACCCTGCACAACCCTCCTCACTAACATCTGGGGACTAATGTCAAAATTGGGAGAGCTGTCTCTCAGACTGATCAAGTGACAGCTTGACATAGTCATACTTACTGAATCATACCTTACAGACAATGTCCCAGACAACAACATCACCATCCCTGATATGTCCTGTCTCACCAGCAGGACGCACCCCGCACATGTAGTGGCACAGTGATATACAGTTGGGAGGGATTTGCCATGAGAGTCCTCAACATTGACTCCAGACCCCATGACGTCTCATGGTTTCAGGTTAAACATGGGCAAGGAAACCTCCTGCTGATTACCACGTACCGTCCTCCCTCGGCTGATGCATCAATACTCCTCCGTATTGAACAACTCTTGGAGGAAGCACTGACGATGGCAGGGGCACAAAATACACGCTGGGTGCAGGCTTTCAATGTCCACCACCAAGAGTGGCTCAGCAGCATTGCTACGGATTGAGCTGGTCGGGTCCTAAAGGACATAGCTCCTAGACTGGTTCTGCAGCAGGTGTTGAGGGAACCAACAGGAGGGAAAAACATACTTGACCTCATTCTTACCAATCTGCCAGCTGCAGATGTATCTGTTCATAACAGGATCGGTAAGTGCAACTATTGCACAGTCTTTGTGGAGATGAAGTCCCACCTTCACATTGAGAATAACCTTGTTGGTATCATCTGGCACCATCACCGTGCTAAATGTTTGAACAGATCTAGCAACTCAAGACCTTGAGGCGCTATGGGCCATCAACAGCAGCAGAATTATACTCCAGCACAATCTGTAAACTAATGGCCAGCATATCCCTTACTCAACCATTACCATCAAACCAGGGGATCAACTTGGTTCAATGGAGAGTGCAGGAGGGCATGCCAGGAGCACTAGGCATACCTGAAAATGAGGTATCAAGCTGGTGAAGCTACCGAACAGGACGAGAACAAAGAACAATTCAGCACAGGAACAGGCCCTTCTTCCCTCCAATCCTGTGCTGACACATTCTGGCCTTCCATATTAAAACTGCCTTCACTGACAGGATCCGTATCCCTCTATTCCCTTCCTATTCATGTATTCGTCCAGGTGTTTCTTGAATGCTGCTGTTGTGTTTGCTTCTACCACCTCCTCAGGCAGCACATTCCAGGCACTCACCACCCTTTATGTGAAAAATGTGCTTCACACATCTCTTTTAAACATCCCCCTTCACCGTGAACCTGTGTCCCCTAGTAATTGACCCCTCCACCCTGGGAAAAAGCCTCATTCTTTTCACTCTATCTATGTCATTCACAATCTTACAGACTTCTTTCAGGTTGCCCTTCAACCTCCTGCATTCCAGTGAAAACAAACCCAGACTATCCAATCTTTCTTCATCGCTAAAATACCCCATACCAGGCAACGTCCTGGTAAGAGATAGTAGGAACTGCAGATGCTGGAGAATCTGAGACAACAAGGTGCAGAGCTGGATGAACACAGCAGGCCAAGCGGCATCATAGGAGCAGAAAGGCTGACGTTTCGGGTCTAGACCCTTCATCAGAAAATG
>NC_063349.1:862750-889264 GCF_021869965.1 Rhincodon typus
AAATGTGGCCTAACTAAAGTTCTATAAAGCTGCAGCATAACTTGCCTATCCTTGTACTCAATGTTCTTTCCAATAAAGGCAAACATGCGATGGGCCTTTTTTACTACCTTATCTCCCTGCACTGCCACCTTCAGTGATCTGTGGACCTGCACACCCAGATCCCTCTGCATATCAGTACTCCTAAGGGTTCTGCCATTCACTGTATAATTTCCACCTGTACGTGACCTTCCAAAATGCCTCACACTTATCTGGATTAAACTCCATCTGCCATTTTTCTGTCCATGCATCCAGATGATCCTGCTGCATCCTCTGACAATCCCCCTCACTATCTGCAGCTCCACCAATCTTTGTATCGTCCGCAAACTTACTAATTAGACCAGCTACATTTTCCTCTAAATTATATATGTAGATTACGAACAGCAGAGGTCCCAGCACTGATCCCTGTGGAACACCACTAGTCACAACCCTCCAAACCAAAAAGCATCCTTCCACTGCTACCCTCTGCCTCCTATGACTGAGCCAGTTCTGTATCCATCTTGCCAGCTCACCCCGATACCATGTGACTTCACCATTTGTAACAGTCTGCCATGAGGGACCTTGTCAAAGGCTTTACTGAACTCCATGTAGACAACATCAACCTTTTCACTTATCAATCACCTTCGTCACCTCCTTAAAAAACTCGATCAAGTTAATGACGCACGAGCTCCCCCACACAAAACCATGCTATCTATTGCTAATCAGTCTGTTTGCTTCTAAATGCGTATAGGTCTTGTCCCTGAGAATATTTACCACTAAGTTCCCTACCACTGATGTGAGGCTCACAGGCCTGTATTTTCCTAGATTATCCCTGCTACCCTTTTAAAACAATGGACAACATTAGCTATTCTCCAGTCCTCTGGGACCTCATCTATTGCCAAAGAGGATACAAAGGTTTGTCAATGCTCCAGAAATTTGTTTTCTTGTCTCCCTCAATAATCTGGAATAGATCCCATCAGGACCCGGGGACTTATCTATCCTAATACTTTTTAAGATGAACAACACCTCTTCCTTTTTATTAGCAACTTGGCTTAGAAATTTGACACTCCCTTCCCTGAGATCATTCTCTACCAATTCCTTCTCTTTGGTGAATACCAATACAAAGTGCTCAGTTAAGACCTCGTCTACCTCTCTGGCTTCACATACATTCCCTCCTTTGTCCTTGAGTGGGCCAACCCTTTCCCTGGCTATCCTCTTGCTTTTTATATATGCATAAAAAGCCTTGAGATTCTCCTTAATCCTGTTTGCTAACGACTTTTCATGACCCCTGTTAGCCTTTATAATTTCTTGTTTAAGCTCTTTGGTACTTTCCCAATATACTTCCAGGGCTTTGTCAGTTCCCATCCTCCTAAACTTTCCGTGTGCTTTCATTTTTGTTTTGACCAAGGTCATAACATCCCTGGTCATTCAAGGTTCACGTGTAACTTGCCATACCTATCCTTCATTCTCGCAGGAACGTGCCGCTCCTGAACTCTTATTAACTGCCATTTGAAATACTCCCACATGTCCAATGTGGATTTACCCTCAAACAGCCACCTCCAATCAACACTCTCCAGCTTCTGCTTAATATTCTTGTAGTTCGCCTTTCCCCAATTTAACACCCTCATCCAAGGGCTGCTGTTATCCCTATCCATGAGTAACTTAAAACTCACACTATTATGGTCACTACTCCCGAAATACTCCCCCACTGAAACTTCACTCACCTGGGTGGACTCATTTCTCAAAACCAGGTCCAGTATAACCCCTTCCCTGGTTGGACTGTTTACATATTGTGTTAAGAAACCCTCCTGAATGGTCCTTGCAAATTCTGCTCAATCCAAGCCCCTAGCGAGAAGTGAGTCCCAATCAATATAGCGAAAGTTAAAATCACCCACCACAACAACCCTGCTGTTTTTAAATCTTTCCAAAATCTGTGACATATTCACTCCTCTATCTCCCACTGGCTGCTGGGAGCCCTGTAATAAACTCCCAGGTTTGTGATTTCACCTTTCCTGTTCCTGAGTTCTACCCATATTGCCTCACTGCATGAGTCCTCTGATGTATTCTCCCTCCATATAGCTGTGAGATACTCCTTTACCAGTAATGCAACTCCCCGACCCCTTTTACATCCCCTTCTATCACACCTGAAACATCTAAATCCTGTGACATTCAGCTTCCGTCCTGACCCTCTTTCAGTCAAGTCTCTATGATTGCAATAATGTTATAGCTCCAAGTACTAACCAACATTCTAAGTTCATCTACCTTACCCATTATACTTCTCGCATTGAAGCACATGCATTTTAGACCACCTCCCCTGCTCTTTTCAGCAGCCCGTTTCCCTGTCCTTAGTCATGTTTGTCCTGGTTTCTACCTCTCCCTCAATTTCTGCATCTACTGGCCTATTCCTCTGGTTTCTATCTCCCTGCCACACTGGTTTAAATCCTCCCCAACCACTCTACCAAGTACACTCCCCCACCAAAGGATGTCAGTGCCAGTCTTGCCCAGGTGTAATCAATCCAGTTTGTACAGCTCACACCTCCCTTAGAACCAGTCCCAATGCCCCATGAATCTGAAACCCTCCCCTCACGCTATCTTTTCAACTACCTGTTCATCCTATATATCCTGCTGTTTCTGCTCTGACTAGCTCATGGCACTGGTAGTAATCCTGAGATAACTACCTTTAAGGTCCTACATTTCAACTTTCTTCCTAGTTCTCTATATTCTGCTTTTAGGACCTCATCCCTTTTTTTAACCTATGTCATTGGTATCAACGTGTACCACGACAACGTTCACCCTCCCCCTCCAGAATGTCCTGCAGCTGCTCTAAGACATCCAGGACCCTAGCACCAGGGAGGCAGCACACCAACCTGGACTCTTGTTTGCAGCCACAGAAATGCCTGTCTACTCCCATTACGATTGAATCCCCTGTAACTGTAGCATTTCTATGCCTATTTCTCCCATCCTCTGCAGCAGAGCCAACCATGGTGCCCTGAATTTGGCTGTTGCTGTTATCCCCTGAAAGGCCATTCCCCTCAACAATATCCAAAATGGTATATCTGTTTTGCAGGGGAATAGCCACAGGAGATTGCTGCACTCCCTGCTTAGCCCTCGTGCTCTACCTGATGGTCACCCATTCCCTTCCTGCCTGTGGAGTCTGAGTCTGCAGAGTGACCACCTCTCTATACGTGCTATCCACGATACTATCTGCCTTGCGAATGCTCCACAGTGTCGCCAGACACTGCTCCAACTCTGAAACTCGGGCTTCCAGGAGCAGCAGCTGGAAACACTTCTTGCACACGTGCAGGTCCCAGGCACTGAAAATATGCCCAGCTTCCCACATCGAGTAAGAGGAGCAGACTATGATTCGGACCTCTTATTTAACTTAATTACAATGTCAAATACTTTTTGTCTGTCTATCACTTGCATGCCAAACAGCAAAAGCAGCAATCGATAGACAAAGCTAAGCAATCCCACAACTAAGCTCTCCAGTCCTTTTAAATTCAGTCATGGTTGTTGCTGGACAATTAAACAACTCACCGAAAGAGAATGTTCCGCAAATATCCCCATCCTCAATGATGAAAGAGCCCAGCATATTAGTGCAAAATATAAGGCTGAAGCTTTCACAGCAATCTTCAGCCAGAAGTGGGGTGGCACGGTGGCTCAGTGGTTAGCACTGCTGCCTCACAGCACCAGGGACCCAGGTTCAAATCCTGCCTCCCTGTGTCTGCGCGGGTTTCCTCCGTGTGCTCTGGTTTCCTCCTACTGTCCAAAGATGTGCAGTTTAGGTGGATTGGCCATGCTAAATTGTCCATAGCATCCAGGGATATGTGGGTTATAGGGAAAAGGGGGCTGGGTGGGATGGTCTTTGAAGGATTGGTGTGGACTTATTGGCCCGTTTCCACACTGTAGGGATTCTACTCTATGAAAAAGTGCTGAGTAGCTGATCCATCTTGACCTCCTCCAGTGGTTCCCAGCATCAAAGATACCACACTTCAGTCAATTCGATTCACGCCATGTGATATCAAGAAATGGTTGGAGACACTGGAAACGGCAAAGGCTACAGGCCCTGACAACATTCTGGCAATAGTATTGAAGACTTGTGCTCCAGAATTTGCTGCTCCCTCAGCCAAGCTCTTCCTGTACAGTTACAACACTAGCGTCTACCTGACAATGTGGAAAATTGCCCAAGTATGTCCTGTACATAAAAACAGGACAAGGCCAATTAGTGCCCCATCAGTGTCCTCTCAATCATCAGTAAAGTGATGGAAAGTATCATCAATGGCGCTATCAAGCAGCACCTGCTCAGTGACGCCTAGTTTGGGTTCTGCCAGGGCCACTCATCTCCTGACCTCATTGCAGATTTGGTTCAAACATGGACAAAGGAGGTGAGGTGAGAGTGACAGCCTTTGACATCAAGGCTGCATTCGACCGAATGTGGCATCAAGGAGCCCTGGCAAAACTGGAATCAATGGGTATCAGGGGGCAAACACTCCGGTGGTTGGAGTCATACCTGACACATAGGAAGATGGTTGTGGTTGTTGGAGGTCAGTCATCTCAGCTCCAGGACATCACTGCAGCAGTTCCTCAGGGCAGTGTCCTCCGCCCAACCATGTTCAACTGCTTCATCAATGACCCGCCCTCCATCATAAGGTCAGAAGTGGGGATGTTCGCCGATGATTGCACAATGTTCAGCACCATCTGCGACTCCTCAGATACTGAAGCAGCCCATGTCTAAATGCAACAAGATCTGGACAGTATCCAGGCTTGAGATGACAAGTGGCAAGTAACCTTCACATCACACAAGTGCCAGACAATGACCATCTCCAACAAAAGACTATCTAACCACTGCCATTGACATTCAATCGTGTTACCATCACTGAGTTTCCATCTATCAACATCCCAGGGGTTAGCATTGACTCAGAAACTCAATTAGATTCACCATAAATGTACAGTGGCAGCATGAGCAGGTCAGAGGCAGCGAGTAACTCACCTCCTATCTTCCCACACCCAGTCCACCATCTACGAGGAACAAGTCAGGAGTGTGATAGAATACTCCCCACTTGCCTGGATGAGTGCAGCTCCAACAATACTCAAGGAGCTTCACACCATCCAGGACAAAAGCAGTCTGCTTGATTGGCACCACATTCACAAACATCCATTCCCTCCACCACTGACGCTCAGTAGCAGCAGTGTGTACTATCTACAAGATGCACTGCAGAAATTCACCAAAGATCCTCACATTCCAAAACCTCAACCACTTCCATATGGAAAGACAAGGGCAGCAGATACAAGGGAATGCCACCACGTGCAGGTTCCTCTTCAAACCACTCTCCATTCCGACGTTGGAGATATATCACCGTTCTATCAGTGTCACTGGGTCAAAATCCTGGAATTCCCTCCCTAAGGGCAACTTACACCACAAGGACTGCAGCGGTTCAAGAAGGCAGCTCAACACCACCTTCTCTTGGGCATCAAATGCAGGCCCAGCCAGCAAGGCTCATGTGCCACGAGTAAATAAAGAAAAGGCATTCTGGACCCTTTTTGCTTTTACACTGATTTTATCTCAGTCAGTATTGGAATAATGGAAACCCCTGCTATTATTGCCCCCTTGTTTATGTAGTTTATCTGTTCCCTCAGTTTATCTGCCTTATTCATTAGACTTGCCTAGAGGTTTTTTTAATTACTACTCACTGAAAAACTCCCATGTTCTCTGTTTTCCAGTCTGTATTTTCTCTGCCTTTCAAACTCACTTGCTAACTTCCATCCTTTGCTCCGCTTCCTTCTGAATCTGTATTCGGTTTTGCATGTTTCCTGTTACATTAGTCTCCAACAGCGCTAGCAGACCACTTTGATGAGATATTGGTCACAGTCTTGGTGAGGTGTAACCTGCCTGGTTTGTAGAGGTCCCAGCTCCCCTGAAATTGAACACTGGTTGGAGAAGAGGATGCACTCAGGCTACCTGAACCTTCCTGACTACCTGGTGTTCATCCATTTCCTCTCTG
This sequence comes from Rhincodon typus, assembly GCF_021869965.1. Lineage (NCBI taxonomy): Eukaryota > Metazoa > Chordata > Chondrichthyes > Orectolobiformes > Rhincodontidae > Rhincodon > Rhincodon typus. The sequence continues at coordinate 868,768 of NC_063349.1, forward strand.
GCAGCCTTCGTTTCCACTGTGTGTTCACCACTTCCTGGAGTATAGCATTGATGTGACTGAGCCTCATGATGTACTGCAGTGGGTCCAGTTGCTGCTCCAGCTCTGGTAGATGGGAGACAGAGCACTTTCAGCCTAGCATACTTCTTGCTTGTGTTCTTATCCAGAAGAAGCATCCTGGAGTTCCCACATGGAACAGGATAGTCATCCAACTGTACCCTGCAGTCTCTCTCCTCCTGTAACTCCTCACTAAACTTAACAGAAGTACACTGAAGACTTTAAAACTGAAAATTCAAACCTTAAAATGTTCTGCTTTAAAACTGGATTAACTATTCTTGTGAGGACTTTACTTCAGTATCTATCCTCAGGACTGATCTTAGTTCTCGCAATTTTTTTTTCCTGCTCTGCACTCACTCTTTCTATAGTCACCTGGATTTCAGTTGGACTCATGTAGATCTACAGCACAGAAAAAGACCCTTCAGCACCAGTCAAAAGCAATCACCCATTTTCCAGCACTTGGCCCATTCTCTTGTATCCAATGGCATCGCAAGTGAACGTTTAAATATTTCTTAAGTGCTATGAGGGATTCTGCCTGTACCACCCTTACAGGCAGTGAGTTCCAGTTTCCTACCACCCTCTAAGTGAAAAAGCTTTTCCTCACATCTCCTCTAAACCTCCTGTCCCTTACCTTAAATCTATGCCTCCAATCAATGATTCCTCCATCAAGGGGAAATGTTTCTTCCTATCTACCCTATCTATGCCCCTCATAATTTTATATATCCCAATTATGCTCCCTGTCAATCTCTTCTGCTCCAAGGAAAACAACCCTAGTGTGCCCAATTTCTCTTCATAACTGAAACTCTCCAGCCCAGGCAACATCCTGGTAAATCACCTCTGCACCCTCTCTAGTGCTTTTACATTCCTCCTATAATGTGGATTCCAAAACTGCACACAGTACTCTACCTATGGCCTAACCAATGTTTTATACAGTTCCAGCATAACATCCTGCTCTTAAAATGTCTGCCTCAGCTAATAAAGATAAGTATACCATATATAGATAACACAGTGCGGAGCTGGAGAAGCACAGCAGGCCAGGCAGCGTCAGAGGAGTAGGAAAGTTGACGTTTCGGTTGGGACCCTTCTTCAGAAATGGGGTGAAATGACCCAAGACATCAACTTTCCTGCTCCTGTGACGCTGCCTGGCCTGCTGTGCTCCAACAGCTCCACACTGTGTTATCTTTGACTCCAGCATTGGCAGTTCTTACTATCTCTGAGAAAGTATACTGTATTCCTTCTTAACCACTTTATCCACCTGCCCTGATACCTTAAGGGACTCGTGGACATGTTCACCGAGGCCCCTCTGATATTCGGTGCTTCCCACAGTCCTACTGTTTATCATGTATTCTCTTGCCTTGTTTGTCTTGCCCAAGTGCATCATCTCGCATTTCAGCCCATCTGACCAGCCCACATATAGTCGAAGGCCACCCTCCTCACTGTTTACCACCCCTCCAGTTTTTATATCATCTGCGAACTTACTGTTCAACCTTCCTACATTCAAGTCTGATTCATTATATAAACCACAAACAACAAGGGCCCCAACCCTAACCCCTGTGGGATCCCACTGGACACAGGCTCCCAGTAGAAATACACTCCTCAACCTTCACCCTTTGCTTCTTGACACTCAGCCAATTGGGGATCCAATTTGTCAAATGTCCTTGCATATCATGGCTCTTAGCTTTGCTATCAGTCTCCTATGTGGTACCTTATCAAAAGCTTTTCTGAAATCCAAGTAGACTATATTAAAGGCATTGCCTTCATCTATATGAGGGAGCACAGTGGCTCAGTGGTTAGTACTGCTGTCTCACAGCTCAGCGATTCAGGTTCGATTCCAGCCGTGGGTGGCTATCTGTGTAGAGTTTGCACGTTCTCCCTGTGTCTGTGTGACTTTCCTCTAGGTGCTTCGGTTTTCTCTCACAGTCCAAAGATGTGCAGGTTAGATGGAATGACCATACTAAATTGTATGGAGTGTCTAGGGATATACAGGCTGGGTGAGTTAGCCATGGTAAATGTAGGGTTAAGGGAATAAAGTGGGGTCTGGGTCTGAGTAGGATTGTCTTCTGAGGGTCAGTGTGGACTCCATGGGCCAAATGGCCTGTTTCTGTACTGTAGGGATTCTATGATTCTACTCTGTGGTAAAACTGGTCACCTCTTATAAAAGTTCAGGCGAGTTGGTCAGACGTGACCTCCCTGTAAAAAAACCATGCTGATTGTTCTTAATTAATCCCTGCTTCTCCAAATGCAGATTAATCCTGCCTGTCAGAATTGCTTCTAATAGTTTCCCTACCACTGAGGTTAGACTAACCAGCCTACAGTTTTCTGGTTTATCCATTGCTCCATTCTTGAATAACAGTACCACATTGGCTGTACACTAGCATCTCTCCTGTGGTCAGAGAGGAATTGAAAACTTTTGCAAATGCCCTTATTCTCCCTTACTTCAGTCAATAACCTGGGATATTAGATTATTAGAATCCCTACAGTGTGGAAGCAGGCCCTTCAGCCCAACAAGTCCACACCGACCCTCAGAGTATCCCACCCAAACCCATCCTCCTATAAGCCACCTAACCTACATATTCCTGAACACTATGTGCAATTTAGCATGGCCAATATACCTACCCTGCACATCTTTGGACTGTAGGAGGAACTGGAGCGCCCGGAGGAAACCCACGCAGACACGGGGAGAATGTGCAAACTCCACACAGACAGTCGTCGAAGGGTGGAATCGAACCCGGGTCCCTGGCGCTGTGAGGCAGCACTGCTAACCACTGAGCCACCGTGCCGCCCAACCTGGGATATATTTCATTTGGCCCTGAAGATGTATCTACTCTTAAGCCTGCCAGACCACTCAGAACCTCCTTTGTCTTTCATCATTTCTTTAATTATATCACAGGCCCTCTCCATGATTTCTATTCTCACATCACCTCTCTCACTAATCAACACTAACACAAAATATTCATTTAGAACTCTGCCTACATCCTCTGGCCCCACACACAAATTTACCTCTGTAGTCCTTAACGGACCCGACTATTTCCCTCATTATTCTTTCACCCTTAAAGAACCTGTAAAACAAATTTCCCTTTATTTTACCTGCCGTTATCCCTTCATATCCCCTATTAGCTCTATCTCCCTGTTGTAAGTTCCCTCTTGCATATTCTATACACCTCAAGGAGCTCTACTGATCTGAGCCCTCGGTGTCTGCTATAAGGTCTCTTTTAATCTTAATGCAATGCTGTATGTCCTTCAATATCCAAACTTCAATGGATTTGATGGTCCCATCCTTCTTCTTTATTGGGTCATGTTCGTCCTGTACTCTCATATTCCCTTTTCTAATACATCCAACTATTCTGAGACAGATTTACTGGAAAGTATCTGCTCCCAGTCTGCTCTAATCAAATAGAGTCATAGCGTCCTACAGCACAGAGACAGCCCCTTTGGTCCAAACTGGTCCACGCTGAGCAAAATGTCCATCTACGCTAACCCCATTTCCCTGCACCTGGCCCATATCCTTCTAAATGTTTCCTATTCATGTATTCATCCAAATGCCTTTTAAATCATATCTGATCTTATCAAAATCAGCCTTCCCCACTCCCGGTTGAAAAACTTGATTTCAGGCTCATTCTTGTTCTTTTCTTGAATCTAACTGAGTTATGATTGCTGTCTGCAGAATGCTCCTCCACTAATACTTCAATACCTTGCCTGGTTTTGTTCTGTAAACTAAAGGCGAGTATTCCACCCCCCTCCACCGCCACTTTTGTATGGCTTTCTATGTACTGACTTAAAAAGCTGCAATGGATGCATTTTAAGAATTCTACTCCCTCTAAACCTTCCACATTATGATTACCACAGTTAGTGTTGAGTAAATTGAAATCCAAATCGCTACCCCATTACTTTTACACTTCTCTGAAATTTGCCTACACATCTGCTCTTCTATTTCTCTCAGACTGTTGGGAGGTACCTATTGTAGAAAGTTGAACTCTCAGTTTCTGCTCCCTCTCTTCCTGTCAGGCCCCCCCTCCTTTTACTGTTCATCCTCTTTCAAACATCTTGAAGGTTTAACTGTGTGGGAAATATGGAGAGGCAAGGGAGGAGGAAGCACTGGAAGGAACAGCAGATCTTGGGAAGGGTGCCCTGATCTGGAAAGGGGAGAATCAGAAGTTTAACCTAGAACAAGGCTGGGCAGTCAAGCCTCAGAATAGGTAGGAAGGAAGGCCTAGAGCGATGGTGGGAACTCTGGACCAGAGAAAAGCTAGACAGGCTGGCCTAAGGTGAGTCTAGACAGGCTGGCCTAGGGTGAGTCTAGACAGGTTGGCCTGATCAAGACTGGATGGGCTGGCCTAGGGTGAGTCTAGATAGGCTAGCCTGGGTCAAGGCTAGACGTGCTGGCCTAGGGTGAGTCCAGACAGGCTGACCAAGGGTAAGTCTAGACAGGCTGGCCTGGGGTGAGATTTGGAAGTAAGGGCTAGGGTGAGTGTGGGCAGAATGGCCTAGGGTGAGGTTGGGCAGAATGGCATAGGGTGAGGGTAGGCAGAATGGGCTAGGGTGAGTGTGGGAAGAATGGCCTAGGGTGAGTGTGGGCAGAATGGGATAGGGTTGGGGGTGGCAGAATGAGCTTGGATATGAGTGACAGACTGGCTTTGGGTGTGGTTGGGCAGATAGAGCTAGGATGGGGCTGGGCAGACTGGGCTGGGAGTCTTTTGTGTTCAGAGGGATGCCACTCAGTTCACCGAGTCTCCCCCAGCGCTCTGTAGTGATATGCCAGTAGGCTCATTCTGGCCTCTCTGGCCCAGAGCCCTGTTAGGTTTAGGTATTTTTAATCAACTGCTCAGAGATGTTAATGCACCACCTCCGTAGCAGGTAGGACTTGAAACCAGCCTACCTTGTCTAGAGGTACAGACACTACCACTGCACCACAAGAGCCCCAAGGCTCTGTATGCTTATTTTCGGTGAGTTTAATCATGGGATTGAGAAATTAGTATGGATAGGGGTTTGGTTAAAAGTAAGAGCTCAGAATAAGCAGGTCATTTTCAGATTAGTCTGTACTTAGTGCAGTATCACAAGGTGAGGCCTGGGTCACTTTCTAGCTATATTAACGACCTTGATAAGGGGACAATACGAAGCTGGGAGGAAGCAGTTTAAGACTGAGACTGATGGGTTTTTGCGCTCTGACAGTGTGAGAAAGTTCACTTGATGTAGGAATGAGGTTTTGATTGAATTGAATGTTAGGGGAGCTACGAGGGGCAGACTGAGACTTCCCTTATGTTGATGTACCTTGTTTCCACAGGAATCTTGGCAATACCAACTTTATGCAGTGCTGGTTCACAGTGGATGGGCATCGTTAGGACATTACATTGCATATGTAAAATCCTTCAAAGACTCCATGTGGTATGAACTGAATGATAGCAATGTGTTTCAGGTAAGAGTTACTCTGATCCAGAGTGAGGGCAGGTACGGGGGGAGGCAGTCAACACTGAAACCTGGCAGTTTTATATAAAGACTGCGACTGTGTTGTGAGTTAGTACGAGACGTTTATAGGACCTTATCTGGATCAATCGCCATTTTGTGCAGGGACTATATTTAATTCTCATTATTTGGCTGAGAAGTAGTTCATCAAATCCTGAGAGAATATAACATGAAGTCTACATTGCCATTAATCCTTGTCAGGAGCTTTACACACTGTCTGAGTAGATAGTGTTCACCATCTCTGCATCACCCAGTGAGAAAGAAAGAAATAAAAAAAAATCCAAAAGAGCATGAAACCCTTTTGCCCTTGTTCCCTGTAGGGGCAAGGTTGGCAGTACCGGAGAAACATCGATGCCATCATTGGTTGACTGCTACTGTTACATCTAACCCTGTACTGTCTCTGTCCTGGGAGTGTTTGATGGAGGAAGTGTAGAGGGAGCTTTACTCTGTATCTAACCCTGTGCTGTCCCTGTCCTGGGAGTGTTTGAGGGGACAGTGTGGTGGGAGGCTTACTTTCAGTTTACAACAGTAGGCTGTTACCAGGTCTACTGTAGACATTGCAAAGCTCCTAAAATCCCAGTCAAGTAAAGTGATTTCAATGCCCAGCTGCCTATGTGATCTGTGAATGAACAAACACCATCCGACCTCATTACTACCCCTGTGAAAATGGAAGATGCCCTGTTTGGGGGCAGGAATTCCAATTTCTGGGCTTCTCCACTATTTTCACCATGGCAGAGAAGTTCTCCAATGTGACAACAACCTAATCCCAATGCTCCTGTATAGTCTGGAATTTTTTTTTTGCCTGAAACCTGGAAAAATTACCTGGTAATTCAGAGATGGGAAGTTTTGGCTCAGCCTGGATGTGGGGGCAGAGTTGCCCAGTGTACCTGAACTCTTCAGTTCATGACGTGTGATATGCCTGTACCTTGGATGGGTTCATGACCTGTGATATGTTTTACTCCCACATAGGTGCATGGCCTGTGCTATACATTCCCCTAAATGCCTGTATGATTTGTGATATGTGTTCCCAACTCGCAGATGTATGGTATGTGATAGACATTCCCCCTAGACAGGTGCAGTATACGTGATACACAAGCTTCAGTAACGCCATTGTGGTCTGTTTCCTAAACAGGTGAACTGGGCCGACATTACACGGACCTTTGGTGGCCCTTGCTCCAAATTGTGAGTATTTTCTTGAACTGGACTGAAACTGTTGACTCCTGATTGTGCTTGTCCTGAACAGTAAACAGGCGCCATTCCAAGGGGAGAGTGATTGTGTTGGCTGCTCAGTCTTGGCCCACATACAGGTTCCATGTTCATCAGGAGCCTGTCCATTTTACAGGCAGGGTCATGAGAGAGACAGACAGAGACTGAGCCAGGCCACCTCTGCCCCTCATTCCCTTCCTTTCTTTAATGTTGTTTAAGGCATGTTCCAAATCACCCATTAGTATGTGGTCAGCTTAGATGTCACCAGTAGCATAGATTTAAACAAGAAGTGTTATTTATTTACCAACACTGACCCTGGCAAGCTCCAGCAGTACATTAATCACACCCAAAAAAGGTACAATTAAAGACAATTGTGCAGTTCTACAAATAGATTCACGAGCAGTTCATACAACTCTGAGATTTGAATAAAGGAGTGAGCTCCTCTCACTCTGGGACTGAAATTCAAGTGGCTGGAGTCCCATTTGGATCAGCTGCTGATTCCCTTCAAAGTAAAGAGTGTTCAGCAGGTCATGCCGATAGGCCCTAATGGCTATTTTACCCAAGGTCCAACTTCTCACAGGTGAAATCAGAGCTTTTGAACAGAAGTTACAGGAAGAAGGACATTCAGCCTCAAAAATCTTGAAAGGACAAGTTGTTGCAGCATTTTATTGCTGTTGTTGTTATAGACTGCCTGTTTCTTTTTCCCCCAGCATTTGGCTAAAAGCATTCTAAAACCTGAGGGCAGTTTCAATCTTAAGATGAATGACCATTGATACACAGGGGAAGGCAAATGATGGTTTTTCATTTGAACTACGAGAGTGGAATTCTTCACGAACAGGTTGTTGCTGTCATGCCAAACAGATATTCCAGCTACCACACTACTGAGTAAAGTAGTATGCGAGTTTCAGTGCTGGCATGATGGCAGGTGTGCAGGTTGAACATCTCAGTGACTGGCAGATCCTGTAAAACACCATGTCTTTTCAGTGGTTCTCAACGCATAGGACTGACCATACGCAATGGGTCTGTACTTGCACAATGCAGAACATCATGACCAACATTCTGTTACCGGACAACACTACTAATCAATCCTGAATGTGCCAGGACTAACATGAACAACCAATTTAAGAAGATCATCTGGGCTCATAGTGTGGCCCCCTTACACTTACTAGAAATTGCATATATTTGCATGAAAGGCTGTGTCCTTTGCAAACAGAAAGAATATTAGCACTAAGCCTTTTACAACTAAATAAAAGATGAGGAACAGCTATTCCCTGGTGCATTCCAATGCTTTGTCCAAACAGAGTTGATGTGCCCAGTAAGCTTACTGGGCTGGTAACATTGCAAAATGTGGGTCACCCTTCAGCTGTCAGTTTACAGTTCATCAGGGAATATTTTAAAAGAAATAAAGTCTTTAAAAATGTATCATCCAGTTTATTCACCATTTCTGAATGTAATTGTTCAGATGAATTGGCAGGGAGTGTGGTGGAGATTTTGACATAGTTAGTATCCTGTGAATTTTTTTAAAATTCACTCCTGTGATGTGGCCAGCATTTATTGCCTGCCCCTAGTTGCCCTTGTGAAGATGGTGGTGAGCTGCCTTCTTGAACAGCTGCGGTTCACCTGCTGTGGTTTGACCTACCATGTTAAGGAGGGAATCCTAGGATTTTGACCCAGTAACAGTGAAGGACCGGCAATATATTTCCAAGTCAGGATGGTGGGTGGCTTGGAAGGGAACTTGCAGATGATGGTGTTCCCAAGTATCTGCTGCCCTTGTCCTTCTATATGGAAGTGATCATGTGTTTGGAAGGTGCTGCCTGAGGCTTTTTGGTGAATTTCTGCAGTGCATCTTGTAGATAGTATACACTGCTGCTCCTGAGCGTCGGTGGTGGAGGGAGTGGATGCTTGTGGATGTGGTGCCATCAAGCGGGCTGCTCTGTCCTGGATGGTGTCAAGCTTCTTGAGTGTTGCTGGAGTTGCACCCATCCAGGCAGGTGGGGAGTATTCCATCACACTCCTGACTTGAGCCATGTCAATAGTGGACAAACGGTGGGGAGTCAGGAAGTGAGTTACTCACAGCAGGATTCATAGTGTATGACCAGCTTTTATAGCCATTGTGTTTAAGTATAGAGTCCAGTTGAGTTTCTGGTCAATGATAACCCCCAGGATGTTGATAGTGGGGGATTCAGTGATGGTAACACCATTGAATGTCAAGGTGTGGTGGTTAGATTGTCTGTTATTGGAGATGGTCATAGCCTGGCATTTGTGTGGCACAAATATTACTTGCCAGTTGTCAGTCCAAGCCTAGACATTGTCCAGATTTTCTTGCATTTGAACATGGACTGCTTCAGTATTTGAGAAGTCATGAATGGTGCTGAACATTGTGAAATCATCGGTGAACATCCCCACTTCTGACCTTATGATGGAGGGAAGGTCATTGATGAAGCAGCTGACGATGATAGGGCCTATGACACTGCCCTGAGGAACTCCTGCAGAGATTTCCTGGAGCTGAGATGACTGACATCCAACAACCACAACCATCTTTCAGTGTGCTAGGCATGCTTCCAACCAGGAGAGACATTGCCCCCTAATACCCATGATTCCAGTTTTACTAGGGCTCCTTGATGCCACACTTGGTCAACTGCAGCCTTGATATCAAGGGGTGTCACTCTCACCTCACCTCTGGAATTCAGCTGTTTTGTCCATGTTTGAACCAAGGCTGTAATGAGGTCAGGAGCTGAGTGGCCCTGGTGGAACCCAAACTGGGTGACACTGAGCAGGTTGTTGCTGAGCAGGTGCTGCTTGATAGCACTGTTGATGACACCTTCCATCACTTTCCATAAGAACATAAGAACTAGGAGCAGGAGTAGGCCATCTGGCCCCTCGAGCCTGCCCTGCCATTTAATAAGATCATGGCTGATCTTTTTGAGGCTCAGCTCCACTTACCCGCCCGCTCATCATAACCCTTAATTCCTTTACTGTTCAAAAATTTATCTAGCCTTGCCTTAAAAACATTCAGCGAGGAAGCTTCAACCGCTTCACTGGGCAGGGAATTCCACAGATTCACAACCCTTTGGGTGAAGAAGTTCCTCCTGACCTCAGTCCTACATCTGCTTCCCTTTATTTTGAGGCTATGCCCCCTAGTTTCACCTGCTAGTGGAAACAACCTCCCTGCCTCCACCTTATCTATTCCCTTCATAATCTTATATGTTTCTATAAGATCTCCCCTCATTCTTCTGAATTCCAATGAGTATAATAAATGATGATGATTGAGAGTAGACTGATGAGGTAATTGGGTGGGTTGGAGTTGTCCTGCTTTTTGTACAATATTTCACATTGATGTGTAGATACCAGTTTTGTAACTGTACTGGAAGAGCTTGACCAAGGGTGTGGCAAGTTCTGGAGCACAAGTCTTCAGTACTATTGCTGAAGTGTTGTCAAGTCTGGTAGCCTTTGCAGTATTCAGTGTCTCCAACCATTTCTTGATATCCCATGGAATGAATTGAATTGGCTGAAGACTGGTATCTGTGATGCTGGGGACCACTGGAGGAGGCCAAGATGGATTATACACTTGGCACTTCTGGCTGAAGATTGCTGCGAAAGCTTCAGCCTTACCTTTTGCACTGATGGGCTGGGCTCTTCAGTCATTGACGATGGGGATATTTGTGGAGCCTCCTCTTCCTCTAGTGGCTTGCTTAATTGAGAACTGCAATTCACGACTGCAGAGCTTAGATCTGATGAGTTCGTTGTGGGATCACTTAGCTCTGTACAGCACTTGCTGTTTATGCTGTTGGCATGCAAGTAGTCCTGTTTGGTGGCTTCACCAGGTTGGTACCTCATTTTTAGATACGCCTTGTTCTGCTCCTGGCATCCCCTCCTGTACTCTCCATTGAACCAGTGTTGATCCCCTGGCTTGATGGTAATGGTTGAGTGGATGATATGCCGGGCCATGAGGTTACAGATTATGCTGGAGTACAATTCTGCTGCTGTTGATGGCCAACAGTGCCTCATGGCTCAGTCTTGAATCGTTAGATCTTTTCGAAGTCTGTCCCATTTAGCACGGTAATAGTGCAACACAACATGATGGAAGGTATTCTTAATGTGAAGGCGGAACTTCATAACCAAAAGGACTGTGCAGTGGTCACTCTTACCGATCCTGTTATGGACAGATGCATCTGCAGCTGGCAGATTGGTGACGATGACGTCAGTATGTTTATCCCTCTTGTTGGTTCCCTCACCACCTGCTGCAGACCCAGTCCAACAGCTATGTTCTTTTGGACCCAATCAGCTCGATCATTAGTACTGTTGCTGAGCCACATTGAAATTCCCCATCCAGAGGGCATTTTGCATCCTTTCAACCCTCAGTACTTCCTCGAAGTGTTGTTTAACATCGAGGAGTACTGATTCATCAGTTGAAGGATGTCGGTACGTAGTAATCAGCAGGAGGTTTCCTTGCTAATGACACTTCATGGGTTCCAGAGTCAATGTTGAGGACTCCCAAGGCAACTCCGTCCTGACTATATACCACTCTGCTGGGTCTGGCCTGCTGATGGGACAGGACATATCCAAGAACGGTTATGGTGGTGTCTGGGACATTGACTCTAAGGTATGATGCTGAGAATATGACTATGTCAGGCTATTGCTTGACTCGTCTGTGAGACAGCTCTCAAGACGGTAGTTGTGAGTCAACCAAATTCATTGCTGTGGATCTGGAGTCACATGTAGGCCAGACCAGGTAAGGATGGTAGATTTCCTTCCCTGAAGGACATCAGTGAACCAGATGGGTTTTTCAACAATGGTTTCATGGTCATTAGCAGTTTTCTTTAATCTTATTCAAATTCCCCCATCTGCCTTGGTAGGTCCTTAGAATATTAGCTGAGTTTCTGGACTAATATTCGAGCAATAATATCACTAGGCCATCGCCACCCTGCCATTAATTTTGTACAGAATCCTGTAATATTCAATAGTTTGCCTTGTTGATGATGTCATTTAGCATTTGTGGTGGTATTAGCAGTAATGGCCAGGCAGCTATCTATCTATCTAAAGTACTTGGTGTAATATACCCTGCAGGAGGATTTCCAGCCATTCTGGCTCATGCAGGTATTTCTGAGTGAAGGCAGTGGTTCTGCTGTTCCCTCTAATGCTCTTCCTCTGGTCTGAGGCCTGCTCCACAGTTGTTCTGGGAATGGGAAACAAGAGTCCCCTCTGCCTATCAGCAACCAATCATTACCCTATCACATGCAGTGTAATGCTACTATCACAGTTAATGGCCATCTCCCCTTTCTCCTACTTCCCTGTATTTGATTGGCATTTCAGTTTCAGAGTCCAGGGACTGAGCGACTCACTCTATTCCAGTATAAATAAAAGTATCTCCTGTCCACTCTCCCACATCTTGCCCCCTCTCTCTTGTATACACCTTTTAACATTGAAACTGTATCTGATGGGGGAAGGCTGCTGTCATTCCCCGCTCAGTGGGTCTTGTTCCTCATGCTGTGGGAGCACAGGGTTTTGCTGCTGTGGCTGCTCTGTGATGAGTTTTCGATGACTGCCCTGTTAATTGATGTGTATTAATGCTGTCTTCCTGCAGGACAGAGACTGCATACATGCTGCTGTACAGGAGAGTGAAGACAGAGGATACGAAACCCCCTTCTGGTGCACAAGCTGATGGCTTGTGAAGAACACAGCCCAAAGATGTGCAGGCTAGGTGGATTGGCCATGCTAAATTGCCTGTAGTGTTCAGGGATGTGTAGATTAGGTGGATTATAGGGTGATGGGTCTGGGTGGGATGCTCTGGGGGCCAGTGTGGACTTGTTGGGCTGAAGGGCCTGTTTCCACACTGTAGGGATTCGATGATCTTCGACGATGTCTTATTGAAGCATAATCTGATCTTTCTCATTTCTGTAAAGACTGCTGTCAATAACAATTTGCATTTATATGGCACATTTAGTCACAGGAGCATTCTCAAACAAAGTGGCCACCACATCATAATGTGAAAAGGTAAGTACAGCAAACATTTTATTGACTGGCATCCATAGGACTGGGAGCGTACCAGTTGATCAAATATTCCAGTTGATCAAGAGGTCCACATAATCAATGTAAAAACACACACTAAGTAATAGAAACGTAATAGAAACTTTTGCTGGTTTATTGAGGATGCCAGTTCATAAGGTGCTGGTTAAAACAAAGTTTGCTGTATTAAGGTGTGCCTTAATGGAAAAGAAAGGGGCTTAGCGTGGGAGTTAGGAAGGGAATTCAACAGCAACAATCCTGGTACCAATCTGAACGCAAGCTGACAAATAGGAAAGTGAGAATCAGGCATGTGCTAGCACCAATTGGAAGAGTGCAGATATTCTGGACAATTGGTGATCTGGGCCCAATATTTTTCAAATTGAGGCCATATTAGATTAGGAGCCAATATAATAATTATGGGGCTAATTGCAACAAACAAGTGCAGCAGGCTTTGGCCTGGAATTCACAAGCTGAAAGGTAACAACCCTAAAACTGACACAGAGATAGTAAGAACTGCCGATGCTGGAGTCTGAGATAATACAGTGTGGAGCTGGAGGAACACAGCAGGCCAGGCAGCATCAAAGAAGCAGGAAAGCTGACGTTTTGGGTCAGGACCCTTCTTCAGAAATCTCTCGAATTATTTCATCCAATTTGTTTGTGTAGTTGCAGATACATTTTGTTTTGCTCAAAAAAAAACCTAACCCCAGTTTAAAACATAGACAGATTCTAAGCAAGACCACACACCTAAAATGCATTATCTGACCTGAGATGTCACTTCTGGTATACATTGATAAAACCTTAATTACCTCGGGACAAAGACTGGAAAGGAATCTGGATTTTGCATTTCAATCAGTAGTCTCCTTCCTAATTGATTAAAGATTCAACAAGAGGTGTCCAGTTTTGGGGTTTTTACCTTTCAGCTTATAAGTTCTGTGTCTTATATCCCCTCTCACACACTACATGTGAGGAAGGAGCTGAGCTACAAAAGCTTGCATTTTTCAAATAAAACTGTTGGACTATAACCTGGTGTCATATGATTTGTGATTTTGTCCACCATTTCTCCTATCCCGGCATCTCCACATCGTGACTTTGGCCTGAGTTGAGGTTCAGCGGATGTGGAAGTCACAGGATACCAGGTTGTAGTCCAACAGGTTTTTTGAAATCACAAGCTTTTGGAGCACTGCTCCTTCGTCAGGTGAAGAGGTTTAGAGGGTGGAAGGTAGGATACAGGCCAACATGTCAGCACTTGTGGATGCAGTGGGGGAGGGGGGTCTGCTGCTTCTTGCTATCTCTTTATGTCTTTAGACTTAGTGATTCACAATGGGGTTGATTGTATTTTACCCTGGTAATTGGTGTTTGCTGGGAAATGATCAGAGATTCATTGGAGTGGAAGTTGATTGTTTTCACGGTCACACTTTGTGTAGTTACAACATTAATAAAAGGGAATTGATGGTGCAATGTGTTAGAAACGGGATCTAGATTCATTAAGGGTGAATGTTGGTGTGTAAGATTCCTTTATCAATCAATCATTTTGGACTGACACAAACTGCCCAGGTTGGCATCAGTTCCAGAGTACTCCGTGAAGCTGGATAAACTCAAGAGCTCTCCAGAAAGGAAAAGAGTTCTACTGCCAGGGATCAATATTTTACCAGGAGAGGGAACTTTACTCTGTATCTGATACCATGCTGTTCCTGTCCTGTTTGATGGGAACAGTGAAGAAGAATCTTTACTTTCCATTTAAAAGAGTCATAATTATCCTGCTGCCCAGTCCCATTCACAATTCCTGGGTACTCTCCAGATTGTCTGTACTGGAGTAGATGTGGGTTTTGTTCAGGTCCTCTGCACTGATTTGGTATTTGATCAACTTTGGACATTGCTTGCACCTTCTCCATCTCCCAATTCCTGATTGGAATGGGTCATGGCTAGAACAGAAAGACATCAAGTCAGCAGATGAGCAGAAAGATTTAATGACAACATCAGAGTGAAGCTAAAGGTTGGCCAGAGTCTGAAGAAGGGTCTAGGCCCGAAACGTCAGCATTCCTGCTCCTCTGATGCTGCTTGGCCTGCTGTGTTCATCTATACCTTGTTATCTCTTGGCCAGAGTAGTGTTGCTTTTGGATTCGGGAATCAGGTCGAATCTAGATATTGAGAAGGATTCTGAGAATGGGGTCTTCAGGAAGGAAGATCAGTTGAAACACATGGACACTGTATTCATCAGGTCATCTTCCACAAAGCAGAGGAGGAGCCAGTGCTTCTGACCAGTGGAAGAGAGAGAGAGGACAGCAGCTTCGGAAAGAGAGAAAAAGTCATAGAATCATAAGATGATACAATGCATAAAAGGCCCTTTGGCCCATCGAGTCTACACCAACACCTGAGAAACACCGGATCTTCAACCTAATTCCCATTTCCCAGCACTTGCCTGCAGCCTCAAATGTTCTGATGTACCAAGTGCTCATCGAGGTACTTTTTAAATGATGTGAGGTAATTTGCCTCTACCACCCTCCCAGGTAGCACATTCCAGATCGTCACCACCCTCTGGGTTAGAACGTTTTCCCTCACCCGCCCCACCCCTCGCTTTATCAAAATGATCAAATTACCCTGTATCCCATATGCATTTGCCTTCGTGATAAGTCTCATTTGTGGGACCTTGTCAAAGGCTTTGCTGAAATTCATATAAACTACATCAACTGCACCACCCTCATCACCTCCTCAAAATATTCAATCAAATTTGTTGGGCATGACCTCCCTATGAGGCCTTGCCTCTCCAAGTTGAGTTAGATGCTCTGCTTCAGAATTCTGTCCAATAGTTTCCCTGCCACTGACGTGAGACTGACTGGTCTGTAGCTCTCTGGCTTATCAAAAAGAGAGAACAGGGACAGCGTCTTTATAAGGAGAGAGAGAGCAGCTCCATAAAGAAGAATCCCATCTACGTGAGAAGGACAGCAAAGAGACGTGATAACCTCGCAGTCACAGAGAGAGCCCCTTAAACCTGTTCCTATCTGTCAAAGCAGGCCTGTGATGTGACAGGAAAGCTGGAAGGTGATTGGTCAGTGTTCTTTCATGTCTCTTTTAATTGGCTGAGGATTTCAGGAGATGTTTATTCCAGCTGGTGAGGACATGTAAGAAATTCACTTCTAAAATGTTTAACATTGAAATGAATGAATTAAATAAAACAGAAATGGCTGGGCGCACAGCGAGCTGCATCCCTGGGGAGCTGGTTGATTCTGGTATAATTCTCCAGGACATTCTGCAGCAAGTGTTCACTGTTCGAGGAACTCCATCTCTGAGCTGAGGACACATCAGGGAGGGTGAAAGGGGTCCCTAACACCTTGTTTCAGAAAGCACTCACACCCCTTAGATTAACTGATCACATTTATTGAGGTCAGGGAAAGGAGGGTGTGACTGAGGTAGGATGCAGAATTTAGCTTTGGAGGAGCCTCGGTCAGTGGCCCTTATTCAGTAGGTATGAGATGTTTGCACTGATATGGATGAGGGCACAATCTGCAGCGACAGTGAACAAACTGACCAAAGCATCCTGGCCCAGAGTGCCACTCAAGTGAGGGGAGAAAAGAGGAGAGTAGTAGCAGTATTCAGGGATAGAATAATTGGGGAATAGAGACTGTGCTCTGAACAAAGACAGGGTCCTGAAGGCTGTGTTGCCTGCCTGCTGTCAACTCACTTCTTCTGGGCTGGAGAGCAACTTGGAGTGGGAAGCTAAATCTATAGACCCTACAGTGATGGACCACATACATACCAATGACATAGGTAGGACTAGGAATGAAATTCTGTTGCGGGATTGCAAGTAACTCGGAGCAAAATTCAAAAGTAGAACCTCAAAGACAATAAGCTTAGGATTACTACCTGAGGCATATGTAACTTGGTGCAGAGTAAGTAAGATGAAAGAGATAAATGTATGGTTCAAAGATTGCTGTGGGAGAAATGGGTTGCGATTCATGGGGCATTGACTCCAATACTGGGAAAAGGGAGAGCTGTTCCAGTGGATGGGCCTGATTTAACACATCCTACAACTAGAATCCTGGCAAATTGTGTAGTTCACGTTGTAAACTGGGAACCTGATATTGAAAGGCATGTGACATTCTGTAAGAAGAGGACTTTAAACTAATTAATGGGGGGAGAGTACAATTGAAGAGAAGTTTAAAAAAAGAAATGAGAGAGTAGAGGTGCAGGTTTGTGAGGAAGGAAACAACAATCACTAACAGGAAGGGTTAAAAAATATAAACATGATTGCAGCAGAAATTAGAACAGAGAGAGTAATGATGGTTAAAAAGTCAAAGTTTGAGGCTGTTTATCGAATGCCTGCCACGTTTGTTATAAAATAGATGAGTTGACATTACAAATAGAAATAAATTCTACGATAGCTGTTAGAGATGTGATTGCGTAGTGACCAAGACTGGGAATTCAATATTAAAGGGCATTTGACGTTCTCAACAAATAGGCTAAAAGGAAAAGGAAGAAGAGGCAGAGTATCTTTATTATTAAAGGAAGATATGAGTGCAGTGGTGACCAGTGATATAGATGCAATAGATTGTGATATGGAATCAGCTTGGGTGAAAATAGGAAAGAGCAAGGGGAAGAAGTGGGGGTCGTCCATAGGCCCCAAAGATTTGCTTCACTGTAGGACAAAGTATAAATCAGAGAATAATAAGCTGTGGAAGAAGAACACTATAATTCTCATGGGTGATTTCTATCTTCGTATTGACAGGACCTAACAGATGGGTAAGAGTGACATGGAAGACAAATTTATACAGTGCATCAGCGAAGGTCCTGGGGAATCTTGCCAAACAAAGAGACCTTGGAGTGCATGCTCATTGTTTGTTGAAAGTGGAGTAGCAGGCAGACAGGGTAGTGAAGAAGGCATTGGATATGCTTGCCTTTATTGGTCAGTGCATTGAGTATAGGAGTTGGGAGGTCATGTTGAAACTGTACAGGACATTGATGAGGCCACTTTTGGAATACTGCTTTCAGTTCTGGTCTCCCTGCTATAGGAAGGATGTTGTGAAACTTGAAAAGGGTTCAGAAAAGATTTACAAGGATGTTGCCGGGTTTGGAGGTTTTAGCTATAGGGAGACGCTGAATAGGCTGAGGCTATTTTCCTTGGAGCATCAGAGGCTGAGGAGTGACTTTACAGAGGTTTATAAAATCATGAAGGGCATGGATAGGGTGAACAGTCACCCTAGGTGGGGGAGTCCAAAACTAGAGGGGATAGGTGTAAGGTGAGAGGGGAAAGATTTGAAAGGGATCTAAGGGGCAACATTTTCACGTAGAGGGTGGTGCGTGTATGGAATGAGCTGCCAGACAAAGTGGTGGAGGCTGGTACAATCACAACATTTAAAAGGCATCTAGATGTGCATACAAATAGGAAGGCTTTAGACGGATTTCTGCCAAATGCTGGCAAATGGCTCTAGATTAATTTAGGATATCTGGTCGGCATGAACAAGTTCGACTGAAGGGTCTGTTTCCGTGCAGTACTGCTCTATGTCTCTGATTGTTTCTTAGAGTAGCACATTGCAGAACCTATCCAGGAACAGGCTATTTTAGATCTTTTAATGTGCAATGAGGTAGGATTAATAAATGATCTCATAGTTAAGAATCCTCTAGCCACAGCAACTGCAACATGGTAGAAGTTAAAATTCAGTCTGAGGGAGAGTGACATGGTCTTAAACCGGTGATGTCAAATTAAATAAGAACAATTATGGAGGTATAAAGAAAGAGTTGTCTAAAGTGGGCTGAGAAAATAGACTAAGGGGAAGGTCAGTGGCAGATATTTAAGCAGGTCTTTCATAATTATCTGCAAAAATTTATTCCAGTCAAAAAGGGCTCAATGGGAAGGATGAACCTCCTGTGGTTATCAAAGGCAGTGAAAGAGAATAGCCAATCAAAAACCAAGGTAAACATAGGAGTGAAACTATTGGTAGGCCTGAGGATTGGGAATTTTTTTTTGGAATCAAAAGCTGATGACTAAAAAGCTAATAACGAGGAAGAAAATGGACTATTAAAATAAATTAGGAAGAAATATACAAACTGCAAGAGCTTCTATAGGTATTTAAAAAGAAAAAAGTTGCTAAAGTAGGCATAGGAACTTTGGAGGATGCAACTTGATATTTGATAACAGTGAACAAGGAAATGGCAGATAATTTAAACTAATATTTGGCATCAGTTTTCATGGTGGAGGACACTATAAACTTCACAAAGGTAACAGATAAGCAAGGTGCTAATGGGAAGCAAGATTTCATAATGTCTGTAACATGAGGGACGAAGTATGTGACAAATTCATGGGACTAATACATCCAAGGGTTTTAAAGCATGTGGCTGCAGGGATAGTGGGGGCATTGGCCAAAATATTCCAGAACTTACTGGATTCTGGGAGGGTTCCAGCAGATTAGAAATCTGTCAATATGATAGCCCTGTTCAAGATGGAGGGAGATAGAACAATAACCCAGTTGTTTGAGAACAATAACCCAGTTAACTTAACATCTGTTGTTGGGAAAGTGCAAGAGTTCATTGTTATAATAGCAGGACATTGAGAAAGGTCTGACACAATCAAACAGCCAACATGGTTTTGTGAGAGGGAAATCATATTTGACAGATTTTGCAGGAGCATTTTGAGGATAGAACAAACAGAGTCGATAAAGGGGAACCAGTAGATGTAGTGTATTTGGATTTTCAGAAGGCAAAAGATGACTGCACAAGATAGGAGCTCCTGGGATTCTGAAAGTAATGTATTGGTATCAATAGAGAATTGGTTAACACACGGAAGATGAGAAAGTTAGGACTAATGGGTCTTTTTCAGGCTGGAAAGACATAGCGGAATACTACATTTGCACAAATGGCCAGAAGTGTCAATACAAGCAGTGGATCCCAAAAGGGCAGTAAGGTGCCACCCTCCAATGAGACAACTGGGGAAAGGGACAGTCAGAAGGAAGGCAAGACTTTCAGAACAAAGAAGAACAAAGAACAAAGAAAATTACAGCACAGGAACAGACCCTTCGGCCCTCCAAGCCTGTGCCGATCCAGATCCTCTATCTAAACCTGTCACCTATTTTCCAAGGATCTGTATCCCTCTGCTCCCTGCCCATTCATGTATCTGTCCAGATACATCCTAAATGACGCTATCGTGCCCGCCTCTACCACCTCCGCTGGCAATGTGTTCCAGGCACCCACCACCCTCTGTGTAAAGAACTTTCCACGCATATCTCCCTTAAGCTTTTCCCCTCTCACCTTGAAATCGTGACCCCGAGTAATTGAATCCCCCAGCCTGGGAAAAAACTTCTTGCTATCCACCCTGTCTATACCTCTCATGATTTTGTAGACCTCAATCAGGTCCACCTTCAAACTCTGTCTTTCTAATGTACATAATCCTAATCTACTCAACCTCTCTTCATAGCTAGCGCCCTCCATACCAGGCAACATCCTGGTGAACCTCCTCTGCACCCTCTCCAAAGCATCTACATCCTTTTGGTAATGTGGCGACCAGAACTATACACAGTATTCCAAATGTGGTCGAACCAAAGTCCTATACAACTGTAACATGACCTGCCAACTCTTGTACTCAATATCCCGTCCGATGAATGAAAGCATGCCATATGCCTTCTTGACCACTCTATCCACCTGCATTGCCACCTTCAGGGTACAATGGACCTGAACACCCAGATCTCTCGGTGCATCAATTTTCCCCAGGGCTTTTCCATTTACTGTATAGTTCGCTCTTGAATTGGATCTTCCAAAATGCATCACCTCGCATTTGCCTGGA
>NC_063349.1:889664-897239 GCF_021869965.1 Rhincodon typus
TGTCTCCTGTTGCCCAGCCAGTTCTCTATCCATCTAGCTAGTACACCTTGGACCCCATGCGACTTCACTTTCTCCATCAGCCTACCATGGCGAACCTTATCAAACGCCTTACTGAAGTCCATGTATATGACATCTACAGCCCTTTCCTTATCTATCAACTTTGTCACTTCCTCAAAGGATTCTATCAAGTTGGTAAGACATGACGTTCCCTGCAAAAACCATGCTGCCTATCACTAACCAGCCCATTTTCTTCCAAATGTAAATAGATCCTATCCCTCAGTATCTTCTCCAGCAGCTTCCCCAGCACTGACGTCAGGCTCACCGGTCTCCAATTACCTGGATTATCCTTGCTACACTTCTTAAACAAGGGGACAACATTAGCAATTCTCCAGTCCTCCGGGACCTCACCCGTGCTCAAGGATGCTGCAAAGATATCTGTTAAGGCCCCAGCTATTTCCTCTCTCGCTTCCCTCAGTGACCTGGGATAGATCCCATCCGGACCTGGAGACTTGTCAACTCTAATGCTTTTTAGAATACCCAACACTTCCCCCCCACCTCCATATGCCGACTTGACCTAGAGTAATCAAACATCTATCCCTAACCTCAACATCCGTCATGTCCATCTCCTCAGTGAATACCGACGCAAAGTACTCATTAAGAATCTCACTCATTTTCTCTGACTACTCGCATAAATTCCCTCCTTTGTCCTTGAGTGGGCCAACCCTTTCTCTAGTGACCCTCTTGCTCCTTATGTACGAATAAAAGGCTTTAGGATTGTCCTTAACCCAGGTGGTTAAAGATATTTCATGACCCCTTCAGCCCTCTTAACTCCTTGTTTCAGATTGGTCCTACTGTCCCGATATTCTTCCAAAGCTTCATCTGTTTTCAGTCGCCTAGACCTTATATATGCTTCCTTTTTCCTCTTTGCTAGTCTCACAATTTCACCTGTCATCCATGGTTCCCTAATCTTGCCCATTCTATCCCTCATTTTCACAGGGACATGTCTGTCCTGCACTCTAATCAACCTCTCTTTAAAAGCCTCCCACATACCAAATGTGGATTTACCCTCAAACAGCTGCTCCCAATCCACTTTCCCCAGCTCCTGCTGAATTTTGCTATAGTTGGCCTTCCCCCAATTCAGCACTCTTCCTTTAGGACCACTCTCGTCTTTGTCCATCAGTATTCTAAAACTTACGGAATTGTGATCACTATTCCCAAAGTAATCCCCGACTGAAACTTCAACTACCTGGCCGGGCTCATTCCGCAACACCAGGTCCAGTATGGCCCCTTCCCGAATTGGACTAATTACATACTGCTCTATAAAACCCTCCTGGATGCTCCTTACAAATTCTGCTCCATCTAAACCCCTAACACTAAGTGAATCCCAGTCGATGTTGGGAAGATTAAAATCTCCCATCACCACCACCCTGTTGCTGCTACATCTTTCCGTAATCTGTCTACATATTTGTACCTCTATCTCACGCTTGCTGTTGGGAGGTCTGTAGTACAGCCCAAACATTGTTACCCGCACCCTTCCTATTTCTGAGCTCTGCCCATATTGCCTCGCTGCTCGAGTCCTCCATAGTGCCTTCCTTCAGCCCAGCTGTGATATCCTCTTTGACCAGTAAAGCAACTCCTCCACCCCTTTTACCTCCCTCTCTATCCCACCTGAAGCATCTTACAACTTACATCTTACAGAAAGAAGATGCTCCAGAGAGTGATAAACCAACTGAACCTCCATCTGACTATACAAAGTCAATGGAGGAGGAGGCAGTTAACAAACAAGAGGGTGTATGGCAGGTAGTGAGCAATACCAGAAAGGGAAATCCCTTCAGTCACACAGAGCCAGCACAGGGCAGCAGCAGAGTGACAAGAGACAGTTGTATGAAGGACACACCAGCGACAAAGATGTGCAGGAGGACGGCCATAAACAGAAGAAGAGGAAAAGCATCAAGAGGGAGAAGGAAATGAGCAATCCTTGACCTGGAAACACTGCATTGTTGTGTATCCCACAGAGTCTCTGAGCAGAGGCTGATAGCCAAGTTTGGTGCCCATGAGGAGTCCTCAACCGATATCTTGGGTTCATGTCACACTACAGGTGACCGCACCACACTATACAATCTCACACATGCACTCACACACCGCATACATACACTCACACTCACTCATACAAACACATACACACTCTCTGTCTCACACCGATCCTCGCTCATACACACACTGTCTCTCACACACATACACTCACACAGACAGTAGGAACTGCCGATGCTGGAGAATCTGAGATAACAAGGTGTAGAGCTGGATGAACACAGCAGGCCAAGCAGCATCAGAGGAGCAGGAAAGCTGACGTTTCGGGTTGTTTCTCAAGCACACACACACACACACACACACACACACACACTCTCTCTCTCTTCCTCACACACATGCACACACACACGTACACGCACTCTCTCTCTTCCTGGCACACGCACATGCACAAACACACACTCTCCTTCACACACACATGCACAAACACGTGAATCTATGAGGTGAATTTGTATTTGCAGATACATTCTATTTTGTTCAAAAAGCACACAATTTATAGACAGTCAGTCAATGTGGTGTTTTATAAATTCCTACTTTAGAAATCAAGCCAGTCTGACTCCAAACCAAAACACAAACAGATTCTGAACAAAGATTCATACCTACTCCCAATTCCTCCACCTCTGCCGCATCTGCTCCCAAGATGGGGCATTCCACTTCCAAACATTCCAGATATCCTCTTATTTCAAGAACCGCAACATCCCCCTTCAGTGGTTGAAAATGCTGTCAACCGCATCTCTTGCATTTCCTGCACCTCTGCCCTCACATCCCCTCCCCACAATAAAAACAAAGACAGAATTCCCCTTGTCCTCACGTATCACCCCATTAACCTCCAGATTCAACGTATCATTCTCTGTCACTTCCGCCACCTGCAATCTAACCCCAAACCAAGGATATATTTCCTCCCCACCCCTATCTGCCTTCTGTAGGGACCGCTCTCTCTGTGACTCCCTCGTCTGCTTCACACTCCCCACCAGCCCCACCACCCCCGACACCTTTCCCTGCAACCGCAGGAAGTGCTACACCTGCCTCTACACCTCCCCCCTTACCTCCATCCAAGGAACCAAAAAAAACCTTCCACATTAAACAGATGTTCACCTGCACATCTGCTAATGTGGTCTATGGTATCCGCTGTTCCTGATGTGGCCTCCTTTACATCCGTGAGACCAAGCGGAGGCTCAGAGACCGCTTTGTAGAGCACTACGCTCGGTTCGCGACAAACGACACCTCCCAGTCGCGAACCACTTCAACTCCCCCTCCCACTCACTGGACGACATGTCCATCCTGGGCCTCCTCCAGTGTCCCAATGACGCCACCTGGAAACTGGAGGAGCAGCAGCTCACATTCCGTCTTGGGAGCCTACAACCCAATGGTCTCAATGTGGACTTTACTAGTTTCAAAATCTCCCCAGCCCCGACCTCATTCCAAGACCACCTCTCCCTCTCATCCCCACCTCCTTGACCTGACACAACCTGTCCGTCTTCTCTCCCACCTATCTGCTCCTCCCACCTCACTGACCAATCCCCACCACTGCCTACCTGCACTCACCTATCACCATCCCATCTACCTTCCCCAGCCCCACCCTTCCTCTCTATTTATTTCTGAGCTCCCTTCCCCCTCCCCCATTTCTGAAGAAGGGTCCTGACCCATAACTTCAGTTTTCCTGCTCCTCTGATGCTGCCTGGCCTGCTGGGTTCCTCCAGCTCCACACTGTTATTTCATATCTAACATGCATTATCTGACCTAAAACGTCACCTCTTCTTTACACTGATACAACCTTTAGTTCTCACAGTACAGTGACTTGAAAGAAATTCTGAGATTTACATATACATATTAATCAATTAAAACCTTCTAACTGATTAAAGATTTAACAGCATCTTAGGTTTATTTAGTACATCCTCATCTATGGTGTGAATCTTTGATCTTTTGCTTATAAGTTCTATGTCTAATACTACCTCTCTCACTAACACTTGAAGAAGGACTGAGGTTCCGAAAGCTTGTGTTTTCAAATTAAACTGTTGGACTATAACCTGGTGTCGTGTGATTTCTGACCTTGTGGTTTATTTCAATGATTTAGACTGAATAGAGAAGGATTTATCAGGAAATTCATGGATGATATAAAAATTGGTGAAGTGGTAAATAGTGAGGAGTATACCCTTCACCTACAATAGGATATAGACAGGCTGGTCAGATGGACTCCTCAGCGGCCAATGGAATTCAGTCCGGATAAATGCGAGGTGAGTCCAATGACCTGAAGAAGAGTCATACTAGATTCAAAATGTTAATTCTGTTTCTCTCTCCACAAGTTCTGGCAGACCTGCTGAGTTTCTCCAGCAACTTCTGTGATATAGTGGGATCTTTCTGTGACTGGAATCTGTTTCCAGTGGGGTTTTGCAGAGGTAGGTGCGTGGACCATTGTGGGTTGCAGTGTACATTGATGATCTGGACTTAGGGGTTATGATCAGGGTTATAAGACAACATGAAAATTGGTAGAGTGGTAAAGGATAACCAGAAACTGCAGGTCGAAATCAATGATCTGGTCAGATGGGCAAAGCAGCAGCAAATGGAATTCAACTCAGAAAAGTGTGAATTAATGCATTGGGAACAGCTAGCGAGACAAGGGATTGCATTGTGAATTCTAGGATCCTGGGAAGTACTGAAGATCAGAGGGACTTTAATTGGCAATTCCACAAATCCCTGAAGGCAGCAGGGCAGGTAGATATAGTGGTTAAGAAAGCAGAGCAGCACGGTGGCTCACTGATTAACGCTGCTGCCTCATAGCACCAAGGAACTGAGTTTGATTCCATCCTTGGATGACTGTGTGGAGTTTGCACATTCTCCCTGTGTCTGTACGGGTTTGCCTCTGGGTGCTCTGATTTCCTCCCACAGTCCTAAAATGTGCAAGTGAGGTGGATTGGCCATGCTAAATTGCCCATAGTGTCCAGGGATGTAGATTAGGTGGATTAGCCATAGGAAATGCAGGGTTACAGGGTACAGGGTTAGTTTGGGAGGGATCCTATTTGGAGGGTCAGTGTGGACTTGATGCACCGAATGGCCTGCTCCCACACTGTGGGGATCCCATGATATGGGCTATGTTCTTTTATTAGCCGACACTGAATAAAAGAGCAAGGAGGTTATGCTGGAACTGTATAAAATGCTGGTTAGGCCACAGCTGAGTACTACATGTGGTTCTGGTCATCACGTTATGGGAAGGAAGTGATTGCACTAGAGAGGGTGCAGAGAAGATTCACAAGGATGCTGCCTCTACTGGAGGGTTTGAGATATGAGGAATGATTGGAAAGGCTGGGCTTGTTTTCCTTGGAACAGTAAGGGCTGAGAGGGAACCTGAGAGATATTATGAGGGGCAGAGATAGGACAGATGGGATGACACTTTCTTCCATTAGTAGAGGGGTCAATAACCAGGCGACTTAGAATTAAGGGAAGAGGCAGAGGGTTAAGAGGAAATTGTTTGTCACTGAGAGGGTGGCAGGAATCTGAAATTTACTGCTGAAAGGGTGGTCGAGTCAGAAACTCTTCTGACATTTTATCAGAATTTAGAGATTCCTTGCATTGCCAGCACCTCTAAGGTGATGGGCTAAGAGCTGGAAAATGGGATTAGTGCAGTCAAATCTTCATTGACTGGCACAGACATGATGGGCTGAATGGTCTCATTCTATACTGTAAACATCTAGGAGAATTTACAGCCATATACAATCTCCCAATGTTCTATCATCTGATCAATCCCAACGAATTTTGTTTTCAAAATCAATACATTTCCATGCAGGCCTTCAACTGGGACTTTCTGGCCTAGACCAGGTCAATAATTTGCCTTCCAGATCAACCTGCTCAGGAATGTCATTACACATCTCTGAAGCAGGTGGGACTTAAACCCAGTCCTCCTGGGCCAGAGATAGGGGCATTGCCACTGCACCACAACAGCCATAGAATCATTAAGATGTACAGCTCAGAAACAGACCCTTTGGTCCAACTTGTCCATGTCAACCAGATATCCTAAAATAATCCAGTCCCATTTGTCAACACTGGCCCATATCCCTCTAAACTCTTCCTATTCATGTACCCATCCAGATGTCTTTTAAATGTAATTGTATCAGTTCACCACTTCCTTTGGCAGTTCATTCCATACACGCACCACCCTCTTTGTGAAAACGTTGCTCCTTTTAAATCTTTCCCCTCTCACCTTGAATTTACACCCTATGGTTTTGGACTCCCCTACCCTAGGGAAAAGAGCTTGATTATTCACCCTATCCATGCCCCTCATGATCTTATAAACCTCTATAAAGTCACCAGTTATCCTCCGATGCTCCAGAGAAAATCGCCCCAGCCTATTCAGCGTCACCCTGTAGCTCAAGCCCTGGCAACATCCCCGTAGATCTTTTCTGAACCCTTTCAAGTTTCAAAACATCCTTCCTGTAGCAAGGAAACTAGAAATGAATGCAATATTCCAAAAGTGGTCTAACCAATGTCTTGTACTGAATGCACTGACCAATAAGGGCCCTTTTATTTCACTTCAATTTTATGAGGTTTAATTTTAGCCAGCAGGCACACATTTGAAATCTAACTAAATGTCTTATGGAAGCCCATTTAAACTTCATCCAAAGATTATTACTGTGCTTTATTCTCTATTACAGTAGCCACTTCCTCAAATAATTCAATTACATTCATTAGCTGTGACCTACCCATTAAAAATTCACATTATCATAGCACAGATTTCTCCTAAGTGCTAAATCACTCTGCTTTTAATTAGAGGTCCGTTCAATTTCCCTGGAATAGACATTAGGTAAGGGTTCACTAAATTCCTGCTTTCTCTCATTCCATTCTTAAACAATAGGAGTACATGTTGCATTTCAGAAGAAGGGTCCCGACCCGAAACGTCAGCTTTCCTGCTCCTCTGATGCTGCCTGGCCTGCTGTGTTCCTCCAGTTCCACACTGTGTTATCTCTGACTCCAACATTGGCAGTTCTTACTATCTCTTATGGGGAGAGGAGTTGAGGGTTATCGGATCAGCCATGATCTCACTGAATGGTGCAGCAGACTCAACGGGTTTAATGCTCATACGTCTTATAGTGAAGACACCAATGAAGCAGAACTTGTGAACAGGAAGGCAAACTGGGTAGTCAGCTCCTGGTTTCCATGTGTATATGTGTGTGTTGGTCGATAGAAATTGTTATCTTATTTCATGGTGAGGATTGTTATCCTGAACGTTATTCCCATGCAAATCCCAGACTACAGTGAGGTTGCTGGAATACCAGGCGTATTACCATTTTCCAGGCAGCCTCATCTGAAAAGTGGGTATCCAGCAAATCTGTCACATTGCCCAGATTGCCATTCGTAATATTAACCGCATTTGCAATTCAGTGGGAAAGTTAAGGAACAGAAGCCACATCATTCAGTGAGCACGATAATTAACTGGAGTACCAGGAGGGGTTCAGGGTAATTAACTGGAGTACCAGGAGGGGTTTCAGGGTAATTAAC
>NC_063349.1:897249-923078 GCF_021869965.1 Rhincodon typus
AACTGGAGTACCAGGAGGGGTTTCAGGGTAATTAACTGGAGTACCAGAGGGGTTCAGGGTAATTAACTGGAGTACCAGGAGGGGGTTCAGGGTAATTAACCGGAGTACCAGAGGGGTTCAGGGTAATTAACTGGAGTACCAGAGGGGTTCAGGGTAATTAATTGGAGTACGGGTGGGGGGGGGGTCAGGGGTTGCCCTGACACGGGGGGTAGGAGGAGGTGACTCTGCGGGGGTTAGGGGTGACTGCAGGAGGGAGTTACTGGAAGTTACTTCATTTGCAGACTCTATCCCTATTTCATGTTATTCCGGGTTTGTGAACTGCTTTATAAGAAGCCCGTCTGCCCAGTGTAATCGGCAAATACCAAGAGAATGCTTTTGTCCCTTTGTGAGTGTGACAGCCATATCTGGAGTGAACAGGAGGCCTTCCTGTGTGCGAGAGGCCTATGAATGCTGAAGACCCACCTTCCTTTGGGTGTCTGAGGCCTGTTTTAAAGCAGTACTGTCTCCCTGCTCCCTCAATGCTGCAGCTCTGTTTCCGGGTTGCAGTTCCCCTTTAAGAGACTGCTGTCCTCTTTCCCCGGCTTGTTGCTGCTGGGAACTCACGTCAAAGGTCGGCTGGAGATTTGTGACCAACCATGAGATCAAGGAACGTTTCGCTTTCCCTTCCCGGAAGAAGGAGTCTCGGTCCGGGATGTGATTCACAGGCGGGGGAGATCGGCAGCCGGCAGCCGCTTGGACCAGCATTTCCCCCGGCTCGGGACTGATCGATCCTTCCCGGAATCTCCTCCCGTATAGAGTCTGAGGCTGCTTCCCTTTCCCGGGAACAGAGGCAGAGAGAGAGAGAGAGACAGGGATAGAGGGGGTGGAGAGGCAGGGAGAAGTGAATCTGCGGACCTTGCCAGAC
The DNA here is from genome assembly GCF_021869965.1 of Rhincodon typus. Lineage (NCBI taxonomy): Eukaryota > Metazoa > Chordata > Chondrichthyes > Orectolobiformes > Rhincodontidae > Rhincodon > Rhincodon typus. The sequence goes on from NC_063349.1 coordinate 898,154, forward strand.
ATGTCTGAAGCTTTCACTCAGAGACACATCAAGGTAACAAGAAAGTTTGAAGCCGCGTGAAACCAATTCGTCGGAGAGAGAAGTTGAAATTTGCCTGACTTTTAATCCACTTCCTTATTGCAACCAGCATAGCGAAAAGTGTGGGAGCTTCGCATTTTTTTTCAGAATTTCACTTAAGTTTTGTCCATTTCTCTCCAGTGTTGGGAAATTCGCCAGATTATTGAGAATTTAACCACCTGGACGTGAGTTTCACTTCAGTGGTATTGATTTCGCTACAATGTTGGGAAATTCGCCACAATGTTGTGAATTTCACTACCTGGACGTGAATTTCACTCCCAGTGGTATTGATTTCGCTACAATGTTGGGAAATTCGCCACAGTGTTGCAAGCTTCGCTACCTGGTTGCTGCATTGAAGGTGGCATTCACAATGGAAAACGGGGAGCGAGTGTATGGAGGCTGGGAATACAGGAACTTCCCGGCCTCGGAGGCAGGGCTGCACTCCCACTTCTCCCGGATCGTGGCAAATACTTCCGTGAGAGTCGGTGATCTAATTCTGAAACACATCCCAGTCCCTGACAGGCCTCAGCCAGAGTGAAAACAAGCCCTTTAACTCTTTGTTTACTTGTGGTGCCACTCGGACTCGCTTTGAGCGTGTGTTTGTGTGATGGGGGTTCCCCAGACCCAGACCCAGTCCCGGGCCTGTGCTGCACTCGAGAGGTTCTGATCCAAGCAGCCAATGTTCTTTTGCTGAGAGAGGGTTTCACTGGCTCTGGCTCTTGGCTACTTTATTTCCAGGCCAGCCCGGAGGTTGGGCAGTGTGTGCCAACCTGCAGAGTCTGCTCCTCCACTCAATGGCTGATCTGATCATCCTGAACTCCACTTTCCTGCCTTTTCACTATGATCTTTGATTCCCTTGCTGATTAAAATCCTTGAACATACTTAATGACCCAGCTTCGACATCATTCTGCGGTCAAGAATGCCACAGAATGACTATCCTTTGAGAGAAGAAATTCTTCTTTATCTCTGTCTTCAATGGGTGACTCCTTATTCCAAGATTGTGCTGCCTGGTCCTAGGCTCTCCCACAAGGGGCAACAACCTTTCTGCATCTATGCTGACAAAAGCCCCTTAAGAATCTTCTATGTTTCAAAAAGGTCCTCTCTCATCCTTCTAAACTCAAAATTACCCAACCTCCCCTCCATACCTGGGATCAACCTAGTGAACCTGCTCTGGGCTGCCTCCAATGCCAGTATATCTTCCCTTAGATGAGGGGCCCAAAACTGTTCACAGTATTCTAGCTGTGGCCTGATAAGTACCCTGTATACTTTTATGTTCCATTCCCTTTGAAATAAATGCTAACATTCCATTTGCCTTCTGTATTATCCACAGATGCCACTAGGACCTGGCACAAGAGGGCAGTGGGAGTCAATATAGGCTGAACCAATGGAAAAAAATTATCTAGCTCACTATCCCAGGCCCACAAGTGAATTCAACAGGATGATTGTGCTTGAGAATTCTTGTGGAGATATTTGAGACGTGGAGATACAACGATGTTGTAGATATAGAGTTTGGGCCATTCTACACCTCAATGATAATGAAAAGATTACAGCATCTGCAACTGAACATTAATTGATGGGGGGAGGGGTGTGGATGGATATGGAGGATAGGAAATGAGATGGTTATTCCAAGTGGTTGGGAGTCAATAGTGTCCCACAGGGCTTAGTCTGGGCTCACCTCTCATCACTGCAGAATATTTAATGGTTTCAATATTGAGCTGGAGGGGGTGCAGTTGATATGTAAACTCCGTCAAATGCAAATTGGTCTCAGCAAGTGTGAGCTGATGAGTTTGGAGAGAAAGCTAGCAGTGATTATACATGACACACAGAGGGAATGAGAATCCAACTCCAAATGGTTTGTCCTTGGGAAGAGAGGCTTATAAATAAGTTAATGGTTTAATGTGGGAGCTGTAGAATAGAAGACCAAAAGGAGGTGACCAGCTTTCATCTCCTATGATTTATTCCCTGGGCATCTTTGGAGGCTGTGATATTTAAAATGTGAACACAGACTCATTTGGAGGTTTGTCATTACTCTCGCCTACTGCGAGCCGTCTGCTTTTGAATCTGCCTTGTCTTTTTAATAATTTTCAATACTCCCACAATATGTAATAAAGAAACAATTCTTACCCATCTCCCTTCATGTTTATATTCCTCACACCAGTGAACTGAGAATACTACGAATACTCACTGACTCGGAAAAATAACTCTCTCTCTTTCTCTACAGAAGCTGCCTGACCTGGTGAGTATTTCCAGCACTTTCTATTTTGACTTGTGACGCCCTACATCTGCAGTATTTTTCTTCTGTTTGAACTGCTGAAGCTATGCAGGAGCTTCTCTATTTTAAGATCCACTATGTGGGCTTACCTAACTAACTAGCACAAACGTGAGAGGTTGTTTCCCCTCATGGGAGAATCTAGGACCAGAGGCACCATCCTTAGAATAAAGGGGTGTCAATTTAAGACTGAGATAAGAAATTTCTTCGCTGAGGGTTGCGTGTCTTTGGAACTACCTGCTACAGAGAGCTGTGGAGGCAGATTTTTGAGAGAATTCTTAATCAGCAGGGAATTGAGGGTTACAGGAAAAAGGTAAGCAAATGGATGTGAGGAATGTTGGATCAGCAGGCTCAAGGGGCTGAATGGTCTACTCCTGTTCTTATTTCTTATGACGTAGGTGTCAGAGGATTTTGGGGTGGCATGGTGGCTCAGTGGTTAGCACTGCTGCCTCACAGCACCAGGGACCCAGGTTCGATTCCAGCCTTGGGCGACTCTGTGTGGAGTTTGCATATTTTCCCTGTGTCTGTGTGGGTTTCCTCCGAGTCCAAAGATGTGCAGTTTAGGTGGATTGGCCATGCTAAATTGCCTATAGTGTTCAAGGATGTGTAGATTAGGTGGGTTATAGGGGGATGGGTTTGGGCGGGATGCTCCATGGGTCATTGTGGACTGGTTGGGCCAAAGGTCCTGTTTCCACACTGTAGGGATTCTATGATGATTGAATTGCAAGGCTATGGAGTACAGTTGGAGGGTTAATGGTTGAATCCGAAACTGTGTCTAGTTAAGAATTACATTGGAGAGCTAGATCAAGGGAAAAGTGTTGTGGGAATTTGGATGGTCTAGTAAATCAGGACTCCTGACTGGAGGGTAAATGATGACGCACTACTTGTGTGGAGTGGCCAGCACTGGAGACTGTCATTGCTATGAATTGATGAGAATGCTGGATAATGAGGAGTGAACTTGCACAGTATGAGATTATGAAGCTGTTGTTGACATGGTTCTTGTTTCACTTTTCTGTGTTTTTGGCTAGTGGGTGGGGTCTAGGGAGGTACATTTAAACTACCATCAATCCTCAGCTACCAACTTGCCCAGTCACCCCCATAATACAGGAGATGGTCAGTACATATTGAAATCAATAACAAATAATCCATTCACCTTTCATTAAGTTGCCTAATATGTACACGTATTGTATGGTTGGTGAGGGCAGGCAGGTGACAGCGGGTATGCTGTGAGGTTTTATAAGTGTGGGTTGGTGAAGCTATCTTCTTGTGAGTGTGGTTGGTGGGGAGCATTCTATTGCTCAGACCCTGTAAAACACAGCACCTCTATACATCCAGCATCTGTCAGCCCAGTGCTCAGCTCAATGCAAATGCACACAAACCCCTCAATCAAAACTCAGTGCCACCCTGAGGGTGATCTGCATATACCTCCACAGACAACTGCTCTTTCTTGGTGTACCTTACTCATAGCTCAAACAAGGAAAACTTCCTTGAGATGTTGGGAGGACAGACCTGTCCCTACCAGTACTGTATCCCAGTGTTATACAGTGACAGACCTGACCCCACCAGTACTGTACCCCAGTGTTATACAGTGACAGACGTGACCCCACCAGTACTGTACCCCAGTGTTATACAGTGACATACCTGTCCCCACCAGTACTGCTTTTGACGTGAATGTTTGGGAGATGTATAACTCTGTGTGTGTTCTGTGTGTGACTTGGTCACGACATGGCTGTTGGCACCTTCGACAGGTTCATTAATCTATTCTTAACCTGTTCTGGTCCTGGGAATGTGAGGGTTTTGGGAGTGGGAAGGGGTTGGCGGTGGCTAAGTGTGGATGGTGGGGTGTGTATAGACTGGAGTTGATTTTCTGGTGGGGGTGGGAGTTGGAATTGGAGTGCTATGTGATGAGGGAGGAGGTTGGTTGGGACGAATTGGCAACAGGCAGAGAGGAAGGGGTAGATGGTCCCAGCTGGCTAACTCGTGTCAGGCAGAGAGTGAGGGGTTAAGGCCCCAGCTAACTGATGCTGTTGGGTTATGTCTGTTTCTTACAGCAGGAGAGAAACGCCTACACCCCCCCAGTTAGCCCAGTGCCAGCGTTTAGCAGCACCGTTCACAGCACTGTGTCTGAGGGCAGACGCATGGAGGATGGAACCTATACCCTCCCCAATCACCTCCGTAAGTAATCTTCACATGGAGACAGGAAGCTCTAGGCCGATCCTGACCTTGATAGTGGCATTGAAAGAAAATCCTTCCTTTCATCCTCAAAAGATCATAAAATCATCTTGTACAGCCTGACACTACGTTCCATCAGCCACACACCACCACTGCCCCCCCTTCCCCCTCTCGCCACTGACCACTGACCCCTGACCCCCACAACACCCTACCCCCACACCCCCACCTCAGCCCCCCACCGCCTCTGTCCCCCTGCCCCTGTTGCCCTGCCCACACTGCCCTGTCCTCGTCCCCATGCCCCCGCCTCTGTCTCCCAACCACATCGCCTCCCTCCTCTGTCCCCCAGACCTCACCACACTGTGCCCTCACCCTGCCGCCTCTGTACCCCATCCCCCACTGCCCCCCGGCTGTGTCGCACTGCCCCCAGCCCACCGCCTCTCGCTTTTACCCCTGCCACTCCCCCGGCCACCTCGCCTCTCGCCTCTTGCCTCTGTTCCACTGCCTGCCCACCCTGCCACTGGATCTGGCCCCTAGAGACAGGACGGTGCCAGTATGTGAAGCTTATGCGTTCCAGGCTGAGACCCAGAGATATTGCAAACAAGATGCTGGCTGTTGCCCTCTCTCGCTATCCCCTGCCTTCTCCAACCCTCTCCCATGACCCCCCCCTCCACCTGAATGTCACCCCCTTCTGACCCTTACTGCCTCCCACTCCTTGCTGCCACCAATCTTGCACTGCTTAACTTGTACCCTCTCCCAACCCTGAACCCCCCCACTTCGGACTGACCCTTGCCCTCGCCTCGTCTCGTCTGACCCGTACACCCCAACCCTGCCCTCACCGTGACTGCTGGGGTGCCACCCCCTTGACATGCGAAGGCAGCAGCCACTTTAGCCCCCCCGGCTGTCGTCATCCTCCTCCCCATGTCCTCTCTGAACCTTGGCATCATTTTCATCCACCCTCTGTCTGCCCATCGTGGGTGTCTGTGTGGAATGGTAAAGTGTTTGATGGGTAATGGGAAGGCAGGGTCATGGCATGTTTCTGAAGATGGGTCATGGGATGTCACTGTGCCTTTCTGAAGGTAGGTTATGGGGAATTGGGATTCTGGGTCTGGCTGAAGGCTGTCTCTGTGTTTTGACCCAGGCCTCCAGCCCATGTTCTGGAGTCGGTTGGACGTGGCACAGTGGCTGAAATGGGCGGAGCAAGAATACTCTCTGCGGCCAATGGAGAGCGAGATGTTTGAGATGAACGGGAAAGCTCTGTGTCTGCTGACCAAAGAGGATTTTCGATATCGGTGCCCGCACTCAGGTAACATGCTAGTGGGACAGAGTTGTGGGAGGGTGGAAAGCACATTGAGTTGGGGAAGTGAGGGGTGGGGTGGGGTGGTCATGCTGGTAAGGACAGAGGTGAGAGACAGGGACAAACCTTTACCTGGGACCCTGAGGCAGAGAGTGTGGGTGGGCTGATGGGGCTGATGATTGATTGGGGTTTGTGTGCAGACCCTAATGTGAAACATCTCCCCATGTTCCCATCTGAAATGGGAAACCCTCATTCTCACCTCTCCCACAAGGGGAACCATCCTTTCAGCATCTATAGCATCAAGTCCCCTTAGGATCTTGTATGGCTCAGTAAGATCACCTTTCATTCTTTAGAACTCCAATGGATAAGGGTTCAGTCTGGACAACCTTTCCTCATTAGCTAACCCTTCCATTCCAGGTAGCAGTTCTATAAACCTTGTCTGAACTGTTTTTAATACAATGACTGTGTATCCTTCCCTGAGTACTGTCCACAATTCTCCAGATGTGATCTCACCAGAGCTGTTTTTTGATTCTTCCTGCAAAAGTATGGGGAGGCGATGACCTTATGGTGTTATCGCTGGACTGTTAATCGAGAGACCAAGATAACATCCTGGGGACCCATGTTTGAATCCCGCCACGGCAGATGTTGGAATTTGAACTGGATGGAATATCTGGAATTAAGAATCTAATGATGACCGTGAATCCATTGTTGATTGTTGGGGAAAACCCATTTGGTTCACTAATGCCCTTTAGGGAAGAAACTGCCTTCGTTCCCTGGTCTGGCCTACATGTGACTCCAGACCCACAGCAATGTGGTTGACTCTCAACTGCCCTCTGGGCAATTAGGGATGGGTAATAAATGTTGCCTAGCCAGTGAAGCCCTCCTCCTGTTAATGAATAAAGGAAAAGAAAAGTTGACAAATTCACGTTTTCCCACATTCTACTTCATCTGCCATTTTTTTTGCCCACTGTCCTAATGTATCTACATCTTTGAGTGTTCTAACCAAATTTAGTAACCATATCCTTGTTCTCTTCCTCCAAGTCATTGATATAAACTGTAAGGGAGTGTTTGCTGACATTGGCAGTGATGCATGCTCATTGGGGAATGCATAGTTCCCAGCATTGACATCATCACTTAGACTTTACATGACGGTGTGCCCAACGTCACAACAGCAAGGAAATGCCTGCGTATCTGAACTGGAGTTTCACTGGTGGGGAGAGGGAGCAGGAGGGGGAATGCCCACCTCCCTCCCCAACCCACCCCACCTCCCCACCCCACCCCCCCCCCCCCCCCAAGTCATTGATCCCCCCCCCCCCCCCCCCCCCCCCCCCCCCCCCCCCCCCCCCCCCCCCCCACCGCCCCTCACCGCCCCTCACCAGAGTGAGAAGGAAGAGGCTCCAGAAACTGGTTGGGAGTGCAGGGTCCTCTGTCTCCCTTCCATCCTCCACCTCTCAGATGTCTCCAAAACCACCAACGTTCACCACCCCTCCCAACCAGCCCACTCTGCCACTGCCCCTCGAGCCCTACATCCTGATCGGTCTACACCCCCTGTCCCCCCTACCCCATCCCAATCTTTCTCCCTATCCCAGGCCACATCCCCCTGAAACCTGTGCATGCACAATTTAAAATGGTGTATAATGTGCATGTCAGTGTCAGCGAACACAGAGGAGGTGTCTGCACTGATCCCTGTGGCACTCCTTGCCAGCCTGAAAGTGCTCTCTTTATACCTACTGTCAGCTTGCTGTGAACCAGTCAAAATCTAGACGTGTTGATATTTGTCCTGTAGATTCTTAGCTGTCATTGGGCGCAGTTATCTTGTTCAATGCCAAATACACTAGATCCAGAGCTCTCCTTTCCCCACCTTGCTGCTTACTGCCTGAAAGAACTCTTAATAAATCAGCCAAACGTGATTTCCGTTTATGACAAACATGTTGATTCTGCTGGTGTGTGTTGTAACTTTCGAGATGTTCTGTTATTACCTCATGAAGAGCGGATTGTAGTGTTTTCCCTTTGACAGACGTGGCCTGTAGTTTCCGGCTCTCTGTGTCCCTCCTTTCTGGAATAATGGTGTCACATGAGAAAATTTCCAACTTGCTGCGACCTTTCCAGGATTTAGGGAGTTTTGGGATGTTAAAACCAGTACATTCACTATCTCATTGGCCACTCCTTACTAGGGCTCAATCCAGAATTCAGCTGGGGCTTGAGCTTGTTATGGTCAAGTGTTTCTGGACTCTGTCCCTCCCTTCCCTCCATGGTTTCTCCCATCACTTACCACCTGTGTTCTCCCCCTCCCTCTGCTGTAATACCAAATGGTTCTGTGTCTTGTTTTCTGATGTCCTTGTGATGCACCTTGGTGGTTGTTGCTATTTTAAGGCTGCTACGTAAATTCAAGTTGTTTTTGAAGTTTTCTTGCTGCATCCTCAGGAGACGTCCTCTATGAGCTGCTGCATCACATTCTGAAGCAGAGGGAGTCCCCAGTCTGGTATCCCCCCTTCCTGCAGCCAGCCAGTACTACGCACAACCCAGCTGAAATCATCCTGCACAATCCTGTGGAAGGTGAGTGCTCTCTGGCTCCAGGCTCAGGCTTCATGGTCAGGCCTAGCTGGGTGACTGGAGTCTGACAACAATTTGGATGGAGCCCAGCCTCACTCTCAGCTTTATTCTCCCGGCGACAGGGGAGCCGTCAGCGATCACACGGAACCCAGGAATTGGGAAGAAATCAGTTTACAAGTGTAGGAGCTCAGTTATCATCTCTGGGATAGATTCTCAGGAATACTCGTTTGGTGGGGCAGCAGAGAGCGCAGTTCATTGGGCCAGCCTGGAGAGAATGTGAACAAACTGGGACAATTGAGTGTGAGGGAGCCAAGGGAGGCAGAAATGTGGGGGGATAAAGGACACAATCCTTAGCAAATTAAAACAAAAAGAGATGAATATATGAACGGGAGGAGGCCATTCAGCCCTTGAGCCTGCTCTACCATTCAATATGATCATGGCTAATCATCCAACTCAGTCCCCTATTCCCACTCTTCCCATACTCTTTTATCCCTTTAGCCCTAAGAACTGTATCAAATGTAAAACATTGAATAATTTGACCTCAACCACATTTTTGTACCAGAGAATTCCACAGGCTTACCCTCTCTGCATGAAGAAATTTCTTCTCGTCTCTGTCCTAAATGATCTATCATATTGCTCTTAGACTGTGACCCTTGGTTCTGGACTCTGTGGTCATTGGGAACAGCCGGCATTTACCCTGTCTAGTCCTGTTAGAATTTGACAGGTCTTAGTGATTTTGTTTTAAGTAGAAGCCCAGTGTGTGTATGCTGTTTGTAGTTTAAAATTTGAGTTCCAGTTATCATTCTGATAATTCTATGCTGCACATCTTGCTGTGAGGCCTAGATTTGCTCTCAGATCTCTCTCATGTTGTCTCACCAGTATATTGAATAGATAAAGCATTCTTGTTGTCTGGCTATAAGGACCAGCATTTCACGAACCTTTTTGATTTGTTTCAGTGCCTATTTGCAATGTTTTAATTTTACCTGAAGCTCCAAGTCTCTTTGGATGTGCCCTTGTTTCTAGCTATCATTTCAAAAGTGCCCTGCTCTATTTAGGTCCAAAGTGGGTGACCACGCATTTGCCTGCATCAAAATCCATTTGTCACAATTGTGTTCATACAAGTGATACCTTTGTAATTTCACATTTCCATTTCCATCCTTTGCACGGTCTCATCACCAAATTTAGACATCCGACTTCCCATCCCATCATCCAAGCTGTTAGTAAATCCAGGTAATTATAGACCGGTGAGCCTGACGTCAGTGGTGGGAAAGCTGCTGGAGAAGATACTGAGGGATAGGATCTATTTACATTTGGAAGAAAATGGGCTTATTAGTGATAGACAGCATGGTGCAGGGAAGGTCATGTCTTACCAACTTGATAGAATTCTTTGAGGAAGTGACGAAGTTGATAGATGAGGGAAGGGCTGTGGACGTCATATACATGGACTTCAGTAAGGCGTTTGATAAGGTTCCCCATGGTAGGCTGATGGAGAAAGTGAAGTCGCATGGGGTCCAGGGTGTACTAGCTAGATGGATAGAGAACTGGCTGGGCAACAGGAGACAGAGAGTTGTAGTGGAAGGGAGTTTCTCAAAATGGAGAACTGTGACCAGTGGTGTTCCACACGGATCTGTGTTGGGACCACTGTTGTTTGTGATATACATAAATGATCTGGAGGAAGGTATAGATGGTCTGATTAGCAAGTTTGCAGATGACACTAAGATTGGTGGAGTAGCAGATAGTGAAGGGGACTGTCGGAGAATGCAGCAGAATATAGATAGATTGGAGAGTTGTGCGGAGAAATGGCAGATGGAGTTCAATCCAGGCAAATGCGAGGTGATGCATTTTGGAAGATCCAATTCAAGAGTGAACTATACGGTAAATGGAAAAGCCCTGGGGAAAATTGATGCACAGAGAGATCTGGGTGTTCAGGTCCATCGTACCCTGAAGGTGGCAACGCAGGTGGATAGAGTGATCAAGAAGGCATACGGCATGCTTTCATTCATCGGACGGAGTATTGAGTACAAGAGTTGGCAGGTCATGTTACAGTTGTATAGGACTTTGGTTTGACCACATTTGGAACACTGCGTACAGTTCTGGTCACCACATTACCAAAAGGATGTGGATGCTTTGGAGAGGGTGCAGAGGAGGTTCACCAGGATGTTGCCTGGTATGGAGGGCGCTAGCTATGAAGAGAGGTTGAGTAGATTAGGATTATTTACATTAGAAAGATGGAGGTTGAGGGGGGACCTGATTGAGGTCTACAAAGTCTTGAGAGGCATAGACAGGGTGGATAGCAAGAAGCTTTTTCCCCAGAGTGGGTGACTCAATTACTAGGGGTCACGATTTCAAGGTGAGAGGGGAAAAGTTTAAGGGAGATATGCGTGGAAAGTTCTTTACGCAGAGGGTGATGGGTGCCTGGAACACGTTGCCAGTGGAGGTGGTAGAGGTGGGCACGATAGCGTCATTTAAGATGTATCTAGACAGATACATGAATGGGCAGGGAGCAGAGGGATACAGATCCTTGGAAAATAGGCAACAGGTTTAGATAGAGGATCTGGATCGGCGCTGGCTTGGAGGGCCGAAGGGCCTGTTCCTGTGCTGTAATTTTCTTTGTTCTTTGTTCTAAATGCAGTGAATAATTGAGACCCCGGCACATGTTCTTGAGGGGCACCACTAACTGGTTAGAATAGCTGACCATCTGATTTGCTCTGCACCCTGCTGTGCAGCCAGTTTCCTAACCAGGTTCATTAATTCATGAACTGCAACTTTAACATGTTCTAAAGAGGGATTTTATTAAATGCCATCTGCAAATCTGAACATAAATTTCTATTATTTCAAAAATGTCCAGTACTGTTTAGGCCCAAAGTGGGTGACCACACATTTGTCTGTATTAAAATCCTATTTGCCACAGATAAATATTTCATAGATATTCTCTTGCTCCCTTTAGCCATCCCTTTGAAAAATTCAGTCGCATTTGTCAGGCGTGACCTATCCTCCGTGCTGGTTCTGTCTGGCCAGCTAGACATTTTCAAGTTGCTCAATCTCTCAATATAGACTGAGATAACAAAATGTCGAGCTGGATGAACACAGCAGGCCAAGCAGCATCAGAGGAGCAGGATGGCTGAGGTTTCAGGCCTAGACCCTTCTTCAGAAAAAAATATAGACTCTTGTGATTTTCTGATGGCCAGTGTGACAGGCTGACTTTCCTCGTTTCCCTCTGTCACATTTCTGAGATGGTGGAATGGTGGGCAATTGTCCAAAGATTTGCAGGTTACATAGATTGGCCATGCTAAGTTGCCCTGCAGTGTTCACGAATATGCACGCTAGGTGGGTTAACTATGGCAAATGTGGAGTTACGAGGATAAGGTGAGATGCTGTTCAGTGGCTGGGTACGTACAGACTTAATGGGCCGAATAGCCTGTATCTACACTGTAGGGATTCTATGAATTGTCATGATCCAAGTGATGGTGACACTGGACAAATCAGAGATCTGAGAAGAAGCTGGCTTGACCAGTCATAAAGTTCATTTTTCTAATTTGGTTAACATGATGGTCAGTCACTGAATATAGCCACATGAGGCTGCCAATGTATTTTTTAACAAAAGATGTAAACTAGTTACATAAAATGATGAGTAAAAAAGCTATATATGTGTATAACAGCTTAGAAAGATCTTAACATAAACATCCAAAAGAGAAAGTTTTCCAACAATATCTTTGAAAGGCATTCAACTCCAGGACAGTTTGCTCAATTAATTTTCTGCATATTCACCACATCAGTTTTCTCTGTTTGTTCCAAAAACTCTGAAATACAGCTTTACTCACTGACTCTTTCCATAGGAGGAGTCCTTTTACTGCTGAAACAGCTTTAAGACAACTTTCTAGCTCTGTTGGCCTGAAGATCCCTTTCCAACTCTTGTTGCCTGAAGATTTCTATAAACTAATCGCCCCTATCTTATGCTGATTTGTCACCTTTCTCTGCTGAACTCATTGCTATTGACTTTGACCATCTATGTCTGTAGATCATAAAACTCAACTTTGTAAATATTAAGGAACTAACTCCCCAGGTAATTGATTTGGCTTAAGACACGCGTGTTTTTTTTAAAAGAAAGGGCTGACTTTAGTTCATTGTTCCAAATGACTTTCTGACCTTTTCTTAATAAAAGTCACTTTCACAGAACTGAAAACTGAAATTTGTTTTTCCTCCAGTTTTGAATCCAAGTTCCCAAATAATAACAAGGACATGATAACCTTTCATCTCTCTGTCTATAGGAATTGTTCAAAATAGCTCATCTAGAATGTTTTCTCCCACTTCATGTAAACCGTGGGGTTTATCACAGCTTCTTACTATTTATTTCTCCCTTACAGTTACTTTGTTTCTGCCGAATTTTGTGAGTTCTTCTCTCCAAGGCTATTTAACATGCTGCCCTCTTCCTGTACTGTATAGAATTCAACATGTCTACCATTCCCTGATTGGGCTTGGGCTGGATCGACTGGGCTTGTACTCGCTGGAATTTAGAAGAATGAGAGGGGGGATCTCCTAGAGAACCCTGATGAGACTGGACAGGCTAGATGCCGGAAGAAGGTTCCCGATGTTGGGGAATTCCAGAACCAGGGGTCACAGTCTAAGAATAAGGGGTAAGCTATTCAGGGCTGAGATGAGGAAGAATTTCTTCACTCGGAGTTGTGAATATGTGGAATTCTGTCCTACAGGAAGCTGTTGGGACCAGCTCATTAGATATATTCAAGAGAAGCTGGATGTAGCCCTTGTGGCTAAAAGGATCAAGGGGTATGGAGAGAAAGTGGGAGTGAGATACTGAAATTGCATGATCAGCCATGATTGTATTGAATGGTGGTGCAGGCTCGAAGGGCCGAATGGCCTGTTCCTGCACCTATTTTCTATGTTTCTGTGTCATTGGAGAAGGTCCCCTGGTCAGATTTTAAGGGGCCGTGGGCTGATCATTTTAGCTACTTGTTAGTTTAAATTCCGTATTCTCTGTGGTTTGGGAGGAGGCCATTCAGCCCATCTTGTCCATGTTAGGTGACAACAAACCTTTCAGCCTAATCCTATTTTCCAGCTCCTGGTTTGTAGGTTTGGATCAGTACCTAACTTACAAGAGCTATAAATCTACAACCACTTTCTCAATGTAGTGAGTGTGTCTGCCTCTGCTACCCTTTTAGACAATGAGTTCCAGGTCCTTATTACCGTCTGGCTGAAAGCCTTGAATCCCATTTGAACTTTTACCTCTTGCCTCCTGGTTATGGGCCCCTTGGCCGAGGAGAATAGATCCTTCCAATGCACTCTGTATCCATCATCATTTATTACACTTCAATTAAATCTCCCGTCAGCCTCCTCCGATGCAAAGAAAACAGCCTCAGCTTATCCAATCTTCTTTCCTTTCTAAATTCTCCAGTTCCACCAGCATCCTTGTAAAACTCCTCTTAAATGCAATCGCATCTTTCCTGTAGAGTGAGGACCAGGACTGTGTGTGGTTTCTCCAGCTGTGCCCTAACTATGTTCTAGCACAACCTCCCAGTTCCTGTATACACTGCCTTCACTAATAAAGACAAGTCCGCCTGCTTAACCACTTTATCCATCTGCCCATCCACTTTCAGGCATTTGTCAACTTGAAATCCAAGGTCCCACTTGCTCCCCTGTTCCTCCCAATAACCTCCTATTTATTCCTCATTCCCTCGTGTTGTTAGCCTTCCCCCAAATGCATTTCCTCACTCTCTCCTGGATTCCATCTTTCTGCTGTTCTGCCAATCTGAACCATCCATTGACAGCTTTCTCCTTCGTTATTATCCACGCGGTCAATCTTTGCACTGCTTGGAGTCTCCTCAATCTTACCCCATACATTCAAGTTCCAGTCACTGGTATAAACCCTGAACACACCCTGTGTGCCCTCCTGCTGTGCCATTGCCATCCCAATCCAGCTACATTGCCATCACACATAGCCCTCTACTTCCTGTGGCCGAGCCAATTTTGTTGGATTGCTGTGGATTCCTTCATGTAAATGCCTGATTGCCCTCTTCCTAATCTCCCTGCCCCTGAGGTAAACTGTAAGGGATGTGAGACAAGGAAGAATGGATTGGATGGAGTGTGATGGCCAAACAGGCAGGTTTAAACCAAGTAATGCAGAACTCTGTGCTGTCCATATCCTGGGAGTGTTTGATGGAGATGGTGTTGAGAGAACTTTACTTTCCCTTTATTTTCAGTTTAATAAAAAAGTAGAAAGGCACAAGATATTGTAATGAAGGCCTGGTGTGATAGAGGCACTGTTTCTCCTGGTGGAATGGGGCGTGTAATAAAGAATAAGGTAGGCCCAGGAGCTGAATGTTCCTGGTTACAAATGAGAGACAGAGCAAGGGAAAAGGCAAGAATGCAGGAATGGGAAGGAAGCTGCAAAGAAAAGAAATCTGATTAGAGTTGATGAGTTTATGTTTTGGGAACACATGATGGGAAGGGAATGGAGGGAGGGATATGTAGGTGAGAGACAGAGAGAGAGAGAGCAGCAGGAATAAAAACATAATTCACCGAAGGAATTCAAAGATAGACTTTCTGGATTAGTCTGTGTTTAAGTTCAAAAAGAGGAGGTGGTGGGGAACTAACTCCAGGAAATGTTTAGGGAGATTTGGAAAATGGAGGAGCAGCAAAACATCTAGGGACCAGCATGCCTGTAAAATTGTGCTTCTCATAAAGCAGGAGAAAGGGTTTAAGACTCAGGCAGACCCATGAGAAAGTGCTTGCTTCAGTCAGATAAAATTAAAGCTAACTCACACTAACTCAGAAAAATGGAGACAAGTTAAAGACAGAAGTGGGGAAGGTTCAAAGAGTAGAGAATTCCGATAAAGACTAGACATATTCCCCTGAGGAATGCTGAACGAGTAGCATAGTTAAAGAGGGGGAAGAGGCAGAATTTCTTCACTTGGAGGGTGGGGAATCTTTGGAATTTGAAACCTTGTACCCCAGAGTTGTGGAAACTTGATCATTGAGTAGGTTCAAGACAGAGATTGATAGGTTTCTGGAGACTAATGACATGAAAAGGGAAGGGATATATTGTGGGAAAGTGGCATTGAGGAACTGATCAGTCATGGATCCAGTTGAATGACAGAACATGCTTGATGAGCTGAATGGCCTCCTCCTGTCCTAAGGTAGCACACCAACACCTTCTAGGGCTGTTAGAGATAGGGGACTGTCTACAGGGCAACAGTAATGTCCTCATCTCATGAATGAATAAATGAAGGGATAATACTGGAGCTCTTATGATGGGAGTTAACTAGTTTGCTGGTTAAATTTTATACAATGCTAATGTCTCCCCAGCTCCAGTTCAAGTGCTGCCGCAATCTGGAGGGGAAACGAATAAAAATTCACCGAGTCACTGCCTCTGAGCTGAAGCTGTCATACCTCACTGCCTCTGTTCCCTCCCTTGGATAACTCCTTTTCGAAAAGACCCTTGAGGTCTTGAGCTGCTTCCTTTGTGTAACTTACTTTGTGTGTCTGTGAGTCCTCCTGTAATAAACCAGCTCAGATTCTAGTGAGCTCAGTCTGTCACTGTAGCTTAGGGAACCAGTTCATGCTAGTCACCTGATTAACTAACTAACTGTGGTTTTGTTCAGCCCTAGGCTTGTTTTGTGTTGAAGCAAGGGTAAATTACACTATTTACGTTTATACCTCCCTCCGCCCTCCACACTTGGCCCTATCCGCACCCAGGCTCTCCACCCCCATGCCAGTCCCTCTGTACCCGCCCCTGTTCCTGATAACAAGATTGCCCATACCAGCCAATCCCTACCCCCACTCTGCTCTCATCCGAAGCCGCTGGTCTAGGTCCCTCCCTCAAGTCATCACCATGTTCCTCATTCTCTCCCTACCCTTTTCCCTGAATCCCTCAATTGGTCCTCCACCCTCTTGTGGATGCCGATGCTCTCCAGGGGTTGTTGGCAGAGCTGGGTGCTAGGGTTGAATTCTCTTTTTGTTTGGGCTCTAACTGGGTGTGCCTGTTGACCGGTGCCGATGTTGACCATCTCTTTCCTGCCATAGACTTGCTGCACAGAAACGCCCGGCCCTCAGAGCTGGGGAACCTTAGGAATCCGCCCTCGCTGGCACCACTCCAGAGATTGGTCCGGTCTCCAGCTGGTGTCCAGCGCCACTCGTCTCCGGAAACAGAGCTGGAAAATGCACAGAGCCTCGTTCCGGCGTGTGAGAGGAACCCGAGCCCTGCATCGCAGGCAGAGAACACGCACAACTCCTCACCAGACATTGAGCAAAGACTGTCCATCTCACCTGTGGATGAGAACCACTGTCCATTAGGCAATGACAGCATACTGCCAACTCCCAGGAGAAATCTGTCCCCTGCTGCAGACACCTCCCGAGTTATCCAGTTAATCTCCAACTCCACGATGAACCCGCTGATGGCCTCTGGCCGACAGCCCACAGAGTTTGCCTCGAGAATGGCCAACCGGAACTCTCACAAGGAGCGGCCTCTGAACCTATCCCGAGAGGAGCTGTTATACCGTAACCATGTGATGATTCCCATGCCAGCCCCAGAGGAGCCTCTGACACCCCTGGGCAGAATTGCAGGTAGGAAGGCACACAGTCTCAATCGCCAGCTGAGGACAGTCACCAGGGAGATAGAGAGAGGAGGGGGTTGGTACTGTGAAGGGCATTACCTGCCAGAATTCAACCCTGACAGCAGAGTGGGTATTTCCACCCTGCCATCCTACAGAGGACCAAAGACGGATAATTCAACCCCCAAACCTGGGGATGGGATGGGGTCTGCAGTGAGTGAGTGTTCACCTCCCATTCCTCCCCCAGCAGTGGGCACAATGTTCCCCAGCATTTTGCTGAGGGTCTCTGCAGTTTTGCTGAGGGATCTGAGGCTGTTCTGCTGTCAGTGACTTGGAAGGAGCTGAATCTCTTTCAGAGTGTCCTCCTGCAGACAATGGCCATGTTTCCGTCTGTGCCTCTTGCCTGCTTCCTGCTCCTCTGTGTTACTGGGGTGTGGCTGCACACGTGGAGGTGAGCTGCCCTCGGCTGGAGGTTGGGAGGAGAATGGTGTTTGGGTGGGGTCTTGGGGCAAGGGAGGGGGGAGCTCTCGCCTCCCTCTGGCTGCTTGGCCATTCCGCCTTCTGGAAGCTGCTGGCCCTCGATGTTGGTGCCATTCAGGATATGGTCTCCCTTTCAATGTTGAGTACCCCCCATGTCTCCAAGATGGCAGCAAGGCCAGGAGCAGTCTGGCTCCAAGGGGAACACCTGCCACATACTGAAGGGACTTGATTCACTGAGCTGATCAGCTGTATTTACCCTCACATCTGCACCTGGAGTGGCCACATGTGTTGCTGTGAAGGGTATGGCTGGGCAAATTTGCCTTCTTCAGCGTTGCTCCTCCTCAACGTAGTCACTGGTGTATGTAGGAAATTTGATCACTGCTTTTAACGCAGCAAGATCCCACAGTGTGAAGATAAACCCTTCAGATGTGGATCAGGGGATAAATAGCAGGCATACACTTGGGCGCCCGTGTCTGTGACACCCACTGGGGCTCATCTGAGGGACAGACCTACAAGAGGAAGCAAGGGGTTGGATTTGGCATCTTGTCTCAATATAAGGGGGGGGTCATCGACACATACCCTTTTGGCTCTGAGCAGGGCATGCTAACCACCCTGTCCTGACTCGGTCAGGAGGTGGTGCCCTGTGAGAGGGGGAGTTTAGCCCAGATCCTGGAAGCAAGTTGGTTAAATGTTACAGATCAGCAATGTTTCTCTGGCTGACCCCTTAGACTGCCGGCTGCTGTGGGACTACGTTTACCAGCTGCTCTCAGACAGCAGGTATGAAGCTTTCATCCGATGGGAGGACCACGAATCCAAAGTTTTCCGAATTGTGGATCCGAATGGCCTGGCCCGGTTGTGGGGTAACCACAAGGTAAGGGCGTGTTTCGTGCTCACTTGGGAGAAGGGAGCCTGGGTCTGTGATGGCGCCCCCCTCCCCACCCCCTGGCCTGTGTCAACCCTGAGCATGAATGTGTCACAACAGTTAATGGATCGAACTAACTGGCCTCTTCATGGAGGATTTGAGAGAAAACTGAACAATGTTTGAAACAAAAACCAAAAGAACTGCGGATGCTGTAAATCAGGAATAAAAACAGAAGTTGCTGGAAAAGCTCATCAGTCTGGCAGCAACTGTGAAGACAAAAATCAGAGTAAACGTTTGGTCGAAGGACTCTGAGGAAGGATCACTGGACCCGAAACGTTAACTCTGATTTTGTTTTTTCTTCACAGATGCTGCCAGACCTGCTGAGCTTTTCCAGCAATGTTTGAAAGAGTCTGACTGGGCGAGGGGTAGACAGAGGGAAACAGGGAAAACTGGGCATGGGGGACAGGGGGAGATGGAGGAAGGAGAGGGGGGGGGGGGATGAGGGGGGGGGGGGGGGTGCGAAATGGGGAAATGCAGGACAGGTGAGATGGGGAGGGGTGTGCACAGGGAACCTGGGGTGCAGGGAGGCAGGGCTGTAGATGATATTTGGGGTGGGGCACGGGGAGATGAAAGTAGGGGAGCTGGGTGTGTAGACTTGGGATTATGGACTGGGGAGTATAGAGGACAATTAGCCTTCCTTTTGTGTGTGTGTGTATGTGTACGTATACATGTACAGGAAATGCTAGTTTATGTCGTTGGGTCTCCTGTTACTGAATGATTGTGTCTTAGAGATTGTCCTGAGTGGAGACACGTTAATGAGTCTCTCTGATCTTGGGCTGTAAATCAAGATCTGATGGAATGGCCACTGGCTCTCTGACACTCCCTTTCCCACCATCAAACATCAAGGATTGCTTCCAGGACAATCACTGACTGGCCCACCTGTGGAGATGTCCCCTCCTCACAGAGCACCCTTGTACCTCCTCCACCTCCTCCTGGCTGTTCTTGCTCTCAGGAATTTCTGTCTCAAACTGCAGACGTTTCCTCCAGGGTTTAAACATTGCTGCTGTTTTGGAGGGTGGGGATGGGGTGGGGAACGGGGAGGGGTGGAGATGGGTGCTATGTAGAACATTCCCTGTTCCACTCCCAACCATGGACTCCCCATGCTTTCGTTTTCCAGTACCATCCCTTACAGGAAATGGAAAATGTCACTGGCTTTGTCTCCAACTTCCGTCCTTCTTTCTCCTTCACCTTCGTTTCTGACTGTTTCTTTCCCTTCCTTGACTTCTCTGTTTCTATGAGTCCATGGATTATCCATGATAAACTGGAGCCCCTGGACTACAATTCCTCAAATGCTGCTTCCTGTAAAGACTTCCTTCCAACCTCTCAGTTTTTCTGACTGCATCATGTCTGCTTTGGTGATAAATCTTCTGTACCAGTCTCTGATGGCTCTTCCTTTTTCCTCAAATGAAGACCCACCCTGTCATGGTTGAGAAGGTCCTTGACTCTGTGTTTTGCCTTTTGAATCACTTCCTGTTTCTCCCGGAGCCATCAGAGCATTCCTGTCATTCTCCACCTCCAGTCTAACAACCTCTTGATCCAGTACATGATCCTCTGTCATTGCCGCCACCATTGCTTTTCTCAAGGCCTTGCCCTTTGATGTTCCTTCAGCAACAACCTGGTCCATTCTCCAACCCCTCCCCACCAACTTTCCACGGCACCTTCCCATGGTTGTAGAACCTGCCCCTCAAGCTCCTCTCATTCCTGCCCAAGTCCAAAACCCTCCTTCCAGGTCAATCAGCGATTTTTTTGTTTATTTTTGTTTTTTTTTGATCCAGATCTTACTCTAGTTGACGGCATTCATTGTTTATGATATCATCCATTCTACAGTGGGGGGATCTACGACAGTCTGTGACTGCAAAATACTCTACACTGGGGAGATCTACCCTAGGCTGAGAGACTGTGATCTGCTGTATATTGAGGAGATCTACCATTGTTGGGGGCTGTGATCTATTCTCATTGGGGAGATCTAACACAGCTGGAAATGTGATCAACTTTACACTGGGGGAGGTCGAATACAGCCTGGGTGACCACCTTTCCTAAAGATCTATGACAGTGACGAGGATGAGCCTGAGTGTCCAGTCATTTTCTTTCTTCACCTTGCTCCTAATCTGACCCCTCTGTCCTTGACCTGCTCCAGTCTTTAAATGGAAGAATAGCATTTCGTCTTTTGACTGTGCACTTTATGGCCTTTGGGACTCAATATTTAATAATTTTTAGACAGTAATATCTACTTGTTTTTTTTTGTGTGAGTTTATTTTTGCTCATTCAATCTGTTTTTTCTCTCCCCAATCACCTCCCCCACCCCACTTGATTTCTTCACTCTGTGTTTGGGCAGCTGCTGTTCTGCTATTCACACATCATCGAGATACATTTCTTTGTTTCTTTACTTGATCTCAGCATGAATCCTTTTTGTCATTTAACCTTTCCTGTCTTCCAACCCATGCTTTCCCACTCCTCTCCCTCCTTCCCCTTTCATTTACTTTCTTACATCCCCAAATTTTCCCAGTTCTGAGGGAGGCTCTCGATTCGAAACGTTAACTCTGATTCTCTCTCCCCAGATGATGCCAGCCCTGTTGCGTTTCTCCTGCGTTTTCTGTTTAGATTCAGATTTCTGGCATCCCCAGATTTTTTTCTGCTGGTTGAGATTGTGTCCTTTGTCTGTTCTAAAGAAGTCTGTCAGTTTCTTACCTTGTTGTTTTGAAGCTTTATAACCTTATGAGGAAGCTCTTTCAACCCATCCACTCAGGCAGTTCCTCAAGGGCCTTCTGGTACCGGCTCCCATTGCTGATGATGACATCGCTCATTCAGATACCTTTTGAATGATGTTGAAAAGCTGAATCCAAACCTTCTCTTGACGTTGCACACAGGAGTCACTATATGCCTCCTTTCTACACTCCATTTAACACCCAATTGGCTAGGCCAGCATTTATTGTGCGTCCCTAATTGCCCTGGGTGTTGACTAGAATGTTTGAAAAATGGTCTTTAAACTTCCTGGTGCTCCCTCCTTAATAGTGTTGTGGGTCTAGCTACACCCCAAGGCCTGCAGTGGTTCAAGAAGGTATCTCACCACCACCTTCTTTAGGCAAGTAGGAATGGGCAATAAATGCTGGCCAGCCAGCAAAGCTCACGTCCCCAAATGAATATTTAGAATTTTTATTTTGTTTATAAAGCCCTTTCATTCACCTTCTCGGTCATTATCCATTCTGTCCCATACCATATCCAATCTTCAGCAACCTTTCTACATTCAAATTTGCTTTTAGTATTACAATCCAAGTTCACAGATGATACAAAAACTGGAGGGCTGTCAAGTAGTGAGGAGGAGAGCCTTAGACTACAAAAGAATATAGACAGTTAGTCAATGGCAAATGGAATTCAATCCAGATAAACGTGAGGTGATGGACTTTGGCAGGACGAGCAAGGTAAGGGAATACGTGATGAACGGTGGTACCCTGGGAAGTACTGAGGATCAGAGGGACCTTGATGTGCATGTATACCGGTCTCTTAATTTATCAGGACAGTTAGATAAAGTAGTTAAGAAGGTAGATGAGATAGTTACCTTGATTAATCAAGGCTTAGAGAATTAAAGATTACGAGTAGGGAAGCTTGAACTGTATAAAATGTTGGTTAGGCCACAGCTAGAGTATTGTGTGCAGTTTTGGAATCCACATTATAGGAGGAATGTAATAGCACTAGAGAGGAGGTGCAGAGGAGATTTACCAGGAGGTTGCCTGGGTTGGAGAGTTACAGTTATGAAGAGAGATTGGACAGACTAGGGTTGTTTTCCTTAGAGCAGAGGAGATTAAGAGGGGACATGATTGAGATGTATAACATGGAGGGGGATAGATAGGGTAGATAGGAAGAAACTTTTCTGTTTGGGTGGAGTGATCAATGACCAGGAGGTATAGATTTAAGGTAAGGGGCAGAAGATTTAGAGAAAATGTGAGGAAAAACTTGTTCACTCAGTTGGTGGTGGGAATCTGGAATTCGCTGCCTGTAAGTGTGGTAGAGGCAGAAACCCTCATAACTTTGAAAAAGTAGTTAGATGTGCACTTGTGATGCCAAAGCATACAAAGCCATGGACCAAGTGCCAGAAAATGGAATTAGAATAGTTAGGTGGTTGCTTTGACTGGCACAGGCTCAGTGAACCAAAGGGCCGACTTCTGCACTATAGATCTCTGATGGCCAAGTCTTCAAATTCTCCATTACAGTTTAATTTTCTAGGCTCGGCCAGAAGAGTGCAGTGCGTGGTGCCTCATTGATAATCCTCAAGTGAGTGAGAACCCAGGTGAGGTGGATTGAGGGGGAAACCATGTTGAACCATGAAGGCACTGAGAATGTGAATAGCTTTGAGCCAGCTCCTGTGTCCTGTGGAAGAGAAGTTCAAAGACTGACACAGAGAGAACAAGTTCTCTTCATCTTTAAGTAGAGACCCTTTATTTTTAAAATGTGACCCCCACGAGGGGAAACATCTTCTCCTGTTCACCCCACAAGTTCTCTCAGGGTCTTGTATGCTTCACTAAGATTGCCTGTCATTCTTCCCAACTCCAATGAGTATAGGTTGAGGAGGTTTGACCTTTCTACAGAACAGACCTGCCTTTGTCTCCTGGAATCAGTCTCATGAACCTTCTCAGAACTGCCTCCAATTTAAGCATAAGATTAGGTTAGGAGGCTAAATAAATGCACAGTATTCTAGGTATGGTCTCACCAGTATTCTGTTCAGTCGTAGCAAGACTTATCCTGTTTAATACCCATCTGTCTTGCAATAATGGCTAACAATCCATTTGCTCCCCAAATACTTGCTGCGTCTGCCTGCTAATGGTTTGCGATTTGTGTACAGGACACCTAGATCTCTCAATATGTCTGTTTTTTGCAGACTTGCTCTGTTAAGGGATGAACTGAATTTTCTATTCTTTGTACCAATGTGGGCCACATCACATTTTCACACGAATCAGTGATGAGAATGGGACATGGTGCCTGGGAGTTACTGCCATTAAATGGGATGGTGAGGATGACGGACATCACAAGGTCGGTCTATTTCTGGAATATTCCTAAGCTGTTGGCCACAATGAACCCACCCCTCCCTGCCCCCACTCCCTGGGGATGGAGTGTTCAAGGTTTCTCCTGCAAACAAGGGGCTGCAGTGGGGTTCTCTGTCTGCTTCATGTTTACATGGTATTGGTGTCAGTTACTGACCTGAGCTTCTGTCTGAAACAGAACCGAACAAACATGACGTATGAGAAAATGTCGCGAGCTCTCCGCCATTACTACAAACTCAACATCATTAAGAAAGAGCCTGGCCAGAGACTCCTGTTCAGGTAATGACCAGTTGGGGTGGGGTGGGGGGGTGCGGGGGTGAGGTGGATGGTGGTAGTGGGGCGTGGGTCTGGGAGGGGTCCCCCAGCTGGGTGGAGAGACTAGTCTGGTGTAGGTGGGAATATCTTAGGGGTGGCGGGGCATTCTGGAGGTGCAGTGGGGTTGCTGGGGAAGGAGGCATATACAGATTGTGGATCACGGGGAGGGGGCAGACAGGGATTGGGGGGATGGGGCCAACTGGGGATTGGGGGTCTCAGGGAGGGTCAGACAGGGACTTGGGGGTATGTGAGGCTCCTGCTTCCTGCCTAAACCATGCTGCTGTCCCCCTTGTTGTTTGTCAGGTTCATGAAAACTCCAGATGAGATTGTGAACAGTCGGTCTGATCGCCTTGAACACCTCGAGTGCCAGGAAATGGAGGAGCCTCTGTACCAGGATGAGGAATGCTGAGTGCTGTGACTGGGACGTCACCAGACGTGGAGGATGTGCCAGGCTATGGCAACTGTCAGGCTGGCAGTGCCACTGTGTAAGAAGGTGCTGCAGACACTGAGACCCACACTGTTGTCCAGTGGATCCCTGTATCTACCCTCCATCAGCTGCTTCACAATGTGATCACTCTCAGCCTTTTGCTGGACCAACAATTGGTAGAGAGTGAGGGCAAGCAGGGTATCAGCCTGGAATCTGCTCTCCGCTGCCACCTCACTGCGGGCCCTGAGATACTGCCAGGCTTTGTGAACCACACCAACTTCCTCACACCACCAGGGACTGTGGCAGGCTGCCAGTGTGGAACAGGGCCTGTGTTACTCTGTGTCACTCTGCTCAGTGCCAGAGAGGCCTCCCTGCTGACCAATGCACTATTTACCCTTCATGATCATAAACTTGAATTTGTAGTGATTCTTTTTTTTAAAAAACTGCACAAATGGAGTCTCCATCTCCCTTTGAACTCATACTGAGGATCTACATTTCTTACTAGAAAACACACTTTGTAATGATTCTTTTTAAATAATCCTACATCTGGAATTAAAATGAGAATGATTGGATATGCCTATGCTGCTATAAAGCTGGAGTGATCTCTCTCAGGCTGGCTTGGTAAATCACATCGCTGTGTAGCACAGCACATTGTGACAGGCATAGGCTTTCTGTTAGTGAAAGACAACTGTTTCATCCTCTCCTGGTCTTGGTAAGAGACTGTATCAAGTAGTCATCAACAACTCTTCTGTGTATTGAGATAACTAGGTGTAGAGCTGGATGAACACAGCAGGCCAAGCAGCATCATAGGAGCAGGAAAGCTGACGTTTCGGTCC
>NC_063349.1:938078-988576 GCF_021869965.1 Rhincodon typus
TGCTGCTTGGCCTGCTGTGTTCATCCAGCTCTGCACCTTGTTGTCTCGGATTCTCCAGCATCTGCAGTTCCTACTATCTCTGCCCAAAAGGTTTATGATCTTTCAACTGAGCTGGGTGCAAAAGAGCTTTGCATCCTATGGCCACCTTCAGCTTGTGATCAACAATCTGTAGGTTCAAGCCCGTCAAGTATGTCTCTGAGTTGTTTTTAAATGCAGTATAAATTTCTACCTTGACTACTCTTCCAAACAGCGAGTCCCAGACCTTCACTTACCTGGGGGTGAAAACATTTACTCACCTCCAAACACATAAATCAATGCTATTGATTGCTCTTAGAAAGGGAATAGTGTGTTCCTGTTCACCTCAACCAGACTCCTCAGAAGTTTAAAGACTCTCTGTCCCAAAGTAAAAAAACCCTTCCTATCCAATCACAGCTAGGAATTCTCCATTCCTGGCGACACACTTGTAAATTTTCTTTGCACCCTGTCTAATGTCATCACTTCTTTCCTGCAATGTGGTGGTGGGAACTGTATGCAGTTCTCTAGTTGTGTTTTATACAGTTCAAGCAGAAATCCTCCAGCTCTGCTTTATCAAAAACAATAACAGAATGCATCCTGTATACCTTGTTCACCACCTTATCTCTCTGTCCTGCTCCTTTCATGGATCTGTGGAATTGTGCTCCAATGTGCGCTCTCAGTAACCCCCCCATTTATCGTGCATTGCTTTGCCATGTTAGGCTTTCGCAAATATTATCTCATACTTCTCCTGACTGAAATTCATTGGCCACTGTTCCACCTACCTTACTATTGAGCCATGGAGGCATAAAGGAGATCATTCAGCCCATTGAAAGCATGCCTGTTCTTTGTAGAGCAGTCCAATCAACTTAATTCCACTGTTAGCTCACTGTAGTCACCTAATTCATCTGTTTGCGCACTGTAATCTAGTGAATTTATTTTACCCATTCAATTTCCTTTTGAAATCCTTGTGAGCAGTGAGTTCCTGCTCTTTCCCTTTCACTGCTTACAGACATCCCCCTTGCATCCCCCTGCATCATTGCATTGATATCTTCCAGCAGTTTGCTGATTTCTTGCTATCAACCACACTGCCAAATTCTTGCATTGTCTTCAAACTTATAAATCACTGACATACCACAAACAGAAAGGGAACCAGTTCCGAGTCCTGTGCAACCCCAGGAAACAGCTTCCAATTAATCATTTCCCCTTAGGTATTGCCTCTGATCCATTTAGATTGGAATTGTCACTTTGCCTGTACTTTAAATTTGCAATTTAATTTAATTTGGACTTTTAATTTATTGTCCAGACTGCTGCACAGGAACCTTGATAAAATACTTAAAGACTACATCAGATATCCTTGCCTATTATGTATCTTTTCAAACAAATGTTAATATCCTCCAGTGTTCTGGCACCACACCTGTAAACAGAGAAGGTTCAAGACCATGGAATTAGACACCACCTTGGAATTCTTCCTCAGCCTGGAATACTTTCTGGGCACATCCTCCTGGATGGGGTCTACAGAGATGGGGTCTTCCACACTTGGTTGCTGGAATCTTTGTCTTGACTACTCTAGGAATAACCATTTCCCCAAAAAGTTGTTGGTTTCTTTATAGAAAGTGGAGGCTGCACCCAGGAACAATGTCCTCTCCCCTTCCAGCTTCAGTCTGTCCTGCTTGAAGCTCCATGCTGAAACATATTGAAGCTCATCTGTCCAATCTGACTGTCAGCTAGTGAACAGAGTAAAGTGAGGACTGAGTACATACCATCTATGGCCATGCGCTCACGGAGTTCCTGTTGCAACCGGCTCTGCCGATCCTCTAGCTCAAGCTCCCGGGCACTGTACAAAGAAACAAACTGATTTCATTACATTGCCTCAGTCTGGAATCCGTCATTGGGCCCGATAACCAGCACAGGCTCAGAACATTCAACTAGACAATTAATCCAGTTAATCCAGGTAAATCCATGCGTACTGACACCTATAAATTATTTTGTAAATGCGGAGCTCTCATAGGTTAAAGGATAAATATTAGCCAGGACACCAATGTCAAGAAAACAGATGACCTGCTCATTACTTCATTACTGTTTGTAGGATGTTACTGTGTGCAGACCGACTCCTCATTTTGAGATACACTGACATTATGAAAGGCAATATTTATTGATTGATTTATTGTTGTCACATGTACTAAGATACAGTGAACTGTGTTGTTTTGCGTGCTATATAAGCAGATGGTACCATACAAAAGTGCATCAGGATAGCACAACATAGTGCAGAAAACAGTGTTACAGCTGCAGACCAAGTGCAGAGAGAAGGATCAGAATGAATATTTGATGGTATTACGGAGCAGGGGAGGTGAAATGAAATGACAGTCACTCTACAATCAACAAGTAACTCTAATTGTTAACAAATTAACAGAACTACTAACAAATCAAACAATTCCCACTTAACTACTAACTATTCCTGAATAAAACAAAATTCTAATGGTATGCTGTTCCAATAGATATAAAACCTTTTGTATAAACCAAATCAATAAAAATAAATTAAAGCTTAATGTCTTGAAAGTACAGCCAGGATAAGTCTCGCCTTCTCCAATATCCTCCAGTCAGGAATGCCTTTTTTTGTCAAATTCTTAGCTAAGTGTGCCGTAGTCCTTTATTTAGATGGTGCTTACTCCGAGATCTTAGAGATTTCTGTGAGAGTCAGTGATTTTCTTTTTCTTTAGAGCTGTTGGCTGTTGAGAGCTGTTCTCTAACAAATGGCAGTTTGCTCTCAACCTGATTTTCAAATGCCCTCTTCTTTTATACCCTGGAGATCTATTAATTTCTTACAATAGGATTAGCCTGAGGTTGTCAAAACCATCAGATTTAAATTTAATTGGGTTTTGGTATCTAGGGCTGGTTTAAATTAATTGGCTAAATTCAAACACCTGTTTTCTTGGTAAAAATGCTGATTTGCCTGTTAACAGTATAGCCTTTTGACACAATGTACCAATGTCAAGAACTCTGTGCATCTGCTGCTGCCTGCAGACATTATTTTAAAATCTCCAAGCCTATAAAAAAAACAAATAATCTTTTAAAGGGACCACACAATTTCTCCCCCTATAATTGTACAAGCAAATCGTAATGTCCTGACTTCCAACCCACAAGTACTATACCCTACTTCACAACACCTCCCCCTTGAGAAAAAACAGAACCATCATCATGAAAAGATGGCTTTTTTTCCCTAAATCTTCACGCCATTATTTCTAGATACATAGGTCATTAATCTAGAGTTACACATTTCATACTAATTCTAAATACACATATATAATATTGAACACTGCAGTTTCTGTCTTGTGTACACGTTTTCCTTCTAAACCCGTGATAATGCATCTGCAATAACATTTTCACAACCTGCAACATGTACAATTTGTAAATTAAATGCTTGTAACATAAGACTCCAATGAAATAGTCTGGTGTTCTTATCTAAATCTTTGCAAAAATATCAAAAGGTTGTGATCAGTGTACACAAACGTCTCCGATATACTGTTTGCAACATAAACATTAAAATGCTGTAAAAGGCCAATACCAAACTCAATAACTCTTTTTCAACTGTTGAATATTTTCTCCTGTGGCTACTGAATTTCTTTGCAAAATAACTGATTGGCCTAACAATTCCACAGTCATCCTCCTGTAACAACTAGTAGTAAAATAGTGGGCAGTATGGTGGCTCAGTGGTTAGCACTGCTACCTCACAGCGGCAGGGACCGGGTTTGATTCCACCCTCAGGTGACTGTCTGTGTGGAGTTTACATGTTCTCCCTGTGTCTGTGTGGGTTTCCTCCAGGTGCTCTGATTTCCTCCCACAATCCAAAGATATACAGGCTAGGTGGATTGGCCATGCTAAATTGCCCGTAGTGTTCAGCGATGTGTAGATTAGGAGGGTTATAGGGGGATGCTCTCAGGCCGGTGTGGACATGTTGGGCCAAAGGACCTGCTTTCACACTATAGGGATTCTAAGATGATCTATGAACAACACAGCTCCAACCCCTACATCACTTGCGTCAATAGTGACTTCAAAGGGTTTCACGAAATTTGTATGACTATAACTGCTGCAGTGGTTAACACTGCTTTTAAAATTCTCAAATGACTCCTGGCATTGTTCTAGCCACTGAAATTTTGTGCTTTTCTTCAAAAAATCCATCAGCAGTGCCACCACGATACTGAAGTTTAGTACAAATTTCCTGTAGTTCCACTCAGTCCCAAAAATCGTAGCACTTCCTTCTCTGAGGATGGTCTTGGAAACTCCTCGATAGCCTTCGTCTTCATGTTCCTTGGTGTCATTTGCCTGTGTCCGATGTTGTGTCCTAAGAACATCACTTCCGCCTTTGCGAATTCTGTCTTTGCCAAGTTTATGACCAACTCTGCTTTCCATAGCTCTGTGAAATGCACCATGTGATCTGCCCCTGAATGGCTAAAGATCACTACGTGATCTATATAGATGGCTCAGTTAGTCAATCCTGCCACAACTCTCTTCATAAGTCTTCGAAATGTGGCTGGTGCATTTTTCATTAAAAGGGCATTAATTTAAATTGATACAGCCCATTTGGGGTTACAAATGCCGAAACTTCTTTTGCTCTCTCTGACAAAGGTACTTGCCAAAAACAGCGAAGTAAGTCCAACTTTGTGATGTAAGTGGGTTGTCCAACTTTTTGCACACTGTCCTCCAGCCTTGAAATTGGGTATGAGGCTGATTTACTCATGGTGCTGACCTTCCAATAATCTACGCAGAATTGTTGAGTCCCATAAGGTTTGGGAACCAACACGATTAGTGAACTCCACTCGCTTTGACTTGGCTTGACAATGTCTTCTTGGAGCATCGCTTCCACTTCTTTCTGTACTTGTGCTGCTTTGAGAGGATTAAGCCTGTAGGGGTGTTGTTTTATTGGAACAGCAATCCCTGCATCAATTACATGTACTATAGTATTAGGCCTCCCCATTCTATTTCTACATATGTCCTCATAGTGTTGCAATTCAGTTCTCTGTTCCTGAGACAGATTGCTTACTATCCTATCCCATTCTTTAAGGACTTCCTCAAAATTTATTCTGAAGCACATCAAAATCCAAATCATCTGAATTTGATTCCTCACTCTGAGTGGCAGTAACTAAAACAGTTTCTCTGGTTTGCTCTCCCGGTCATTGTAAGGTTTCAGCATGTACACGTCATACCCGATAATTTTTTTTCCCTATCTGGCATATTTACCAGATAATTAAAGTGACTTAACTTCTTCTCAATCTGATAGGGACCACTAAATCTTGCTTTGAAGGGCTCTCCTTCTACTGGTAACAACACCAATGCTTTATCCCCACTGGCAAATGTATGAATTTTAGATTTCTTATCTGCTTTTTGCTTCATTAGATGCTGTGCCA
The DNA here is from genome assembly GCF_021869965.1 of Rhincodon typus. Taxonomy (NCBI): domain Eukaryota; kingdom Metazoa; phylum Chordata; class Chondrichthyes; order Orectolobiformes; family Rhincodontidae; genus Rhincodon; species Rhincodon typus. The sequence goes on from NC_063349.1 coordinate 943,496, forward strand.
CCTTTAGATGTTGTCTAGGTAATTCATTGACTTGGTTTCTCTCACCTCAGATACATAATCCAACTGTGAGATCTCTGAATTTGGACCTATCACCTTTTCCTTAATTAATTTTAAAGTCCTTCTTACTTCGTGTTCGAATATCAATTCAAATGGTGTAAACTGCGTTGATTCATTTGGGGCATCTCTAATGGCAAATAATATAAATGGGATATCTTTATCCCAATCATTGGTGTAATCCTGGCAATAAGCCCTCAGCATAGTCTTTAGGGTCTGATGCTACCTTTCCAATGCTCCCTGGGATTCAGGATGGTACGCACTTGATTTAAACTGTTGGATGCCTAAACTATTCACGACCTCCTTAAATAGTTTGGCAGTAAAATTGGACCCTTGGTCTGACTGACTGTCCCTGGGTAGTCCATAACGGGTAAAGAAAGCAAAAACTCCTCCAGAACCTTTTTTACCTTGACATTCCGTAATGGAATTGCCTCTGGAAACCTGGTAGACTCATCCATTACAGTTAGCAAATACTGGTTCCCACTTTTGGTTTTAGGGAGGAGACCTACACAATCAATCATAACCCGCAAGAAACATTCTTCAAATGCAGGAATTGGCATCAAAGGCACTGGTTTCTATGCTGCCGGTGGCCTTCGTAGTATTTGACTTGTATGACAGGTACAGCAAAATTCAACCATATCTTTATGTAATCCAGGGTGATAGAAATATTTTTGTATCTTAGCTGACTCTTCCTCACTCTAGATGATCTCCTACAGGTAATTTGTGTACTACCCGCAATTCTTCCTGCCTGTATACTACCTGCAACACAATTTGGTGAACTACCACCCATTTTTCCCCTGCACTAACCTGCCACGGTCTGCATTTCTGCCTTAGGAGAGCCTTAAGGTAATAACATTCTGGAATTCATTCTGATTCCTTTTCCAAGTAGGCTATACGATATACATCTTTTACTGTCTCATCTTTTTGTTGTAACTCCATTAGTCTTTCAGAACTAAACACTTCTTCCCTGATGTGCTGGGATCTTCTATCATTGAGGATGTGGAAAGTTGTGCAGCCTCCTCCTCCAGTGAGTTGTTTAATTTCACCACCATTCACAACTGGATGTGGCAAGACTGCAGAGCTTAGATCTGATCTGTTGGTTGTGGGATCACTTAGGTCTGTCTATCACTTGCTGCTTTTGCTGTTTGGCGTGCAAGTAGTTCTACTTGGTGGCTTCACCAGGTTGGTACCTCATCTTCAGGTATGCCTCGTGCTGTTCCTGACATGCCCTCCTGCACTCTCCATTGAACCAGGATTGATCCCCTGGTTTGATGGTCACGGTTGAGAGGGGGATATGTCTGGCCATGAGGTTACAGATTGCGCTGCAGTACAGTTCTGCTGCTGTTGATGGCCCACAGCGTCTCATGGATGCCCAGTCTTGAGTTGCTAGATCTGTGCGAATCTGTCCCATTTAGCACGGTGATAGTGCCACACAACATGATGGAGGTTGTTCTCAACGTGAAGGCGGGACTTTGTCTCCACAAGGACTTGTGCGATAGTCACTCTTACCGATACTGTCATGGACAGATGCAACTGCAGCTGGCAGATTAGTAAGGATGAGGTCAAGTATGTTTCTCTTCGGCCACAAGTACCAAGTGGATGATCTATCTCAGCCTCCTCCAGTGGTCCCGGGCATTACAGAGACCAGTCTTCAGCCAATTCGATTCACTCCACGTGATATAAAGAAACAGTTGGAGGCACTGGATACTGCAAAAGCTACAGGCTCTGACAATATTCTGGCAATAGTACTGAAGACTTGTGTTCAGAACTTGCCGCTCCCCTAGCTAAGCTGTTCTAGAACAGTTACAACACTGGTATTTACCCGACAATGTGGAAAATTGTCCAAGTATGTCCTGTACACAAAACGCAAGACAAATCCAACCCTGCATCTATAAAAATTGGTTAGAGTCCTTGTGGACATGCCAAATTTCCTTAGCCTCCTGAAGAAATAGAGACGTTGTTGTGCTTTCTTGACTGTCACGTCACCGTGGGTGGACCAGGACAGATTGTTGGTGATCATCTCTCCCAGGAACTTGACACTCTGAACTATCTCCATCTCAGCACCATTGACAGGGGTGTACCCTCCACTCTGCTTCCTGAAGTCAATGATCACTTTTTCGTTTTGCTGACATTGAGGGAGAGATTTTTGTCTTTATACCATGCCACTAAGCACTCAATCTCTTTCCTATATTCTGTCTCATTGTTGTTTGAGATCCATCCTACAATGGTGGTGTCGTCAGCAATATATAAATGCAAGATTTTTTACTATTTATTTTGTAAAAAACCTGGTTGAATTAAATGTAGCCAGCAAACTCCAGCCATATTTGCCCCTCTGGGGGTCCTGTCCCTTTGCAAGAACCTATTTGAGAGTAAGAGGCCAGTCAGAGGGCTAACACTGTTGTGCACTCAGTAGCGCCACTACATGGAACAGAGAACTGTGATGCATAGGAATGGGTCCTTTGACTCATGATGTTGGGCTGAACAAGACGCCAAATTAAACTAATCCCTTCTGCCTGCCCTTGGTCCATATCCCTCCATTCCCTGCATATTCATGTGCTTATCTAAAAGTCCCTTAAGTGCGCCTTTTGTACCTGTCTCCATCACCACCCCCAGCAGCCCATTCCAGGAACTAGGAGAAATGGTCACTGCTGGGACTGCATTGAAAAGGGACAGTGCCCTGGGAACAAGTTGTCTTCTAGAACCAGGTGAATTGGGTTTGTGGGTGTTGGAAATAATCAGACAGTTCTTAACAAGGTGAGGAAGTGGTCGGGGTTATGTCCATGGCTGGAGGCGGGGTGTGGTTTTGTCATGGGAAAATCCAGCACACCTTTCAACCAAAGGCATTGTAGAATCCAGTCCTTCATCTCTAACCGTTGCACTGGTTTGTGTATCAAAGAGGCTGCTGACCATCAATCTTCAGTCTCACGTAAATGGGCTATTAATTCTCAGAGTCGAGGAATGTATGGCAGAGTGGAAGGACTCAGGAATCCAAGGTAAAACAGATAGTAAAAGCAGCAGCTGAGAGGGCATCAAGTTCGCGATCCGAGCCATCTGGATTCTGAGGAATGAGGTGCTTGGTCCTGACACTTCATGTGAAATCAAAATGGCTCAGGCATGCGATGGGCAGACAAACTGACCCCTGTCTGTCCGGAACTCAACGTTGGCCATGTATCACGGACCATCTCCTATGACGTGATGCCTCACAATCTGAGCCGTCTCAAGGAAATCCTCCTGGTGCTCTTTCGAATGGTTAAATTTTGGAGGTGTTACCTGTGCGGGCTGATGCTGCATACTCTCCACTGCTACGCCTTCGCCCGCCACCTGGACATAACCTTGGTGTGATGTTTTGTCCCCCAGTGGTGTAGATTCTCAGTGGAGGGCTCTCTACAAAAGGATCCTCCTCTTTTCCATCATGGAGCTGTGGTGGAGAGTGCTGCACTCAGCAATCCTGTGCAAACACAGACTGAGTAAATTCACTGGGTGCCAGGCCATGTGTAGGTTCTGTGGCCTGGAGGAGACAGTGTTTCATATATATGTTGAATGTTTCTGTCTGCAGCCCTTTTGGAAGGGGCTGCTGCTTAAATTTTGGTTGCACTTCAGCCCCATGCTCCTGATCTACAGGCATGCTATCCGGGGAGGAACAGACAAGTCTAAGGGCCTTCTCGTGACTCAGCTCCTGGGTCTGACCAAGATGGCCATTAACAGGTCCAGGCAGTGGGCTGCAAAGGGGCTCATCGCTCCTGACTGTCTGCTCCTCTTTTATGGTTACATCTGTGCTTGGGTGTCCCTGGAGAGGCAGCACCCGGCACTCATTGGCACAATCAAGACCTTTCGAGGCCGGTGGCAGCCATGGGAGCTGGAGTGCATCACTGGCCCAGACAACACTATTTTCACTTAGTAAGTTTCTGCTTGGTTCTCTAAGGTTCCATTCAACTGTTAATTTGTGTTTGATTTTGATAGTACCCTAGCAGGGCCTGTTTCAATATTTTGACTTTGTTATAAAAAGTACAGAGGAAGCTTTATGCTGTCTCTAACCCTGTGCTATCCCTATCCTGGGAGTGTTTGATGGGGACAGTGTCAAGGGAGCTTTACGTTCTGTTTGAAATAATAGAAGGAACTTTATTTTCAGTTTAAAAGAGTAGAGGGAGGTATACTCTGTATTTAAATCCATCCTGTGCCTGTCCTGTCAGTGTTTGAAGGGGACAGTGTTTCAAATAGTAGAAACAGGCACTTCAGCCCACCAGGTCTATGTCAACCAACAAACACCATTCTCATTTACCTGCACTTGGTCCATAACCTAATGTGCCCTGGCATTTTAAATGTTCATTCAGTTGCTTCTTAAATGTTGCTGGAGTACCTGCCTCCACCATCCCCTCAGGCAGCACATTCCATATTTCTACTATCTTCTGGGTGAACAAATTTCTCCTCTGATTCCCTCTGAATCACTTACTCACCTTAAACCTATGCTCTCTGGACTTAGACATGTCTGCCATGCGGAAGAGAATCTCAAGACCTACCCTTTATATGCCTCTCACAATTTTGTATACCTCAATCAGCCTCCTCTGCTTCAAGGAAGACAAACCTCGCCTATTCAGTCCCTCCTCATAACTGATATTTTCCTTCCAACGCACCTCTGCACCGCCTCCAGTGCAATCACATCCTTCTGATAATGTAGCGATCAGAACTACACACAGTATTCCATCTACGGATCAACTAATGTTTTATAAAGTTGTAACAAGATTTTCTTGCTCCTATATTCTACGCCCTGGCTAATGAATGCTCTAGAACCTCACCATCCCAACTGATATCTGTGGCTACAATGTTGTTTTCCTTTGTGAATACAGATGAGAAGTATTAATTTAAGATCTCACCCATATCCACTGGCTCCACACACAGGTTGCCTCTTTGGTCTCTATTAAGTCCCACTATTTCCCTGGTAATCTTCTTACTCTTAATATACTTATAAAATGCTGTAGGGTTTTGCTCAATCACATCTGCCAAACATTTCATGGCCCCTCTTTGCCTTCCTAATTTCATAGCTTCTTAGCTAAAGTGCTTAGAACATAGAACTGTACAGCACAGGAACGGACCCTTCAACTCACGATGTTGTGCCGAACATGATGCCGAATTAAACTAATCCCGTCTGCCTGGCCTTGGTCCATTTCCCCCCATTGCTTGCATATTCATGTGCTTATCGGAAAGTCTCTTAAATGCCCCTATCATGTGTGTCGCCATCACCACCATGCCATGACATCCTAACTCTAGTACTCAATTCCCTGGCCAAGAAAGGCAACTACGCCATACACAGACAACAAGGTGCAGGGCTGGATGAACACAGCAGGCCAAGCAGCATCATAGGAGCAGAGAGGCTGACGTTTCGGGCCTAGACCCTTCATCAGAAAAGCCTGTGGGAGTCGGTGGGCTTGAAATGAATATCGGTTTCGAGGTGGTTGCCCAATATGGAGACAGAGAGGTCCAGGAAGGGGAGAGAGGTGTTAGAGATGGTCCAGGTAAATTTAAGGTTGGGGTGGAAGGTGTTAGTGAAGTGTATGAACTGTTCGAGCTCCTCGTGGGAGCACGAGGCGGCACCGATACAGTCATCAATGTAACGGAGGAAGAGGTGGGGTTTAGGGCCGGTGTAGGTACGGAAGAGGGATTGTTCCACGTAACCTACAAAGAGGCAGGCGTAGCTTGGGCCCATGCGGGTACCCATGGCTACCCCCTTTGTCTGTAGGAAGTGGGAGGAATTGAAAGAGAAGTTGTTGAGTGTGAGGACGAGTTCGGCTAAGCGGATGAGGGTGTCAGTGGAGGGGGACTGGTCGGGCCTGCGGGACAGGAAGGAGTGGAGGGCCTTAAGGCCATCTGCATGGGGAATGCAGGTGTAGAGGGACTGGACGTCCATGGTAAAGATGAGGTGTTGGGGACCGGGGAATTGGAAGTTCTGGAGGAGGTGGAGGGCGTGGGTGGTGTCACGGACATAGGTAGGGAGTTCCTGGACCAAGGGGGAGAAAATGGAGTCGAGATAGTTGGAGATCAGTTCGGTGGGGCAGGAGCAGGCGGAGACAATGGGTCGACCAGGGCATTCAGGTTTGTGGATTTTGGGAAGGAGATAGAAGCGGGCAGTGCGAGGTTGGGGAACGATGAGGTTGGAGGCCGTGGCTGGGAGGTCACCTGAGGTGATGAGGTTGTGGATGGTTTGCGAGATGATGGTTTGGTGCTCAGGGGTGGGGTCATGATCAAGGGGGCGGTAGGAGGAGGTGTCGGAGAGTTGGCGTCCGGCCTCGGCGATGTAGAGGTCAGTGCGCCATACTACAACTGCACCTCCCTTGTCCGCGGGTTTTATGGTGAGGTTGGGATTGGAGCGGAGGGAGCGGAGGGCTGCACGTTCTGCGGGGGAGAGGTTGGAGTGGGTGAGAGGGGTGGAGAGGTTGAGGCGATTGATGTCTCGACGGCAGTTGGAGATGAAGAGGTCGAGGGAGGGTAGGAGGCCTTGGGGTGGTGTCCAGGAGGAGGGGGTGTGTTGGAAGCAGGAGAAGGGGTCAGTAGAGGGAGGGTTAGGTTCACGGTTAAAGAAGTAAGCGTGGAGGCGGAGGCGGCGGAAAAACTGCGCCATCACCCTATCTACTTGCTTGGCCACTTTCAGGGCACTATGGACTTGAACCCCAAGGTGGATCTTACATCAATGCTGTTCAGGGTCCTGCCATTAACTATAAACTTATCCTTAACATTTGATCTCCCAGAGCATAGCATCTCACACTTACATGTATTAAACTCCATCTGCCATTTGACCACCCATATCTGCAACTGATCTATATCCCACTGTATCCTTTGACAACCTTCTATCCACAACTCTACTGATCTTTGTATCATCTGCAAACTTACTAACGCACCTATCTACATTTTCATCCCAGTCATTTATTTATTTCACAAACAGCAGAGGTGCCAGTGTGGATCCCTGCACAACATCACTAGCCATGATCTCCAGTCTGAAAAACAGCCTTTCACCACTACTCTCTGCCTTCAATTGGTAAGGCAATTCTGAATCCCTGTGGCCAAGTCATCGTGGATCCCATGCATCCTAATATTCTGGATGAGCCTTGTTGAAAGCCTTACTAAAATCCATGTAAACAACATCCACTGCTCTAGCCTCATTGATCACCTTCACCGCCTCCTTGAAAAATTCACTCGAGTTAGTAAGACATGATCTGCCCCAGACAAAGCCATGCTGACTGTCCCTAATTTGACCATGCTTTTCCAAATGCGTGTAAATCCTATCCCTAAGAATTCTTTCCAATAGCTTCCCAACTACCAATGTAGGACTCATTGGTCTATAGTTTCCCGGATTATCCCTATTTCCTTTCTTGAACAGAGGAATAACATTAGCTACTCACCAGTCCTCTGGGACCTCTCCAGTGGCTAATGAGGATACAAAGATCTTGGTCAGGGCCCCAGAAATCTCCTATCTTGTCTCTCTCAACAATCTGAGGTAGATACTTTTGGGCCCTGGGGACTTAGCCACCTTAATGCTCTTCAAGAGACTCAACACCACTTCTTTCTTGATCTCAGAATCCCCTAGCATGTTAGCATGCTCCACACAAATTTCACTATCCTCCATATCCTTCTTCTAGGTGAATACTGACGCAAACTACTCATTTAGGATCTTGCCCACATCCTCGGCCTCCAAGCAGAACTTCCCTCCTGTATCCTTGAGTGGTCCTACCTTCTCCCTAATTATCCTCTTGTTTTTCATATAGGTATGGAATGCCTTAGGATTCTCTATAACCTGACTTGCCAAGGTCATTTCATGGCCCTCTCTTGCTGTCCTAATTCCCTGCTTGAGTTCTTTCCTGCTTTCTTTATATTCCTCATGGGCCCTGTCCGATTTTAGCTTCCTTAACTTTACATATGCTTCTTTTTTCCTTGTAACTAAATTCATAGTTGTTATGTAGTTGTTATGGGGGACTTTAACTTTCCAAATATTGACTGGAAACGCTATAGTTCGAGTACTTTTGATGGGTCAGTTTTTGTCCAATGTGTGCAGGAGGGTTTCCTGACACAGTATGTAGATAGGCCAACAAGAGGCGAGGCCACATTGGATTTGGTACTGGGTAATGAACCAGGCCAGGTGTTAGATTTGGAGGTAGGTGAGCACTTTGGTGATAGTGACCACAATTCGGTTACGTTTACTTTAGCGATGGAAAGGGATCGGTATATACCGCAGGGCAAGAGTTATAGCTGGGGGAAAGGCAATTATGAGGCAATTAGGCAAGATTTAGGATGCATAGGATGGAGAAGGAAACTGCAGGGGCTGGACACAATTGAAATGTGGAGTTTGTTCAAGGAACAGCTACTGCGTGTCCTTGAGAAGTATGTACCTGTCAGGTAGGGAGGAAGTGGTCGAGCGAGGGAACCGTGGTTTACTAAAGAAGTTGAATCTCTTGTCAAGAGGAAGAAGGAGGCTTATGTAGAGATGAGGCGTGAAGGCTCAGTTAGGGCGCTTGAGAGTTACAAGTTAGCCAGGAAGGACCTAAAGAGAGAGCGAAGAGGAGTCAGGAGGGGACATGAGAAGTCTTTAGCAGGTAGGATCAAGGAAAACCCTAAAGCTTTCTATAGGTATGTCAGGAATAAAAGAATGACTAGAGTAAGATTAGGGCCAGTCAAGGACAGTAGTAGGAAGTTGTGCGTGGAGTCTGAAGAGATAGGAGAGGCGCGAAATGAATATTTTTCGTCAGTATTCACACAGGAAAAAGACAATGTTGTCGAGGAGAATACTGAGATACAGTCTATTAGACTAGACGGGATTGAGGTTCATAAGGAGGAGCTGCTAGCAATTCTGGAAGGTGTGAAAATAGATAAGTCCCCTGGGCCGGATGGGATTTATCCTAGGATTCTCTGGGAAGCTAGAGAGGAGATTGCAGAGCCTTTGGCTTTGATCTTTATGTCGTCATTGTCTACAGGAATAGTGCCAGAAGACTGGAGACTAGCAAATGTTGTCCCCTTGTTCAAGAAGGGGAGTAGAGACAACCCTGGTAATTATAGACCAGTGAGCCTTACTTCGGTTGTGGGTAAAGTGTTGGAAAGGATTATAAGAGATAGGATTTATAATCATCTAGAAAGGAATAATTTGATTAGGGACAGTCAACACGGTTTTGTGAAGGGTAGGTCGTGCCTCACAAACCTTATTGAGTTCTTTGAGAAGGTGGATGAGGGTAAAGCGGTTGATGTGGTGTATATGGATTTCAGTAAAGTGTTTGATAAGGTTCCCCATGGTAGGTTATTGCAGAAAATACGGAGGCATGGGATTGAGGGTGATTTAGCGGTTTGGATCAGAAATTGGCTATCTGTAAGAAGACAGAGGGTGGTGGTTGATGGGAAATGTTCATCCTGGAGTTCAGTTACTAGTGGTGTACCTCAAGGATCTGTTTTGGGGCCACTGCTGTTTGTCATTTTTATAAATGACCTGGATGAGGGCGTAGAAGGATGGGTTGGTAAATTTGCGGATGACACCAAAGTGGGTGGAGTTGTGGATAGTGCGGAAGGATGTTGCAGGTTACAGAGGGACATAGATAAGCTGCAGAGCTGGGCTGAGAGGTGGCAAATGGAGGTTAATGCGGAAAAGTGTGAGGTGATTCACTTTGGAAGGAGTAACAGGAATACAGAGTACTGGGCTAATGGTAAGATTCTTGGTAGTGTGGATGAGCAGAGAGATCTCGGTGTCCACGTGCATAGATCACTGAAAGTTGCCACCCAGGTTGATAGCGTTGTTAAGAAGGCGTACGGTGTGTTAGGTCTTATTGGTAGAGGGATTGAGTTTCGGAGCCATGAGGTCATGTTGCACCTGCACAAAACTCTGGTGCGGCCGCACGTGGAGTATTGCATACAGTTCGGGTCACCGCATTACAGGAAGGACGTGGAAGCATTGGAAAGGGTGCAGAGGAGATTTACCAGAATGTTGCCTGGTATGGAGGGAAGGTCTTATGAGGAAAGGCTGAGGGACTTGAGGCTGTTTTCGTTAGAGAGAAGAAGGTTAAGAGGTGACTTGATAGAGACATACAAGATGATCAGAGGATTAGATAGGGTGGACAGTGGGAGCCTTTTTCCTCAGATGGTGATGGCTAGCACGAGGGGACATAGCTTTAAATTGAGGGGTGATAGATATAGGACTGATGTCAGAGGTAGGTTCTGTACTCAGAGAGTAGTAACGGCGTGGAATGCCCTGCCTGCAAATGTAGTAGACTCGCCAACTTTAAGGGCATTTAAATGGTCATTGGATAAACATATGGATGATAATGGAATAGTTTAGTTTAGATGGGCTTCAGATTGGTTTCACAGGTCAGCATAACATCGAGGGCCGAAGGGCCTGTACTGCGCTGTAATGTTCTATGTTCTATAACTTCCCTTGTTATCCAAGGGTCCCTTAACTTGTTATCCTTGTCCTTCTTCCTTACTGGAACGTGCTGGTCCTGAACTCTCCCCAGCAGGTCTTTAAATAACTCCCACATGTCAAATGTGGACTAGCTCAATAACTAGCCCATTAGCACTCCCCAGCTCCTTCCCAATACTGACGTAATTTGCACTCCCCCCAATTTAGTACCTTGCCACAAGGTCCTGACTTATCCTTATTCATAGCTTTATTAAAACTTAAGGAGTTGTGATCACTGATTCCAAAATGCTCGTCCACTGAAAGGTCAGACAGCTGGCCAGTCTCACTAGCCAGTACAGCCCCTTCTCCAGTTGGACACATACTGTTTCAAGAAACCCTTTTGGATGCACTTCTGCCTTGTCTAAGCCTCTTGCTCTAAGGGAGGCCCAGTCAATTTCATAGAAGAGAATGATAGAATTTCATTTCATAGAATCCCTACAGTATGGAAACAGGCCCTTCAGCCCAACAAGTTCACACCGATACAGCCAGACCCATCCCCCTAATCTACACATCCCTGAACACTATGGGCAATTTAGCATGGCCAATCCACCTAACATTTTTGGATTATGGGAGGAAACCAGAGCACCCGGAGGAAACCCACGCAGACACGGGGAGAAATGTGCAAACTCCACACAGACAGTCGCCCGAGGGTGGAATCGAACCCAGATCCCTGGCGCTGTGAGGCAGCAGTGCTAACCATTGAGCCACCGTGCCATTTGGGTTGAGGCTGAGGCTAGGGTTAGGGTCAATATTGGGGAAATTAAAGTCACCCACTATGACCACGCTGTTTTTATTGCATCTCTCCATAATCTGGCCAAGATTTGTTCTTAATGTCTCGGTGACTGTCGTGGGGCCTACAGTATAATCCTATCAGAGTGATTGCACCCACCTTATTTTTGCTTCATTGCAGGCAACATCCTGGTGAATCTTTGTACCTCTCTGGTGCAACCACATCCTTCCTATTGTGTGGTGACCAGAACTGCACATGGTATTCCAGCTGTGATCTAACCAAAGTCCTTTACAGCTGCAACATGACCTCCCTGCTCTTATAATCTATTTCTCGACAGATAAATGCAAACATCTTACTTTTATATAACTTGCCCTGCCACCTTCAGGAATCTGTCGACATGCACCCCAAGATTTCTCTGTCCATCTGAGCTTCCTAGTGTCCAGCCATTTACTGAGTACTCCCTTGTCTGGTTACTTCTTCTAAACTACATTACCTCACATTTATCAGGATTTAATTCTATCTGTCACAGATATGTCTGTCTGACCAATCGTTTATATCTTCCTGTAACCGAACACCTTTCTCCTCACTGACAAACATCTGGCCACTCTTTGTGTAATTTACAAATTTACTTATCACCCTGCCACATTCTCATCTACATTATTTATGAATATCAGAAACAAGCCACATACTGGGCTCCAGTCACACAAACAGCCTTCTGCTGCCACCCTCTGTCTCCTGTCACTAAACCAATTTTAGATACAACTTGCTCAGTTACCCTGGATCCTACAAGCTTTTACCTTCTTTATCAATTTTCCATGGCCTTACTGAAATCCATATAAATTACACTTACTGCGCTATCCTCATCTACACTCCTGATCACCACCTCGAAAAATGTTACTCACGACTCTCTCTGACAAAGTCATGTTGACTATTCCTGATGAAAGCTTGTTTCTCTAAATGAAGATTAATTTTCTCCTTCAGAATTTTCTCCAAACTTTGGTGGTGAAGTTGGAGGAAACGGGGGTGGGTGAATACAGTCTGCAGTAGAGAACACACATATAAGGAGCAGGAGGCCATTCAGCCCCTCAAGCCTGCTCTGCCATTTGAGGAGATCAAGGCTGATCTGATTAGTTTCCTGTCAGCTCCCTATACTCTTCAACTTTCTTGTTAAACAAGAATCTGTTTAACTCAACCTTAAAAATATTCCATGACTCTTCCACTACTGCTTTCTGGGGTTCCAGAGACTCACAACTCTCTCAGGGAAAGAAAATATTCTCTTCATCTGTGTCTTAAATGGGAATCCCTTATTTCTAAACTGCGTTCCCTAGCCCTAGTTTCTCCCTTAACAGAAAACTTCCTTTTCATATCCACTCTGTCAAGTCTCCTCAGGATCTTACATATTTTAATAAGAATGTCTCTTATTCTTCTAAATTGTAATGGATACAGGCCCAATCTAGCCAACCTTTCCTCATCAGATAAAGCCTTCATTCCAGGAATCACTCACATGAACCCACTCTGAACTGCTTCTAATGCAATTATATTCTTTCTTAAATAAGGAGCCAGGAATAATGTTTGTATGACAGGATGATCCAAGAATATTGAGCAGTTTTAAAGACAAAAACAGGAGATGATAGTGGTCCAGCCAAGTTTAGGTGTGGCTTGCCATATCCCTTCAGGTCTGTGTCTTTTAGGTTAAAGCAGTAGAGAAGAGGGCCGTAGTTAGGGAAATGGCAAGTGTGGGAGAGACAGTTTAAATGAACTTTAAGGGGAGGTATAAGAGTTTGGGTGAGCAGAACCATTCTGCTGAAGGGAAGGTCAGAGTACAGACAGATGGGAATCTTTGGAAGTGAAGCTGTAAGTGAATTGAGGACAGTGGTTTCAAGGAACAGATAGAGAAAGGTAGATTTGAATTTGGCTTTTTATATGTTTTTGATTTGGATTTGGTAGATTGCCAGATTAGCTGGAGAACACAGCAAGGAATTAATCAGGCACAACCTTATCCCTGGTCAATAGGATGAAAAATTAGGAAGTACTTTTACACAAAAGAAACTCAATTCTGTCGGCAGCAATTCATATTTGATCAATGGTTAAGTATAAATCTGAGGTCAATTTTCAAATCAAAACTAGTATAGGATATGACGGACACGCAAATCCATGGTATTAGCTTCAAGGTCAGCCATGATCTTAATAAACGTGGAATAAGTTCAGGCATTACTGAAAACAAAAATGCTGGAGATCACAGTGGGTCAGGCAGCATCATGGAGAGAAAGCATGCTAACGGAATTGAATTGGTCTCCTCCTGTTCATTTACTGACCTAATCCACTCTTGTGAGCTCATTGAGCTTCTTGCAGCACTGAATCCAGGTTCTTGGAGCTTGGCTTCTGACATTGACGGCCATGGGCTTCAGAGTGGAGGGTCCCTGGAGATAGCGATCTCATGTCCTCCTCTCCACATTCACAGCTAATGACCTCTGCTGCGATATCTGTTAATCACGGATCTAGCGCTATCCCAGTTATGGGATCATTACTATTTTACCTTACCAGAGTGTCTTCCACAGTCGCTTCCAGCAGCTGCTCCAACCATAATGCAAGCTTCCTTTAAGAGGTGCACAATTAATTTTAAGTTTAAATCATGCTAGTTCCTCACAATTTTGGGTTCCATACTGAGTCAGATAGCCACTGAACAACACATCTAGTGCTGGCTACCAACTGAAGTCATGTTAAATCACAGAATGGTATTGCTGTGCATTAGAGGTTGCTGCTCTGTGTTAATCCTGCATTGAGTCTTCATGCATATTTCTGGGAGCTATCAACATTTAGTCTCCACTGAGTCTGTATAAAACCTCAGTAAACCCACAGCTGCAGAGCTGCCTAGGGCTCCACATTGTTGTAGGCGATATCAAGGCAAAGGTCCAGCAGATTCATCAACATACTGCATTGTCTGAAAAATTCCAAATCCAAGTGATTGGAACATATTTTAGCTTAAACCTTTGACAGACTTTTAACAAATAACAAGTAGCATAACTGGAGGTCACTTTCCTCCTCCAACGTCTAAATTATAGTGATATCAGAAGGTTCCTGGGATGTGGATCATTTCTGTGGCAGAAATCCCTGGGTAAGGTGATTAGGAAATCTAGGAATAATTTTGGGTCAGGTGCATTCAGAGAATTGGGCAACTACAGATAGTTCTCCTTGCTCTCTGTTACAGGGAAGACTTCACGAACTCTCCTTAACCACCTCCTTCCAAAGAGCTTCTATCAGAGCCGCTATGTGGATTCGGTCCAGCAAGGGGCACAGTGGACATGATCTTCACAGTAAGACAATTACAGAAGATGCAGAGAGCAGCAGTAGCTTATACATGGCCTTCTTTGACTTCGCTTTGTCAACTGAGGGAGATGATGGAGCGTCCTCCTCAAATGAGGCTGCCCACAGAAATTAGTCACCATCTTCACTGGCAGACTTTGACACCAGACACCTCTAAACCCTTGAGAAATATCACCATTGATGCCTCCACAAAACTATGCAACTCCACTGGCAGAATAGACGCTCCAGTATCAGTGCCCTCTCTCAGGATACACCTTCCAGTTTCAGTGCTCTCTCATAGGATAGATGCTCCAGTATCAGCACCCTCTCTAAGGACAGACGCACCTGTATCAGCACCCACTCTTAGGACAGACGCTCCAGTATCGGTGCCCTCTCTCAGGACAGATGCTACAGTATAACTGCCCTCTCTCAGGACAGATGCTCCAGTATCTGAGCCCTCTCTTAGGACAGATGCTCCAGTATCTGTGCCCTCTCTCAGGACAGATGCTCCAGTATCTGTGCCCTCTCTCAGGACAGACGCTCCAGTATCAGTGTTCTCTCTCAGGACAGACGCTCCAGTATCAGTGCTCTCTCTCAGGCCAACACCCCCCCATTTAAGATGCTGGTCATAGTCGAGCAGCTGCCTTGCCTGAGCCACATTGCCCTCACGTATGACACATGAATTTGAAACCAAATTCACCACTTGAAGCTCCATCATGACGAGTGGTTACTAGGATGGCAGATGAAACCCATCAAGAACTTCATCAAATCCTCCCTGAAGAAATGCAACATCCCCATACACTCACGGGAACCGCATGCCTGAGAGTATCCACTTCGGAGAAGATGCATTTGGAAAGGAGGCAACCATCTCCAGTGTCTCTGACAGGCCCATATGGAGAACAGGTGTAAAATTCCCCTCAAACACCATCCTGCCACCTCTGGCAGG
Organism: Rhincodon typus; assembly: GCF_021869965.1. Taxonomy (NCBI): domain Eukaryota; kingdom Metazoa; phylum Chordata; class Chondrichthyes; order Orectolobiformes; family Rhincodontidae; genus Rhincodon; species Rhincodon typus. Next base: position 958,952 of record NC_063349.1, read on the forward strand.
ATGTGTGGATCCAGCATTGGACTGTTCAGTTAGCTCAGGACTCACAGCTTCTGACTGGAAGGTAGGCATCCTTGATCCTGAGGGACTGCTGTTATGGACCAGATCAAACCCCTTCAAGAATATGTTAAGAAGAGAGTCTAGACACCAACTTTTTCTTATTTTCAAAAACAAGTGTGAGACGTTGTGTTCCGGATACAATTTGATTAATCAAACTATTGGGCTTGAAACAAAACACACTTTATTCTTACACTATAGTTAAAAGTACAAACAAAAGAAAGAAGAATTGGAATAACTTAACTCTATTGGAAAACTTAACATAATAATAGATTATTTAACTACTATAATAGCAACTATTCCAAAATAGTAACATCCATAAACACACCCTTGGCAAAGGCATATTCAGTAAAACAGGTTGTCTTACATGCAATTCTCCAGTCCAGGAGGAAAGAACATCAAGAGAAAACTCATAGAAAAAGAGAACTCAAGCATTTTGCAAGGAGAGATGTAAAGCAGCTTCCGAACCCTAACAGCTATTGAAAGCTAAAACTAAAATCCAGGTTCCATGGGAGCTTGACCCCACCCATTCATGCTGCTTCTATTGTTCCAACTTAAAAAAAAATAGCTACATTGCTGGGCTCAGAGCAGACAGCTCAGGTCCAAATTTACAATACTTTCTTTCAAAAGAAACATGACAGAACAAATTCTTCTCAAAGGCACATCTCGTAACACAGCCTAAGACATCATGTAGATACAGTCCAGAAACAGCCTATCTAGGTTAACACCAAGGACAAGTGGAAAGAATTGCTGACGTTTCGGGCCTAGACCCTTCATCAGAAAAGGGGGAGGGGAAGGGGGTTCTGAAATAAATAGGGAGAGAGTGGGAGGTGGATAGAAGACGGATAGAGGAGAGGATAGGTGGAGAGGAAACAAACAGGTCGAAGAGGCGGGGATGGAGCCAGTAAAGATGAGTGTAGGTGGGGAGTTAGGGAGGGGATAGGTCAGTCCAGGGAGGACGGACAGGTCAGGGGGGCAGGATGAGGTTAGTCGGTAGGAGATGGGGGTGCGGCTTGAGGTGGGAGGAGGAGATAGGTGGGAGGAAGAACAGGTTAGGGAGGCGCGGACGAGCTGGACTGGTTTTGGGATGCGGTAGGGGGAGGGGAGATTTTGAAGCTTGTGAAATCCCCCCCTCCCATTCCTCAGACGACATGTCCATCCTGGGCCTCCTGCACTGCCACAACGATGCCACCCAAAGGTTGCAGGAACAGCAACTCATATTCCGCTTGAGAACCCTGCAGCTCAATGGTATCAATGTGGATTTCACAAGCTTCAAAATCTCCCCTCCCCCTACCACATCCCAAAACCAGTCCAGCTCGTCCCCGCCTCCCTACCCTGTTCTTCCTCCCACCTATCCCCTCCTCCCACCTCAAGCCGCACCCTCATCTCCTACCGACTAACCTCATCCCGCCCCCTTGACCTGTCCGTCCTCCCTGGACTGACCTATCCCTCCCTAACTCCCCATCTACACTCACCTTTATGGCTCCATCCCCGCCTCTTCGACCTGTTTGTTTCCTCTCCACCTATCCTCTCCTCTATCTGTCTTCTATCCACCTCCCACTCTCTCCCTATTTATTTCAGAACCCCCTTCCCCTATCCCTTTTCTGATGAAGAGTCTAGGCCTGAAACGTCAGCCTTTCTGCTCCTGTGATGCTGCTTGGCCTGCTGTGTTCATCCAGCCCTGCACCTTGTTGTCTCGGATTCTCCAGCATCTGCAGTTCCTACTATCTCTGGAAAGAATTGCATTCTGTTTGGAATTATGCAGAAAGCACAATCAATACTCACAAGATCATCAACTCAGACTCATAGCGGACCAGGCTGTTCTTCTCCTGCACCAGTTTAAACCATTCCTGCATCAGTCGAGGGTCATCTTTTTTTCCCATTCCTGTTGGCAAGCACATTGAAAATCAGGGCCCATAACACATAGTGCCATACATGCAGAAGTTGAGGGAATGTGTTATCCACAAACACTGAAAAGAACACACCGCTTGTATCTAGGGCGCTCACTCCAACACAGCAACAAGCCTGCACTCCAAAAACATGGCACAGTACAACACGCTGATCTCACTGAGCTCTAGGTCATCATTCAGTGCGGCCATTAGACAGACATTTAGCAAACAACTCCACTATATCAGTTCAATCCTCTGGTCGCCCCGATTAATCCTCTCAGCATCTCTATGAGACTCCAGTTTTCAATAACAAGCTCTTTTTCTCTTTATAAACCACTCTGAATCCCTTGGTGAGATTCCAACCTGTAACTTACTCCAAGTAACTGTTATTTTATTTATCAACCCTAAATTTCTCAATTAAATTCTAACTGCAAGATCACTTCTGGGTATCTGTTATTCTACATGTAAGATTCCTGAACCCCTTTCTAAATATTAACCTGTAACCCACTTTTCAATATCAATGATTCTATATTTAAACCTCAAACTCATGAGATAGATTCTGGACTACTCCCAGAAATCTGTTACTCTGTATATGAACCCCCCAAACGACTCAATAAGATTCCGGTCTGTACTTCATTCCCAGGAACCTGTTACCCTATATATAAACACCTGAACCTCTCAATTAGAGTTTGGCTTGTAATTCACACCCAGGCATCTGTTATTTTAGATATCAGCCACCCTGAAACCTTTTATTATATGCTAGTCTGTAACTGAATCCTGGATATCTGCTAAAATAAAACAAAGAACTGTGAATGCTGGATTTATATAGAATAACAGATACCAGATCATGGGTAACAGACTGGAATCTGATCAAAGAGTTTGGCTGGTTAAATGTAAAATAACAGATACCTGGGAGTGAGTAGCAGGCTGAAATCTAATTGAGGGATTTGGCAGGTTTATGTATAGAATGACATATCCGAGAGTGAATTGCGGCCTAGAGCCTAATTGAGTGGTTCGGGGTGTTTATATGTAGAATTACAGATACCCAGGACATCAACAGAAATGCTGAAGAAACACAGCAGGTCTGGCAATATCTGTGGAGAGAAAGCAGGGTTAACATTTTGAATCCAGTGACTCTTTTTCAGAACTGATTGTAGTGAGGAAATGGTGGAATTTATGCTGATAACAGGGGATGTGAAGGCAAAGGAATGAGCAGATAGGTGGAGACGGAGCTCAGAGAGAGAATGGAAATTAGGCAGATAAAGGGATGGTTGATAGTAAGCCAGGGAAGGAGAAATGTTAATAATGGAGACTATGAGCAGGTGAAAATGGGTTGACTGTGCTGACAGCAGCCTGCATCATGACAGGGCCTGGGGTGTGCAAGTGTGAAAAGGACATGGAATGAAGTTTTTCGGATTCTAAAATTATTGAACTCGAATTTGAGTCCCGAAGACTGCAGGGTTCCCAAGTGGAAAATGACATACTGTTCTTCCAGCTTCTGCTGAGATTCACTGGAGCACTGTAGCGGGCCCAAGACAGAAATGTTGGCCTGGGAACTCGGTGGTGTGTTGTAGTGGCAGGCAACTGGAAACTCCGGGTCATTTTTATAGACAGAACGTAGGTGCTGTACAAAGTGATCACCATGTCTGTGTTTCGTCTCCCCAGTGAAGAGTGCAGCACATTGTGAGCTATGAATAGAGTACATTGGATTGAGTGAAGTGCAGGTAAATTGCTGCTTCATCTGGAACGTGTGTCTGGAGCCTTGGATAGTAAAGGAGGGTTAAATAAATGGCCAAGTGTTGTACCTTCTATGATTGCATGGGAAGGTGCTGTGGGAGTGTGAGGAGATGTTGGGAGTGGAGAAGGAGTGGAACAGAGTGTCTTGAGGAGCAACAGTCCCTGTGAAATGCTGACAACAGAGGCGAGGGGAATGTGCGTCTGTTGGTGGCATTCTGCTGGAGGTAGCAGAAACAGTGGCTTATGATCCTTTGAATGTGAATGTTGGTGGGATGGTAAGTGAGGACTGGGGACCCTATTGGTGTTATGGGAGGAGAGAGAAGGGGGGAGGGCAGTCGTATGGGAAATGGGTCGGACATGGCTAAGGGCTCAACAACTGTGGTGGGGAATCCTCCGCTACATTGAGTGAGTGGGCAAAGGTCTGGCAGATGGAATACAATGTAAATAAATGTGAAGTCATACATTTTGGTAGGAGTAATAGTAAAAAGGATTATTATATAAATGGTAAAAAGTTGCAACATGCTGCTATGCAGAGGGACCTGGGTGTCCTTGTGTATGAATCACAGAAGGTAGGTCTGCAGGTACAACAAGTAATTAGGAAGGCAAATGGAATTTTGTCCTTCATTGCTAAAGGGATTGAAATTAAAAGCAGAAAGGTTATGTTGCAGCTGTACAAGGTGCTGGTGAGACCACACCTGGAGTACTGTGTGCAGTTTTGGTCTCCTTACTAGAGAAAGGATGTACTGGCACTGGAGGGGGTGCAAAGGAGGTTCACTAGGTTGATTCCGGAGTTGAGGGGGTTGGTTTATGAGGAGAGACTGAGTAGATTGGGATTATATTCATTGAAATTCAGAAGATTGAATTATAGAAACATATAAAATTATGAAGGGAATAGATAAGATAGAAGTAGAGAGGATGTTTCCACTGGCAGGTGAAGCTAGGACAAGAGGGCATAGCCTCAAGATTAGAGGGAGCAGATTTAGGACTGAAGTGAGATAGAATTTCTTCACCCAGAGGGTTGTTAATCTATGGAATTCCTTGCCCAGTGAAGTAGTTGACGCTACTTTAGTAAACGTTTTTAAAAAAAAGGTAGATTTTTTTTGAACAATAAAGGAATTAAGGGATACGGTGAGAACGCGGGTAAGTGGATCTGAGTCCACGAAAGGATCAGCCATGATCTTATTGAATGGCGGAGCAGGCTAGAAGGGCCAGACGGCCTACTCCTGCTCCTAGTTCTTATGTTCTTGTGTTCTAAAAGTGGATATTTCTGATGCTGCCCCCATGGACGCTGGCTGGCCATGGATATCCACTACAACCCCAACTCCCAGTTACCTGGATTATATATCCTCTCACCTGTAGAAGGTGGAACCATCAGAATGGATGCAACAGAAACAGAAAAACTGGGAGAATGGAATGGAGTCCTTATGGGAAGCAAAGTGAAAGAATACATAGTCCAGGTAATTTTGGGAGTAAGTGAGCGGCACGGTGGCTCAGTGATTAGCACTGCTACTTCAAAGCACCAGACAAACATTCTCCCTCTCCTCTGTTGTCAGCATTCCCCAGGGACCATTCCGTCTGGGACAGATGGCCCACTCCTCCTCCACTCTCAACACCTTTCCATGGCACCTTCCCATGCAATCATAGAAGGTACAACACTCGGCCATTTACTTACTCCGTCCTCACAATCCAAGGCTCCAGGTACACCCACCAGGTAAGGCAGCGATCTACCTGCACTTCATTCAATTCAGTCTACTGTATTCGCAGCTCACAATGTGCTCTCCTCTTCACTGGGGAGATGAAACGCAGACTGGGTGATCGCTTTGTGGAGGACCTATGTTCTGTCTGTAAAAATTACCCTGAGTTTCCTGTTGCCTGCCACTGCAACACACCACCGAATTCCATGGCCAACATTTCTGTCTGGGGCTCACTGCAGTGCTGCAGTGAGGCTCAGCACAAGCTGGAAGAACAGCAACAAAAACAGAAGTTGCTGGAAAAGCTCAGCAGGTCTGGCAGCATCTGTGGAGAAAAAAAAATCAGAGCTAGTGTTTCGGGTCCGGTGACCCTTCCTCAGAACTAATGGTAGCTAGGAAAATGTTGGTTTATATTCAGAAAATAGGGAGAGGGATGGGGTAGGGAGTAAACGATAGGATAGAGCCTGAAGAGAGAGAAGAGCAGTTGGATAGACAAAGGAGTTGATAACGATCTGGCTAGGAGGGTGAATAGTTGTTAATGGCAACTGTTAGTTACTAACAATAGGTAGTGTGTGGTGGCAGACTATGTCATAACAAGGTTTGGTGTGTGGTGTAGGGGCTAGGACATGCGAGAGTTTAGGCCCTAAAATTATTGAACTCGATATTAAGTCCGGGGGGCTGCAGAGTCTCCAAGCGGAAAAGAACAACACCCTCCTAGCCAGATCGTTATCAACACCTTTGTCTATCCAACTGCTTTTCTCTCTCTTCAGGCTCTATCCTATCATTTACTCCCAAATCCACCCCCCTCCCTATTTTCTGCATATAAACCAACATTTTCCCAGCTACCATTAGTTCCGAGGAAGGGTCACTGGACCTGAAACATCAACACTGACTTTTTCCTCCACAGATGCTGCCAGACCTGCTGAGCTTTTCCAGCAACTTCTGTTTTTGTTCCTGATTTACAGCATCAGTAGTTCTTTCAGTTTTCTTGAAGAACAACACGTCATTGGGGACCCTGCACTCTTCAGGACTCAAAATCAAGTTCAATAATTTTAGAATCTCAACACCTTCATTCCATGTCCTTTTCCCACTTGCACACCCTGGGCCCTGCCATGACACAGTCTGCTTTCAGCACAGTCAACTCATTTTCACTACTCATAGTCTCCATTATCAACGCTTCTCCTTCATTGCTTACTATCAACAATCGCTTTATTTGGCTAACTTCCATTCTCTCCGGGCTCTGTCTCCACCTATCTGCTCATTTGTTTTCTCTCACATTCCCTGTTATCAGCATAAATTTGACCATTTCCTAGCTACTATCAGTTCTGAAGAAGGGTCAATGGACTCAAAATGTTAACTCTGCTTTCTCACCACAGATGCTGCCAGACCTGCTGAGTTTCTCCAGCATTTCTGTCGTTGTCCTGGGTACCTGCTGTTCTACATATAAACACCCCGAACCACTCGATTAGATTCCAGGTTGCAACTCATTCCCAGGTATCCGTTATTCTACTTTTAACCAGCTGAACTCTTCAGTCTGATGTCAGTCTGTTACGCACTCCTGGGTATCTATCATTCTATATATAAGCCACCTCTCTTTCTGAACCCTTTGATTAGATTTCAGTCTGTTACTCACTCCCTGGTATCTTTTATTCTACATGAACCCATCCTGAACCTCTCAATTAGATTTCAGCCTCTCACTCAGTAGCTGGTATCTGTTATTCTATACAAAAACCACCCCGAACCCCTTGATTAGATTACAGTTTGTTACTCACTCCCTGCTATCTGTTGTTCTATATATAAGCCACTCCAAACCATCTCTTAGATTTCAGCTTGTTACTCACTCCAGGATATCTGTAATTCTATATATAAACCAACCTGAACCCCTTGATCAGATTCCAGTCTGTAACTCACGCCCAGGTATGCCATTCTATACATAAACCAGTTGAACCCCTCAATTAGATTTCAGCTTGCTACTCACTCCCAGGTATCTGTTATCTGATATATAAACTAATTTCGCACCCCCCCAACCCCTTGATTAGATTCCAGTCTGTAACTCACTCCTAAGGCCTTTATTATTTGATATATAATCCTCCCTGAACCCCTCGATTAGATTTCAATCTGTAACCTAATCCCAGTATCTGTTATTTGATATCTAAATCCCTCTGAGCCCCTCAATTAGATTCCAGTCTGTTACACTCCCAGGTACCTAATAGTCTATGTGTTACTCACTCCCTGGTATGTTTTTCTATATATAAACCATCCCAAAACTCTCAATTAGATTCCAGTCTGTAACTCACTACCAGGTATGTAGTTCTATATGTAAAGTGGCTGACCACCTCACTCCCAGATATCTGTTATTCTATATATACCCCCGCACTCGAATCCCTCAATTAGATTCCAATCTGTTACTCACTCCCATTATTTTATATATAAACGAGTTGACACTTTCAATTATATTCCAGTCCTGCTGCTTAATCAAATGACTAAACATTATTCCTCAGGTAGTGAGTTGTATCAAGCTCCTAACTGATGCAAACGTGAGAACGCACCCACACAACTCACAAACAAGCACATATCATTCAGGCGCACTGCCACGTCATGCATATGCACAAACCATCACACATGGAAGTACCTTTTCTTCCTCAGGAATGCCCCCAATTCTGGATCCAAATGAGTTGACAGCTTCTAATTAGATGACTAGATATGAAACTTGGCAATTGACACTCTCCCCTCAGGCCAGCGATGATTCACGAACTTAGATTCGTGATTGATGTTTCAGCGTGCTGTATTGCTGACTATGCTTGTCCTATTCCAGACTATTGGCCATTGCACCCTATCATTGCACCCTCCTTTGTGTTCCTTTTCTGATAGGAAACAGCTTCACCCTATCTACTTTATCCAGCCTGTTCATGATTTTGAAGATCTCTGTCAATTCTCCTCCCAACTTTATTCTCTTCAAGGAGACCAGTCCCAAATTCTTCAACTTATCTTCATCATTCAAGTTTCTCATGCCATGGAACCATTCTTGTAAATCACTTTCTGTATTCTCTTCAATGTATTCATATCTTTCCTATAATGTGGCCCACACAACTGTACACAATATTCCAGCTGAGATCTAACAAGTGTTTTATACAAATTCAACATCACCTCCCTGCTCTTGTACTCCACGTGCCTATTAATAAAGCCAAGAATGCTGTATGCTTTACTTACTGCTCTGTCCACTGTCCTGCCACCTTCAATGATCTGCGCACATATCCACCAATGTTCGTCTGTTCCTGCACCCTTTTTCAAATTGTACTTCCTATTTTATTGTCTTAAATGTTCTTCCAATCAAAATGTATCACCTCACACTTCTGGGTATTGAACCTCATCTGCCACCTATCTGTCCACTCCACCGACTTGTCAATGCCCTTTTGGAATTTCACCCTGTCTTCCTCACAGTTTACAATTCTTCAAAGTTTCGTGTCATCTGCCAACTTTGAAACTGTCCCCTGCACACCGAGATCCAGAGGTCCTGATACTGACCCCTGGGGAACCCCATTACAAACCTTCCTCCAGCCAGAAAAACATCCATTGACCATTGCTGTCTGTTTCCTATGACTTAGCCCATTTTGTATCCTTTACATTGTCCCTTCTATACCATGACCAATAACTTTTCTCATAATTCTGTTGTGTGGCACTGTATCATATGCATTCTGGAAATCCATGTATACCACACCAACATTACCCTCAATGACCCTTTCTGTTACCTTGTCATGGTTTCAAAATACTAGTAATTTAGGTAATATGTTCTAAGTTGATCTATTGAGCTTCTTTCTTTTATTGGAACATTTTGCTTGATCTACTGGTGCTTCCAGGGCCTTATAGGGACAGGCCATTTAATCATAGGTAGCATAGAATTATTGCTGATTCTTGACATCTCTATTTAATCGATGAACTGTGATCGACAATCTTTGTTTATAATATTTTTGGGACTGCATGTACATTAGGCATCACACTCTGGGTTAAATTGTATGTTTTTAATTTGTAGCCTGAAATTTGCACTCAAATTTGCAGTTTCCTTAACCTGCAGCAGTTACGCTCTGATTGACCTGAGCTTGTATTTAACCAACAACAACTACAAATAGTGGCCTTAGAGATCAGAGGTCTACTTTTGCTGAGCATCATCTGGAATAAGATACCTGTCATAAAGAGGTATTTCCGACTGAAAAACCCTATCTCTTTACAAAGGAACCTCATTTTAATGTCATACCACTTTGTTCTGTAATAATATCAGACTTCGCACCACCCTAATGCATAAAATCCTGGCTATAGTGTCTAATCCGTTTGCTTTCTCAGCCCCTACCATCTGCTGATTCTTGCTCAACAGTTGCTGATTCCATTTGGCTCCTGAATTCACTTCTTCAGGACACAGTTTGAAAGGCTTGGAGTCTCCACTGGCAGCTGACCAAGGCTTGAGGTTATTGTGGCTGCAGCAAATGGCGAGGAATGGGGGTTCACAGCCAAAGGGAAGTATTAGGCCATTCAACAAGGTGGGTGTTTGCAGAACTGAAGAGAAAAGCTGGATGCATGAAACAAAGCTCAGTCAGTGAGATGCAATCAAGCAGGTTGGGGTGAAGTGTTACTGCAGATGGGATGAAGTGAATCACTGCGAGCAGGCATCGAGGCAGAGTACAGTCCCTGGCAGGTACTTTAACACTCTGGTCTGTGCCATGACCCCAGTTCACAGCACCAGCAAAATTATGGGCCCTTCACAAGCTCAAAACCCACATGCTTCCCAGTGGAATGGGATCCAAGGGCTACCATGTGACGTCAAAGAGAAACCTTTCTTATGTCTCTCCTTTACTGTGCCCTCCCCTTCTCCATTAACTTACTTATCTCTTCATTTACTGACCCTCCCCCTCTCCATTTATTGCCTCCTTTCTCTCCATTCACTGCCCCTTCCCCTCTCTGTTTTATTCCCCTTTCCACCAATGCTGCCTCTGCTCAGTTTTATTGCCCGAGTGGGCAACCTCACCTCAGTGACATTGCTCATTATCTTTGGCCATTTGGCCCACTATATTTATTATGATTCTAGACTAACCTACACCAATTCCTGCTCAGTCCCACTCATTTTCTAAAATGTTCTATCTTCCTTCACTGGCAGCTATTCAACTACATGAATGTTCACTGGAGAGCTTCATTGATCCTTAGCCACTGATCACAACAAGGGGTCAGTCAGGAATGACCAAGCCCATGTGTCAGCAACACAGATCGTAGCTTCAGACACTCCATATGTGGAGGTTGGGCTGGAGGTATGAGCCAGAATGCGCAATATTTGATCAAAAGGGAGCTTACATATGGGAGAGACAGGGGTGTGTCGATAAATGGGAGGCACAGGAGGAATTAGAGACTAGGGAATCAATGATATCCTGGGAAACAGGAGATTGTGGGGGTGTCAGAGAGAGTCAGGAGGAGGAGACTGGGATAAATGGGAAATGGAGTGGGAGAGAGCAGGAAATGGGAGAATGTGAAAGATTCCCAGGATTATTAAGCAGAAGGAAAGAGAAAGGTTCAGATGACTGAAGAGGGAACTGGCACATGGCAGTTGAGAATTGGGTTCAAAGGAATGGGTTGAGATGGAGGTTAGCGAGAGGGGTGAGTTTCAGAGTAAGGGTGCTATTGAGGGTTGGAGTTGACATGCCATCCCACCAGACCCTTCTCAAGGACCTGTGAAGTTGTCCCAATCTCCCTCAAACTCTGTCCCACTAACTTGGTGCCCTCATCCCATTCATTTCAGTTTGTTCCACTTCAGTCTCACTAACCCTCAGCCCCTCAAGTTTTTGGTTTGAATTTGCACTTGACCAGGTGCCCAAAGGAAGTGTACTGAGCCTTGGGCTCCAGGAAGCCCTGGTGGTTATGGTATTCCTTTGCGGCTTGCTCTACGTTACCTCGGTTGTGGGTACAGCAGTGGCAGAAGGAAAGAGGTCTTCGCCGCGGAGCTCCAACAAGGGCCTCAACTTCAACAAGAGAGGTGAAAGAGAAGCAAAGCACAGGAGCAGAGTGTGAGAGGGACAGAAGAAGAGGGCGAAGGAAAGAATCTAATAATGTGAGGGGAGGAGAAACAAATGGGAAGAAATGACAAGGGAAACAAGAATAGGATGAGATAGTGCCACTGTTTGCGGCAATCCTGAAACCAATAGCAGATACCAGACATGCAATCCAGGGTTAATCAACTAGACACCTACAGGGTGGCCTATGATGAGAAACACTGTCCAGTTTTCAAAACCTCAAACGTATGTTTACCAACCTGCTCAAGGGACTTTCAGAGTGGGCCACAGCACAACCACAACAGCCCATTGCATCATGGGAAGCTGGGGCAAGAGACTAACACAATAGTGCACCAAAGCTGAAACACTGTCACAGTAACCATGTCAACAGTCATTCTCAGCACTTCACTTTCAAACAGAGTGGTAACAGGAGTGAGAGTTAGAGAGAGAGAACAAGAAAGTAAATCAGACAGTAAATGAGACAGAGGGTGGGTGTAGGGTGAAACAGAGAGAGATCTATACAAAGTGTGTGAGAGAGTCTGACAATGTGAGAAAAACAGAGAGACAAACAGTGTAAAAGTCAATATGAAAAGCTCAGCACCAAATAAAGCAGAACCTCAAAGTTAACAATCTCTGGAAACTGATATAGGGGAAATGTGATTAGAGAAATGAATGTGAGGCTGAAAGACTGGTGTGGAAATAGTGGGCTCCAGTTTGTGTAATACTGGTATCAATATTTGGGAAAGTCTCTACCATCGAAGCAGTCTCCATCTGAAAAGTTCTGGATCTGGTGTTCTTACTGAGTGCATAATACAGGGAAGATTTTAAATTCAATCATGAGGAAAAGGGATCAAACTTGGGACCATGTGATAAATCAAAGAAAAGATGCAAAGCAAGTGTAAAGATATTAATATGGGAACTTATGGATAGACTGTGACAGGAAGGGATAGAAAAGTACAAATCTAACAGAAAAGCAACAGTTAATGTTAAAAGTTACAAAAATAATAAAAGGACAAAGCTGAAGGTTCTGTATCTGAATACACATAACATTCAAAACAAAACAACTGAACAGAAAGCACAAATAGAAGTGAATAAGTAGGATCCAGTAACCATTACAGAGGATGACCTGGATTGGGACCTGGATGTTGAAGGGTGCAGGGTGGTTAAGAATGACAGGATGCTAGGCTAAACCAGCAGTGGCTCTGTCAATTAATAATGGAATTAGCACAATCGGGAGGGTTGGCCCATGTTAAGGAAAACAAGATGATTACATAGAGATAATAAGAAAAATAATAAAGGCAAGAAGTCACTTGTGGGAGAACAAGGTGTGGAGCTGGATGAACACAGCAGGCCAGGCAGCATCAGTGGAGCACAAAAGCTGAAGTTTTGGGTCTGGACCCTTCTTCAGAAATGGGGGATGGGAAGAGTGCTCTGAAATAAAGAGAGAGGGGGAGGCGATGATAGAAAGTGGATAGTGGAGCAGATAGGCAGAGAGAAGACGGACAGGTCAAGGAGATGGGGATGAAGCCAGTAAAGGTGAGTGTAGGTAGGGAGTTGGGATGGGGGTTGGTCAGTGAGGAGGGAGGGGCGGGTAGGTGGGAGGGAAGACAGACAGGTCAAGGAGGCAGGGATGATGCTAGAAGAGGCAAGTGGAGTGTAGGTAGGAAGTGGGGGTGGGGGTTGGTCAGTGAAGTGGGAAGAGCAGATAGGTGGGAGAAAAGACGGACAGGTCAAGGAGGCGGGGATAAGAGGGGGTGCTGGTCTTGGGATGAGGTCGGGGGTGGGGAGATTTTGAAGCTAGTAAAGTCCACATAGAGACAATAGGGTTGTAGGGTTCCCAGGCGGAATATGAGGTGCTGTTCCTCCAGTTTTCAGGTGGCATCGTTGTGGCACTGGAGGAGGCCCAGGATGGACATGTCGTCCAAGGAGTGGGAGTGGGAGTTGAACGGGGAATGGGGTTGAGAAACATATCAGCCATGATCAAATGGCAGAGCTGATTCTATGGGGCAGAAATATGCTCCTATGTTTTACACCTTAAAGTGGTGAGTTGGCATATAACGGACTATGTAGATGATGAGGGTCTTACGGGATATGAAGGGTAATGGGAGACAGGTAAATTGGCAGGGACTATAATCAGGAGTGGGGGGGGGTCAAAGGGTCTTGACAACGTGGATGATGATGGGATATATCTTCTTGTGGGAGAAAGTAGTCCATTCCTGCTGAGTAGCCTAGTCTTGCCTCTAATTCATCTGCTTGTATGAGACAGTGAAATTGAGAGACACGCAGGGAGAAAGACATGAGCGCAAGAGTGAAATCGAGTGACAAGAGATAGAGACTGAGACTGTGAGGGACAATATGGAAGAGAGTCAGCGGCAGAAAGAATAAGTGAGAGAGGTAGTGTGAGAGCGCAAGAAAATGAGGCTGAGTAAGATTGAGAGAGGGATATAGAGATGCTGTGAAACAGTATGAGGGAGACAGTGAGAACCAAAGAATGAAGCAGAGAAAGCATGAAAGATACAAAGAGACAGAGAGGCTAAGTGAGTGAAAAAAAGCATCTGAGACAGGAATGTGTGGGAATGAAAGACAGCAAGAGACAGGCAGAGAGAGAGTCAGGGAGAATGTGAGTGACACATCATGAAAGAGTCAGAGAGTGAGAATGCAGTAGGGGGAGCAAGATTCGCCAGGGAATGAACCAGAGTAAGTGTCAGGCAGAGCTGTAACTGAAGATGCAGTAGGGACAGAGGGAGACGGAAAGTTTATGAGTAAGTTTCATTCAAGAAGAAAGGAACGAGAGGTGGAGAGACAGAATATAGATGTGAGAAGGGAAAGGTATAGAAGCATAGAATCATACAGTACAGAAGAGGCTCTTTGGCCCATTGAGTCTGCAGTGGAGGAGAGAATGAGGAAGAGTAAGATATTGAGATATTGATTCTTCATAACACTTCACAACACCACATGTACAGGTCAGAAGGCAAGGCCCTGTTTGTGTAACGGTTAGTCTGTCTCAGATACCATTGTTAAATCAGATTAGTTTATTAGAACTCCAGCTGCTGGGGCCTGTACAGCAGGCGAACTATTCTATCTAGAGCAAAAGAAATTTGTTTGCCTGAGCCAGTGTGGCAATAGGAAAACAGATTCCACAAGAAAAGCATAAACAACTTCTGTCATTGATCATGTTAACAGTGCAGAACCACAAAAGATAAGTCAGCCTCACTGGTTAACAAATGCAGCCACTACTTGAGATGGGAGGTAAAAGGGTGTGAGAGTGATGGAGAAGGTACTGTGAGACAGTAATTAAAATAAGCATTTGAATTAATACAGAACATCAGGAATTTATAGTCTTCTTTTAAAACAAGCAAACAAATGGCTGGATTCTAATAGTCATGGCCTTGAATTGCTTTAACACTGATCAGTAACTTTTGCATTGACTGGCCCTTTACCACGAGCCACAGAGAGCAGCAGGATGATCAAAGAGTGGCACTTGAAACATCCGCTGGCACCCCTGCAATTGGCAGCTGCTTTCCACTCTCATTGCCTCTGACTTGTGGACTCAAGTACAAGATGGACATTAATACGCAGGCTACTGAACAATGGGCCCATCACAACTTGGAATAGAGCTCCATCTGGCAAAACACATGTGTCAACTTCACCTTAGCCAATGACAGGAGGAGGGGCTGGAATCCAGGGACAATCCCAATGTTGGAAGAGAGTGTGGACAGTGAAGGGGTGAAGGGGGAATCCAGGAACCATTCCAACGTTGGAGCATAGTGTGGACAGTAACAGGACAAGGAGCAGGAATCCAAGAACAATCCAAATGTTGGAGCAGAGTGTGGACAGTGATGGGGAAGATGAGGAATCCAGGAACCTCCCAATGTCGAACAGAGTGTGCACAGTGACAGGACAAGTAGCAGAAATCCAGGAAAAATCCCAATGTTGGAATGCAGTGTGGACAGTGACGGGGAAGAGGAGGAATCCATTACAATCCCAATGTCAGAGTGGAGTGTACACAGTGATGGGGTGAAAGAGGAATCCAGGAACAATCCCAACGTTGGAACGGAGTGTGGACAGTGACAGTTGGAGAAATCCAGGAACAATCCCAATGTTGGAACAGAATGTGGACAGTGATGGAGAACAGGAGGAATCCAGGAACAATTCTAATGTTGGAGCAGAGTGTCGATAGTGACTGGGAAGACGAGAAAACCAGGAAAAATCCCATTGTTGGAGTGGACTGTGGACAGTAATGGGGAAGAGGAGGAATTCAGTTACAACCCCAATGTTGGAATGGAGTGCGGAGAGTGATGGGGAAGAGGAGAAAACCAGGAACAATCTCAACGTTGAAGCGGATGGTGGACAGTGATGGGGAAGGAGAGGAATCCAGGAACAATCCCAATGTTGGAGCAGAATGTGGACACTGACAGGAGGAGGAGCAGGAGTCCAGGAACAATCCCAATGTCAGAGTAGAGTGTGGAGAGTGATGGGGAAGAGAAGGAATCCAGTTACAATCCCAATGTTGGACTGGAGTGTGGGCAGTGACAGATGGAGGAATCCAGGAACAGTCCTAATGTTGGAGCGGATTGTGGACAGTGACAGGAGGAGGAACAGGAATCCAGGAACAATCCCAATGTCGGAGTGGAGTGTACACAGTGATAGGGTGAAGGAGGAATCCAGGAACAATCCCAGCGTCGGAGAGGATTGTGAGTGGTGACAGGAGGAGGAATCCAGGAACAATCCCAATGTCGGAGCGGATTATGGACAGTGATGGGGAAGAGAGGGAATCCAGGAACAATCCCAATGTCGGAGTGGATTGTGGACAGTGATGGGGAAGAGCAGGAATCCAGGAACAATCCCAGTGTCGGAGTGGATTGTGGACAGCGGCAGGAGGTGGAATCCAGGTCCAATCCCAATGTTGGAACGGAGTGTGGACAGTGATGGGAAGGTGGAGCAGTCCGGATATAATCTAGAATGTTAAATGTCTGAAAAAAGCAGCATATTGTAGAGCTTTTTGTCTTCTAGTCATCAGAACAAAGTTGAGAATGCCAGATTTAAAAAATAACATCAAATTATAAGTTAGAAAAAGAGAGTGGTGATTGGTTGGCAGGTTGACTTGGATTTTCTGAGGCATTGCTATGGATGGGGCAGCACGGTGGATCAGTGGTTAGCATTGCTGCCTCACCGCACCAGGGACCAGGTTCAATTCCAGCCTCGGGCGACTGTCTGTGTGGAGTTTTCACATTCTCCCTGTGTCTGCGTAGGTTTCCTCTGGGTGCTCCAGTTTGCTTCCACAGTCCAAAGATGTGCAGGTTACGGTGGATTGGCCATGTTAAATTGCCCATTGTGTTCAGGGATGTGTAGGTATGGTGGAATAGCATTGGGGAAAAAATGCAAGGTTACAATGGATAGCGTAGGGTGGGTGGATCTGCGTGGGATGCTCTTTAGAGAGTGGGTATGGACTTGCTGGGCTGAATGGCCTGTTTCCACACTGTACGGATTCTATGAAATAGCAACAGAGATCTACTGCTTCCTGAGCTCCTGGGTCATGAAACATTCCTCAAGGCTGAAACATCTAGGTTGTGATTACACAAAACAGGTTCCTGGTTAGGAATGGATGTTGCTTTCAACAAGTTCAATGTGCCATGTTACAAACTCAGCTGATGATCTACAATTGGCTGTAGTGTAGGTATTAATGCACTTAGGATTACTCTGCAAGCACTGAATTGCAGAAGTACGTCTAACAGTCGACATTTCATATTGTGTTGAGGCTGAGTAGGTCTGTACTCTACTTGTCATACACAATCAAAGGAACTTGCTGTTTGACTCAATCAGCTACTTGCTACAAAGTAATGCCTCCATACCAGGCATCAGTCAAACTCAAACACGAGGGGCTCAATTCTTTGATGCGTCTGTTTGGGCTAAGGACAGCATCCTGTTTGTGGAAAGCACCACTCATATCACCACTTCACAACAGCAGCATGAAACATCCTCCTGAACTTTTTGTTCAAGTCACTCAAAACTTGCCAACCAATCAGCACACTCTTCTGTAAAAGTTGTGGCGATTCTTTGAAATTTGGTATTCTTGTGGTTGTCCTGACAAGTGCAAAACAAATAGCTTTAACAACATGCACCTCTTCAAAAAGATTCAAATTCAGTACCACCATGCAACTGAAATTTAAATTCATGCGAGGAGCATGCTCACAGTGTTAACTAACACAGACATGTAGGAATGAAATCTGGATACCACTCACTGATGTCAATGATACTGGTCCAATGTCAAAACATTCAGGGCTCTGTGCTGCAACTGAAAGGTCAAATAAAAACAGCTGGACAGATATCTTGCTATAACAGCACTGTCCTTGCCTCTCTTCACTACCAATCCTTCCTCCATCACCATCCATCTCTCTGCCATCATCCGTCCATCCGCCATCATCCATCCATCCACCACCATTCATCTCTCCACCATTCTTCCCTTCCTCCATGACCATCTATCTCTCCATCACCCTCCGTCAATCCACAACATCCGTCCATCCATCACCATTTGTCCATCCATCCACCACCATCCGTCTCTCCACCATTCCTCACTCCCTCCATGACCATCTGTCTCTCCATCATCCTCCCTCCCTCCACCAGCATCCATCCATCCTTCACCCTCTGTCCATCCATTACCATCCGTCTCTCTGATGTCATCCGTCCATCCACCACCATCTGTCAATCTTTATCATCTGTCCATCCACAACCATCTGTCTCTCTACCATTCCTCCCTTCCTCCATGAGCATGTCTCTCCATACCCTCCCTCCCTCTACCACATTCCCTCTCTGCCATCATCCATCCATCACCACCATCTGTCTCTCCACCATTCCTCCCTCCCTCCATGACGATCTCTCTCCATCATATTCCCTCCACCATCAGCCGTCCATCCACCATCCCTTCCTCCATCACACTGTCCCCATCACCCTCTCTCCAACCACCATTATCCCTCCTCACATCAGCCCTCTCTCCACCACCATCTGTCTCTCTGTTACAACCCATTCTTCCTTACAGGCCATCTCTCTTTAACTGACCATACTAATCTTTATTAACATTCATTCTTCCAGTACCAGCCATCTCTTTGTTACTCTCCATCTCTTCACTACAATCTGTCAACATTCACCTCTCCTTTACAAATTCTAATATTTTCTATCTCTGTTACCTTCTATTTCTTCATTACAATTTCTTCATTAATCTCCATTTCTCCATTATCAATTCTCTCTATTAACTGCCATCTATCCATTACAAACTCTGTACGACAATCCATCTCTCCATTACTGTCCATTTCTCTGTTACCTTCTGACTCTTCATTACCATCTATCGCTCTGTTACCATCTGTCTCCAATATATCTGTCTTTCTGATAATATCTGTCCCTCTCTGTGTTACCACCCAACTCTTTCTTTCACCACCCATCTCTGTAGCGGTTCAAGAATGTGTCTTACCAGAATTTTCTCAAGGGCAACTGAGGATGGCCAACAAATCTCATGAAGAAATCTAAAAAAAATTCCCTTTCTTACTGTAAGTATTACAATTCATTTCCCCATTACTATCCAGTCCTCTACATTACCAACCAGCACCCCATTACAAACGGTCTCCAGTATCTTCCATTTCTCCCAGACTTCACACACAGTTTCTAATTGATTGTCTATTCGAATGGCACTCAGGTCAATAACAGTGTTTATACAAACCAAGGGGCTGTGATCAGCTGACACAGACACACCCAGGAACTGACCCTTGACATAAGGGGAGATCAGCTGACAAGCATGTGACCGATTACTGTTTTTAGAGACAGCAGGCTTCTATCCTGCTCCTACCAAGCAGGATCCCTCTTAGTTCATTAGACACTGGACCAGCCAGGGGTGAGGACGCAGCCACTAGAACCAGCTGAAACTAAAATGAAAGGGATGCAGCCAGGGAGGGAACTGACAGGAAAGGAATTAGAAAGAGGGGTGAAAGTCAGCAGGTTAGGAATGCAGAAGGACAGCCATACGTACCACCCAGATGCAAGTCGAGGATTTCACTGTAACTAGACTCTCCCCAATAGTCTATAATAAGATTAGAAAGAGTTAATGTACAGTGCCAGGCAACAGGCAATAAAGAACATGCATACACACATATACATGCTACAGAAGAGGCAGCTCAGAAATCCAAACTGGGCATAAGCAGCAGTCTTCTCCACCAAATCTTATGCCACATACTTTTCTCCATGGGCAATGCATTCCTGTCCAGTGTGTCCCTCCTCTGTGACAGTGTGTTACTCCCCTGTGACAGTTTGTTACTCCCTCTGTGATAGTGTCACTGGAGAGTAAAAGTCTATGTTACTCTCTATGACAGTCTGTTATTATCTCAGTGACACTGCGTCACTCCCCTGCGACAGCCCGTTACTCCCCCTGTGGCAGTATATTACTCTTCCTGTGACAGTGCGTTACTCCCCGTGACAGTGCGTTACTCCCCGTGACAGTCCATCACTCTTTGACAGTGTGTTACTCCCCCGTGTCAGCGTTACTCCCGTGAATGTGCGTCACTCCCTGTGATAGTCCATTATATCCTTGTGACAGTGCGTCACTCCCCCTGTAACAGTGCATTACTCCCTCTGTGACACTGCGTCACTCCCCCGTGACAGCCTCTTACCCTCTTGTGATGGTGCATCACTCCCTGTCTCAGTGTGTTACTCCCTGTGACAGTGTGCTACTCCGTGGCAGTGCAGTACTCTTTCTGTGACAGCGCATCACTCCCCTGTAACAGTGTGTTACTATCCCTGTGACAGTGCATTACTTCGTGACAGTGCATCATTCCCCTGTGACAGTGTGTCACTTCCCTGTGACAGTGTGTTACTACACATGACATTGTGTTACTCCCTGTGACAGTGCGTCACTCCTGTGACAGTATGTTACTACCCCTGTGACACTGTGTTACTCCCTGTGACACTCCCTGTGACACCGTGTTACTTCTGTGACAGTCCATTATTCCCGTGACAGTCCGTTACTCCCCTGTGACAGTGTGTTACTACCCCTGTTACAGCGTGTTACTATCCCTGTTACCTTGTATTGACCAAGTGATTGTACTGAGGATATGTTTGGTCATGTGGTTTTGCCAGGTGATAGAATGGACTGCCTGTTATTCCAGTTTGCTCTTTTTTATGCTGGCCTCTTGTGAATGCTGCACTATCTGGGCTGCCTCATTGATCAGGAAACATGCAGACAATGAAAACAGTGAGAGAAAAAGAAAAACTGGCCAGTCAGAAACCCATCACAGTTTGGAGCCCAGAATGAGGGTGTTTGTGAAGTAGCAGAGACACGTACAAGCTGATAGTCAGTGTAATCTGTTTGGTGATAAATCCACTCCTGAAAACATTTAGCCCTTTCCACCTTTAATACTGACCAGAAGGAAGTCGATGAGGAGCAGCCCACAGCTGCATGGCCGAGTCACTTGAGGACAGCATGACTAGTGTGTGTGGAATACACAGTTTGACAGGAGAGAAAGGGCTGACTTTCCAGTGTGGCATCTCCATCCAATGTGTGTGGTGTGGGCACCTTTGTGATACTTTTGTGGCTGATCAGCTCACATTAACTGTTGAGATTCATGTGAAAAATAGCATTTAGACAGAAAAAGTCCAGGAAATGTCGACACCTCATCGGGTGAGGTGAGAAATGATCCTGTCAGAATAAGAAGAACAAGGTGCTGAACAAATTTCCTTGACTCTTGTATCACTTTTTTCTGCAGCACTGCGCACAGTGTTGCAACTAGAAACACCAGCTCTGAACTCAGCACCACAATAGACATTGGAAGGATAAATTGAATGGACAGAGGAGCTGGAAGAAAACAACACATTCATCATGCTACCCACAATTAAAACACTTTGCTGTTACAAACTAAAGTTCACTGACACTTGGCCAGGTCAGCGATTGACCTCTGGTGGAAATGAGAGACCCTGTACAGGTTAGGGATTGACCCCTTGACAAGACAGGGATTGACCCCTGGATGAGTCACAGTTTGACCCTTGGAGGGGTAGGGTGTGATGCAGAACAGGTCAGAGAATGACCCCGAGTGATCGGGTCACCTTAAAGGCGGATTGGGAAGACACATTTCTCAAAAATGAACAACGTATGCCCTAAGTTGTGAGGTATATTGCCAGCATCCAGTCCATCCTTAACCTGTAGGAAGTTAATGTGCGTTTATCAGTTAAGCTTGCAAGCTGGCGTGGCCCTTTGTAGACATACAGAGAAAAGGGACAGGTACCTGCTTCTCCACGGAGAGCTTTCTCAACAGCCACACCTCTCTCCTCCAGCTGACGCTGCTTCTCCTCCACCTGCTCGAGCTGTCGCTGAATAATCTGTTGAAACAAAGCAGCTAAATCAGGCTGACTTTGATAGTGACTAGAACATCCTCTACC
Source organism: Rhincodon typus (assembly GCF_021869965.1). Classification (NCBI taxonomy): domain Eukaryota; kingdom Metazoa; phylum Chordata; class Chondrichthyes; order Orectolobiformes; family Rhincodontidae; genus Rhincodon; species Rhincodon typus. The sequence goes on from NC_063349.1 coordinate 980,768, forward strand.
ATGCGATACCATCATTGACAAAGGTAAAGTTCTGCATAGTCCTACCAGACCATAGGGCTCCTCTCTCATGACAGACAACTGATGGTGGTTTAATGTGAGGGTCACCACGACACATGTGAGGGGAGGGTTGAGAGGGCGAATCCTATATGGTAACTTCAGTAGGTATGTGAATTGAACCCATGGTGCTGGTATCACTTTGCATCACAAACTGGCCGTCTGGCCAACTGAGCTCAACAACCTTCACATCATAGATGCGGTATGCCCTAGTGCACATAGTGTACCATTACGGATATAGTGTGCTCGAATGTAACATAGCAGCGGCACAGTGGTTCAGTGGTTAGCACTGCTGCCTCACAGTGCCAAGGTTCTGGGTTTGATTCCAGCCTCAAGTGACTGTCAGTCTGGAGTTTGCACCTTCTCCCTGTGTCTGTGTGGGCTTCCTTTCACAGTCCAAAGATATGCACGTTACGGTGGATTGGCCATGGTAAATTGCCCATAGTGTCCAGGAATGTGTGGGTTTGGTGGATTAGCCATGGGAAATGCAGGGTTGAAGAGACAAAGTGGGGGTCTGGATCTGGGTAGGATGCTCTTTGGAAGGTCATTGTAGACTCGATGGACTGAATGGCCTGCTTCCACACTGTAGGGATTCTATGACCCTAGAGCACCATTGTGGGTATAGTGTAGCCTCGTGTACAATTATGGGTATAGTGAACTCTTATGCAATATAGTATACCATTGTGGGTAAAGAATATCTAGTGTAACATACTGTACCATCATTGATATAGTGTGCCTGAGTGTAACATTGTGGGTTAGGTGTAATCTAGTGTAACATAGTGTACCATTATAGATATAGTATACCCTAGCGTAACATGGTGTACCCTAGTATAATGTACAGTACAAGGGTGGATAAGGGAAATTGGATTTTTAGAAGGCTTTTTGTAAAATCCCACACAGAATGTTAGTGAACAAAAGTAAAGTGTATGGCATTAGGTGTAATATACTGGGTCAGATTGAGCAGGATGTACTTCAGCTGGAACGGGGTCTTCCCATTTGGGTGACACAGGTAGACTGGCATTGCTCACTGCACTGATACCTTCACCCAGCTTGGTCCCTGTCATGGGAGATCCCAGGTCTTGCTTACTGACCTGTGCCCTGTGCAGCCTTTTCAGCTCCTCCTGCTTGGCCTGTCTCCGAGCTGCCCTTTGCACCCTCCGAGTCAGCTTGGAATTGAGCTCCTCCTCAGTGTAGGGTTTCTGAAATTAGAGAAACAAGTTTTCACCTCTGCTCAATAGCTGAATATGCAAAAATACCATGAAATATTGGTATGTTCTTCCCCAGCGAGGAGCACAGAGATACAGCAAACTACTAGATCCACTTAATACACAGACTGAATATACCGTTGGATCTACTTCTAAGTCTGCACATAGTCAAAAACATATCCTGTGTCAGGGGCACATCACTAAATTCACTCATAGGTAGTCATCATCAGATCTGATTGTGTCACTGGTCATGGTCTCAGAGAGTCCTTGTTTGCCTGATCAGCCTGATCCAACAGCCACACCTCCGACCACATGTTTGGCAGGTGTTTCTGGGAGGTGGAATTGGTCCTTGGCCTTGAAATCACTGCATTCCTTTCTCCAGTTCCTTTTCCATACTTCCTCTTGCCGACGGACATTCTCAAAGAATTGTGGTCCTTTACACAGAAGCTTCCAAGTTGGTTTCTTCTGAACAAGGATCTGTGATGCTTTGAGATCTATGTTGTAAAATCTTGAGGGAAGCCTTTAGGGCGTCTTTGAAATGTTTCCTTTGTCCTCCTTTCATTCAAGTTCCTTCCTTGAGCTGGGTGAAGATGATTTGCTTTGGCAGTTGGAACTCAGGCATCCTAATCACGTGGCCAGCCCAGCACAGTTGGCTTCAGATGATCATGGCCTCGAATCTGGTGCTGTTAGCTGCTTCAAGGATGCTGATATTAGTACGCCTGTCCTCCTTGCTGATGTGGAGAGTCCATCTCAAAGTTGATGGTACTTCTCAAGGGTCTTGAACTAGGTATAGATGCCACCTCAAGTTTTGAAACCATACAGAAGCATGGATGTCATAGTCATTGAAGATTTTCATCCTTTGGCATCAGAAGGTTGCTCTCACAGATTGAATGCAATGTTGAATCTCTGCATCAATGTTAGCCTTAGATGAGAGGTGGCTCCTCAGGTAGGGGAAATGTCTCTCATTTGGGAGGAATTCTCCATTTATGTTGAGGAGGGATGGAATGGAGCTTGCCCTGTGATGGGTTGGTAAAGAACTTGAGTCTTCTTGAGGTTGAGGCTGACTCCAATTTTTCAGTATCCTGTGACTACGAGTGATAAGTATGTTCAGGCAACACACATGACTGGATCAATTGGCAGGATACAAGTGGCTGAAGCAATCTACTGGATTCACTTGAGGGAACTAACAGAATGGATCTACTGCTAGAAAGCATGGACAGTAAATCACTAGATGTGCTAATCAGATATGTTTTACAGAACTAGGTGACCACAACAAGACAGGGTGGTATAATGAAGGAAGCACAGCAATGCCAGGATTGGAGAGGTGATGGCCTAGTGGTGTAATAGCTGGACAGTTCATCCAGATGCCTGGTAACGTTCTGGGAACCTGGGTTTGAATCCTGCCATGACAGATGGTGAAATTTGAATTCAGTAAAAGAGTTAAGAATCTAATGATGATCATGAAATCATTGCCAATTGTTGGAAAAACCCATCTGGTTCACTAACGTCCTTTAGGGAAGGAAACTGCTATCCTTACCTGGTCTGGCCTACACGTGATTCCGGACTCACAGCAATGTGGTTGACTCTGAACTGCCCTCTCGGCAATTAGGGATGGGCAATAAATGCTGCCTAGCCAGTGACGCCCTCATCCCGTGAATGAATAAATTTAAAAAGTCACCAACTGTCTTAAAATGATTAGTGGTTATTACAAATGGGAAATCAGCAAAGGATAGCCCATTGGCCAATTTCTTCCTTTTTGTCCTGATATCCATTTTCACAACATCTGCCTTCCCTCCCATCCCAAAGAGACCACAGCTTATCATACTGTTCATCTCACTGTGCCCATCACACTTTATTCTGCAGATTCCTTCCCCTTCCCTCCATTTTTATAACCAGTATCCACAGGAAACATGAGGAATGAAACTTGTTGCTGCAGTTCATTCAGAGGCTTGAGAGTCTGTAAACTCTCTCCCATAGAAAGTGGTGAAGACAGAGTTATTAAATTTTTTTAGGCAGATGCAGGTAGATTCTTGACTAAGGAAGCAGTCAAAGATTATCAAAAATAGGACTCTTCTACGGAAACTCAGTTCTGTGGTTTCTATTTTTATACCATTAATACCTATTTTGCATAGAGATCACTCCTCTACTACCATTAGCTCTCCCTTTGTCTTTTACTTGGCACCCTCATCATCTGATATCTTCATTCCAAGTTTTAGACAAAGCATATGATTATCCTTACTGGGATAAGATATAATATTTTAATTTCATGGGGAGACCCTGGAGCCTTGAGACTAAAGGGACAGTGTACTTCCCACAGCCTTAGTCATCACAGAAGGGGTGAGCAATTTCAGCTAGGAGTTAAGGTTGGAAAAGTTAATTATTCTGTTTTGAATGGGGAAGGTGTCAAAGGCGACTCCCTAGAGGTTTCCAAAGAGACGTGAGAGAAAAATGATTATTTCTTGTAATCCAGACATTCTAAACTGGCAGAGGATCAAGAGGGGATTTATATGTTTCTTTGGCTCTGTTTTACCACTCCAGAGTGGTTGGAATATAGAACATTCTTCTGAAAAGAAGCCGATCCTTGCACAATTGTAAAAGAGTTGGACTACAAGAATGAGGGGCTTACAGGGTTACAGACATAAAGTGGGGAAGTGGGAAGAATTATTTTCTGTTTATTTTTGGGATGTGAAAAATGTAGGCGAGACCAACATCTGCCGCCTATCTGTAGTTGCTCCGGTGAATGAACTTTCAAGGAGCCATCATGGGGATGATGGACACTATTTCCGTGCTGTGAGGTTTTACAATTTTATTAATTCAGGGAAACCACAAAGCACAGTGAGATGAGGAATCCGGTAACAGAAAGCATGATCAAGTTGAATAATACAGATGTACTTAAGGGAAAGCTGGATGAATATATAAAGATGAAGGGAATAGAAGGATTTGTTGATAGAGTGAGATGAATAAAGAGGGTCATGTGGAGCAAAAACATGGAACAGAACAATTGGACTGTTCTTGTGTTTTAAATTCAATGTGAGTTCAGATTGGATACAGTGCAGAGTGGTTTCAGTGTGCTTTTAGGATTGCTTGTGTGCTGCTTCCTGTTCACTGCTATCTCCTACTACTGATACACATTCTATATGCACTCTACCTTGTATGTATATGATCTCCTGAAAGCCAGAGCATGAGGAACATAGACAGACTTAAGGAGGAAAAAAGAAGCAATTTAAAATAGCTCACGAAGAACAGAATAAGAAGGCAGTGCACGACAAATCATATCATGCAACAACTGGCACACCATATCACACACCGACACACCTCACCATATTTACACACTAACTGACCATGTTCTGTGTGTGATACAACTTCATCATATCACACACTAACCGAGCATGGCATGTCACACACGAACACACCTCACCATAACTCACACTAAACTATCTCTCCATATCTCACACTAACCAAACACTAACCATATCAACAACTAATACGCTAACCAGTCTTCTTAATGGAATATATCATTGTAATGAAATATCTCTTAAAGTGCTGGTTACACAAAATTAGGCAGGAATGTAAATTGAGAAAAGGCTGCATGGATGCTTCAAGATGATTAGGTAAGGCTGAGTGAACATAATATGAATAAGTGTAAAGTTTTTCACTCCAGTGAAAAATCAATCAAATCAGAAATGGTGATGGTTTGGGAAGCGTGGACATCCAAAAAGATCTGGGTGTCTTTGTCCATGAGTCACTATAAGCTATTTGGTAGGTGCAGCAAAATGAGAGAAGCATGCGTCAGGGCTTCTTCAATGTTAGGAGATATGAGAACCAAATTAAAGATGTCTTGCCGTAATTGTCTAAAAAGCCATAGAAGGGGTGCTACATAGGTTCACCAGATTAATCTCTGGAGTGGAGGATTTGCTTAATGGGCTTGTGTTCTCTATAGTTTCAGAGAATAAAAGGTGATTTCACTGAAACTTATAAAAAGAGATGTGGGTAAGATGTTTCCACTGGCTGATTAGTCTAGTCGCAGGGGAGGTAATCTCTGAATAAGGGTCAGGCCATTTAATACTGAGATGAGCTTAAATTTCTTCACTCAGTCATAAATCTTCGGAATTATCTAGTCTGAGGGCTGTGGAAGCTCAATCTTTGAGAAGGTCAAGACAGAAATCAGAGATAACAAGGTGTAGAGCTGGATGAACACAGCAGGCCAAGCAGCATCAGAGGAGCAGGAAGGCTGAAGTTTCGGGCCTGGACCCTTTTTCAGAAATGGGGGAGGGGGAAGGTGGTTCTGAAATAAATAGGGAGAGAGGGGGAGGCGGATAGAAGATGGATAGAGGAGAAGATAGGTGGAGAGGAGACAGACAGGTCAAAGAGGCAGGGATGGAGCCAGTAAAGGTGAGTGTAGGTGAGGAGTTAGGGAGGAGATAGGTCAGTCCAGGGAGGACGGACAGGTCAAGGGGGTGGGATGAGGTTAGTAGGTAGGAGATGGGGGTGGGGCTTGAGGTGGGAGGAGGGGATAGGTGGGAGGAAGGACAGGTTAGGGAGACAGGGATGAGCTGGGCTGGTTTTGGGATGTGGTAGGGGGAGGGGAGATTTTGAAGCTTGTGAAGTCCACATTGATACCATTGGGCTGCAGGATTCCCAAGCAGAATATGAGTTGCTGTTCCTGCAATCTTTGGGTGGCATCATTGTGGCACTGCAGGAGGCCCAGGATGGCCATGTCATCTGAGGAATGGGAGGGGGAGTTGAAATGGTTCGCGACTGCGAGGTGCAGTAGTTCAGTGCGAACCAAGCATAGGTATTCTGCAAAGCAGTCCCCAACACTCCTACACCTCCTCCTACCGCCGCCTTGATCATGACCCCACCCCTGACCACCAAAACATCATCTCCCAAACCATCCACAACCTCATCACCCCAGGTGACCTCCCACCCACTGCCTCCAACCTCATCGTTCCCCAACCCTGCACCGCCCACTTCTATCTCCTTCCCAAAATCCACAAACCTGACTGCCCTGGTCGACCCATTGTCTCTGCCTGTTCCTGCCCCACCGAACTTATCTCCACCTATCTCGACTCCATTTTCTCCCCCTTAGTCCAGGAACTCCCTACATACATCCATGACAGCACCCACGCCCTCCACCTCCTCCAGAACTTCCAATTCCCCGGTCCCCAACACCTCATCTTTACCATGGACGTCCAGTCCCTATACACCTGCATTCCCCATACAGATGGCCTAAAGGCCCTCCGCTTCTTCTTGTCCCGCAGGCATGACCAGTCCCCCTCCACTGACACCCTCATCCGCTTAGCTGAACTCGTCCTCACCCTCAACAACTTTTCTTTCAATTCCTCCCACTTCCTACAGACAAAGGGGGTGGCCATGAGTACCCGCATGGGCCCAAGCTATGCCTGCCTCTTTGTAGGTTACGTGGAACAATCCCTCTTCCGTACCTAGACTGGCCCTAAACCCCACCTCTTCCTCCGTTACATTGATGACTGTATCGGTGCCGCCTCGTGCTCCCACGAGGAGCTCGAACAGTTCATCCACTTCACCAACACCTTCCACGCCAACCTTAAGTTCACCTGGACCATCTCTAATACCTGTCTCTTCTTCCTGGACCTCTGTTTCCATCTCTGGCAACCACCTAGAAACCGAAATCCATTTCAAACCCACCGACTCCCGCAGCTACCTAGAATACACCTCCTCCCACCCACCTTCCTGCAAAAATGCCATCCCCTATTCCCAATTCCTTCGCCTCTGCCGCATCTGCTCCCAGGATGAGGCATTCCACTCCCGTACATCTCAGATGTCCTCGTTCTTCAAGGACCGCAACTTCCCCCACTCAGTGGTCGAGAACGCCCTCGACCGTGTCTCCTGCACTTCCCGCAACTCATCCCTCACACCCCCTCCCCGCAATAACAACCAAAACAGAATCCCCCTCGTCCTCACATATCACCCCACCAACCTCCGGATCCAACGCATCATCCTCCGACACTTCTGCCATCTGCAATCCGACCCACAACCAAAGACGTTTTTCCCTCCCCACCCTTATCTGCTTTCCGGAGGGACCAATCTCTCCGTGACTCCCTTGTCCGCTCCACACTCCCCTCCAACCCCACCACACCTGGCACTTTTCCCTGCAACCGCAGGAAGTGCTACACCTGCCCCTACACCTCCCCCCTCACCCCCATCCCAGGCCCCAAGAACATTTTCCACATCAAGCAGATGTTCACCTGCACATCTGCTAATGTGGTATACTGCATCCGCTGTTCCCGTTGTGGCCTCCTCTACATTGGGGACACCAAGCGGAGGCTTGGGGACCGCTTTGCAGAACACCTACGCTCGGTGCGCACTAAACAACTGCACCTCCCAGTCGCGAACCATTTCAACTCCCCCTCCTATTCCTCAAATGACATGTCCATCCTGGGCCTCCTGCAGTGCCACAACGATGCCACCCGAAGGTTGCAGGAACAGCAACTCATATTCTGCTTGGGAACCCTGCAGCCCAATGGTATCAATGTGGACTTCACAAGCTTCAAAATCTCCCCTCCCCCAC
>NC_063349.1:988676-992559 GCF_021869965.1 Rhincodon typus
CTCATCCCGCCCCCTTGACCTGTCCATCCTCCCTGGACTGACCTATTTCCTCCCTAACTCCCCACCTACACTCACCTTTACTGGCTCCATCCCTGCCTCTTTAACTTGTCTGTCTCCTCTGCACCTATCTTCTCCTCTATCCATCTTCTATCCGCCTCCCCCTCTCTCCCTATTTATTTCAGAACCCTCTTCCCCTCCCCCATTTCTGAAGAAGGGTCTAGGCCCGAAACGTCAGCCTTCCTGCTCCTCTGATGCTGCTTGGCCTGCTGTGTTCATCCAGCTCTACACCTTGTTATCTCAGATTCTCCAGCATCTGTAGTTCCTACTATCTCCAAGACAGAAATCACCCAGTTTCTGGAGACTAATGACATCAGGTGGTATAGGGATAGTGCAGGAAAGTGACATTGAAGAGACAATCAGCCACAATCATGTTGAATGTTGGAGCAGGCTGAACCATCTCAATGGTCTGTTCTTGTTTCTAAACGTCTGCCACTGCTTCTGTACTGTTTTATCTGCTTAACAGATTTCCCAGTTCAGTATGGCCAACTCTGTCATCATTCTCTCTAATGTGAAACTTTGTCATGTTATGACTGTTCTTGTTCTTCAAAATATCTTTACTATCAGGTCACTCATTACTCCTGTCCAAATGGTGGGTCCCTTGATCAGAAACAGAGCTCCTGTGAATGAGGGACACTCCTCAAAATTCCAGGTAAACCAGACACAATGTGCCAGGTGAGCTCACAGCATGTGCAGTGACTGTGTGTTACTGGTTGAATACCCAGTAGAGTGGCATGTGGATCAAATCCACCTCCACTAGGGCCTGAAATTCCATCCCATGTTTATGTATTGGTTATCATATTGTACGCAGTTATTTCAAACATCATGCCCTCCTGTTTTCACAAAGGCTGTGAGTATTCCAACAGAGTCTTCAGTTCAAAAACAAAAACAGAAATTGCTGGAAAAACTCAACAGGTCTGGTAACATCTGTGGAGAGAAAGCAGAAACAATATTTTGGGATAACAAGGTGTAGAGCTGGATAAACACAGCAGGCCAAGCAGCATCAGAGGAGCAGGAAAGCTGATGTTTCGGGCCTAGACCCTTCTTCAGAATATTTTGGGTTCAGTGACCCTTCTTCAGAGCTGTAATGTTAACTCTGCTTTCACTCCTCAGATGCTGCCAGACCTACTGAGTTTTTCCAGCAATTTCTGTTTTTGTTTCTGATTTCCAGCATCTGCAGATCTTTTGTTTTTTTTTTGTTTAGAGTCTTTAGTTCTGTCTTTTGACTATTTTCCCTATTGGTAGACTCTAATATTTGTATATTCTGTCCCACCTGGTCACAGTCTGGAGAATATTCACTGCGGCAGTAACCTGCACAATTGCCGCATCTTTTCCAACTAAACTTCCTCAATTTTTCCTCATTTGCAGCCCCCGACTATTTAGTTTGGCCCCCCGCTGGCTGGCTAGGCTAGAAGCTTAGCGAGACTGATGCTTCTGTCTTTGAGGAGGCAGTGACAAGAGTCACAAAGGACTTTTAGAGGTACCCAAGAGAAACACAGACAGAAGCTGTAGACTTATTGAAGTAGGAGTCAAGGCTGGAAGAATGACAGATGAGCAGAGGAGGGACCGAGCACTAATGACTTGGAGTGGGGGTTTGGAAAAGTAGAACACCTGAAACAGGAGATCTTTAAAAAAAAAATCACTCATGGGATATGGACATCACTACCCATCCCTAGCTGCCCTTGAGAAGGTAATGGTCAGCTGCCTTCTTAAACCCCTGCAGTCCACCTACAATTGACAGAGTCCGGAAAACTGTACACAGTTCCCTTTATCGCTCTGGATGCCCTCTGGTTACTTGCTTTTTCTTTTTATGGAAGTGAGAAACAGAATCAAACACATCACTAGGCAGCTGGAGGAGAGTAGACGGAGAAGAGATTATCACAAATTACAGCAGGGACAGGGATAGTGGGATTAAACAATCTGTGGGGCACAAAGAGGACTGACAATCCAAGCTAATTTGTTATATTATTTACAATCCATAACCAGCTGGGATTTTGTGGAGACACAGTGGGGAAACATAGAACTGCTTACAGAGTTCCAAACACTGCAACTCCCCAAACAGTCTCAGGCTGAGAATGGGACAGGGTCCAGCACAACTTGAACCTGAAACCTGTACACTCAGCTACAAAAAGAGGCACAACATCTCCGAGTGCACCAAAATACAGCAGTCCAATTCCCCAGTATGCTGTCTAATGCTCCCCAGTACACAAGTATACTGTCTCCTGTTGCTCAGTACACAAGTACGCTGTCTCCTGTTCCCCAATACCTGAGTATGCTGCCTCCTGTTCTCCCATACCCTAGTATGATGCCTCCTGTTCCCCCATACCCCAGTACGCTGCCTCCTGTTCACCCATACCCCAGTACTCCAGTAAGACTGTCTCCTGTTCCTAAATACCTCACTACACTGTTCCTGTTCCCCAATACCCCATTACACTATCTCTGGTTCCCGAATACCCCAATACACTGTCTCCCATTCGCCGATACCCCATACACTGACACCCGTTGTCTGGTGCCCCAGACTGTCTTCTGTTTCTCAATTCCCCAGTACTGAGCCCTGTTCCCCAATACTGCAGCACACTGACTCCTGTTCCCCAATATCCCAGTACACTCACTCCTGTTTCCCAATACTGCAGCACACAGACTCCTGTTCTCCAATATTCCAGTACACTCACTCCTGTTTGCCATATCAGTAAGATCAGGGAAGGTGGTAAAAGACGGGGAGGTGTGGCATTGTTAGTCAAGGACAGTATTACAGTGGCAGAAAGGACGTTTGATGACAACTCGTCTACTGAGGTAGTATGGGCACATTGGATTTGGTACTGAGTAATGAACCAGGCCAGGTATTAGATTTGGAGGTAGGAGAGCACTTTGGTGATAGTGACCACAATTCGGTTACGTTTACTTTAGCGATGGAAAGGGATCGGTATATAAAGCAGGGCAAGAGTTATAGCTGGGGGAAAGGCAACTATGAGGCGATGAGGCAAGATTTAGGATGCATAGGATGGAGAAGGAAACTGCAGGGGCTGGGCACAATTGAAATGTGGAGCTTGTTCAAGGAACAGCTACTGCGTGTCCTTGAGAAGTATGTAGCTGTCAGGCAGGGAGGAAGTGGTCGTGCGAGGGAACCGTGGTTTACTAAAGAAGTTGAATTTCTTGTCAAGAGGAAGAAGGAGGCTTATGTAGAGATGAGGCGTGAAGGCTCAGTGAGGGCACTTGAGAGTTACAAGTTAGCCAGGAAGGACCTAAAGAGAGAGCTAAGAAGAGCCAGGAGGGGACATGAGAAGTCTTTAGCAGGTAGGATCAAGGTAAACCCTAAAGCTTTCTATAGGTATGTCAGGAATAAAAGAATGACTAGAGTAAGATTGGGGCCGGTCAAGGACAGTAGTGGGAAGTTGTGCGTGGAGTCCGAAGAGATAGGAGAGGTGCTAAATGAATATTTTTTGTCAGTATTCACACAGGAAAAAGACAATGTTGTCGAGGAGAATACTGAGATACAGTCTATTAGACTAGACGGGATTGAGGTTCATAAGGAGGACCTGTTAGCAATTCTGGAAGGTGTGAAAATAGATAAGTCCCCTGGGCCGGATGGGATTTATCCTAGGATTCTCTGGGAAGCTAGAGAGGAGATTGCAGAGCCTTTGGCTTTGATCCTTATGTCGTCATTGTCTACAGGAATAGTGCCAGAAGACTGGAGACTAGCAAATGTTGTCCCCTTGTTCAAGAAGGGGAGTAGAGACAACCCTGGTAATTATAGACCAGTGAGCCTTACTTCGGTTGTGGGTAAAGTGTTGGAAAGGATTATAAGAGATAGGATTTATAATCATCT
>NC_063349.1:992569-1081763 GCF_021869965.1 Rhincodon typus
AGGTTACAGAGGGACATAGATAAGCTGCAGAGCTGGGCTGAGAGGTGGCAAATGGAGTTTAATGCGGAAAAGTGTGAGGTGATTCACTTTGGAAGGAGTAACAGGAATACAGAGTACTGGGCTAATGGTAAGATTCTTGGTAGTGTGAATGAGCAGAGAGATCTCGGTGTCCACGTGCATAGATCACTGAAAGTTGCCACCCAGGTTGATAGCGTTGTTAAGAAGGCGTACAGTATGTTAGGTTTTATTGGTAGAGGGATTGAGTTTCGGAGCCATGAGGTCATGTTGCAGCTGTACAAAACTCTGGTGCGGCTGCACTTGGAGTATTGCGTACAGTTCTGGTCACCGCATTATAGGAAGGATGTGGAAGCATTGGAAAGGGTGCAGAAGAGATTTACCAGGATGTTGCCTGGTATGGAGGGAAGGTCTTATGAGGAAAGGCTGAGGGTTTTGAGGCTGTTTTCGTTAGAGAGAAGAAGGTTAAGAGGTGACTTGATAGAGACATACAAGATGATCAGAGGATTAGATAGGGTGGACAGTGGGAGCCTTTTTCCTCGGATGGTGACGGCTAGCACGAGGGGACATAGCTTTAAATTGAGGGGTGATAGATATAGGACAGATGTCAGAGGTAGGTTCTTTCCTCAGAGAGTAGTTAGGGCGTGGAATGCCCTGCCTGCAAAAATAGTAGACTCGCCCACTTTAAGGGCATTTAAATGGTCATTGGATAAACATATGGATGATAATGGAATAGTTTAGGTTAGATGGGCTTCAGATTGGTTTCACAGGTCGGCGCAACATCGAGGGCCGAAGGGCCTGTATTGCGCTGTAATGTTCTATGTTCTATATCCCAGTCCACTGACCTTGTGCCCCAATATTCCAGTACACTCACTCCTGTTCCCCAATATCTCAGTATGACCTCTCCAGTTCCCCGATACCCCAGTATGCCGTTTCCCGTTCCCCGTACACTGTCTCCTGTCCCCGACAACCCAGTACACCAGCTCCCATTCCCGACACCCAAGTACACCGCCTCCTATTCCTCAATATCCCGGGACACTGACTCCTGTTCCCCGATACCCCGGTACACTGACTCCTGTACCCTGATTCCTCAGTACACTGACTCCTGTTCCCCAATGTTCCAATACACTGTCTTGTGTTCCTCGATACTCCAGTACACTGTGTCTGGTTCCCCAATACCATGTACGTTGTCTCCATTTCCCCGATATCCCTGTAGGCCATCTCTGTTCCCCAATACTCCGGTTTGCTGTCTTCTGTTGCCTGATTCCCCAGTACACTGTCTCCTGTTCCCTAACACACCAGTGCACTGTCTGCTGTTCCCCAATACTCCAATACTATCTCCTGTTCCCCAAATCCCCAGTACACTGTCTCCTGTTTCCAAAACCCCAGTACACTGTCTCCTGTTCCCCGAATCTCCAATACACTGTCTCCTGTTCCCAATACCCCTGTACAAAAACAGAAGTTGCTGGGAAAGCTCAGTAGGTCTGGCAGCATCTATGAAGAAAAAATCAGAGTTAATGTTTCGGGTCCAGCGACCCTTCCTCAGAACACACCAGCTGAGCTTTTCCAACAACTTCTGTTTTTATTCATGATTTACAGCATCCACAGTTCTTTTGGTTTTTACCCAATGCTGCAGTCCACTGTCTCCTGTTCCCTGATACCCCTGTACACTTTCTCCTGCTTCCCCATACCCTGTACACTGTCTTCCATTCCCCGATCCCCCAGTTCACATTCTCCTATTGCCCAATGTCCCACTACTGACTCCTGTTCCCCAACATCCCAGTACGCTGACTCTGGTTCCCCAATATCTCAATATACTGACTCCTGATCCCCAACACACCAGTACACTGTCTGCTGTTACCCAACACATCAGTACACTCTCTCCATTAACCCAATACCCCTGGACACTGTCTCCTGTTCCTGATACACCTGTACACTGTCTCCTGTTCCCAATACCCCTGTACAAAAACAGAATTTGCTGGAAAAACTCAGTACGTCTGGCAACATCCATGAAGAAAAAAATCAGAGTTAACGTTTCAGGTCCAGTGACCCTACCTCAGAACACACCTGTTCAGCTTTTCCAGCAACTTCTGTTTTTGTTCCTGATTTACAGCATCTGCAGTTCTTTCGGTTTTTACCCAATGCCGTAGTACATTGTCTCCTGTTCCCCGATACCCCTGCACATTTTCTCCTGTTTCCTGATACACCCGTACACTGTCTTCCATTCCCCGATCCCCCAGTTCACATTCTCCTATTGCCCAATATCCCAGTCTACTGACTCCTGTTCCCCAATATCCCAGTACACTGACTCCTGTTCCCAATACACCTGGACACTGTCTCCTGTTCCCCAATTCCCCAGTACACTGTCTCCTGTGCCCTGACACCACAATTCCCCAGTACATTGTCTCGTGTTCCCCGAATCTCCAGTATACTGTCTCCCTTTTCCAGATACCCCAGTACACTGTTTCCTTTCCCCTGACTCCACAATACCGCAGTACACTGTCTCCTGTTCCCTGATACTCCTGTACACGGTCTTCCATTCCCTGATCCCCCACTACACTGACTCCTGATCCCCAATACCCCTGTGCACTGTCTTCTATTCCCCGATACCCCAGTAGACATTCTCCGGTTGCCCAATACCTCTGTACACTGACACCTGTTGCCTAATACCCCTATACACTGGCTTCTGTTGCCTGATACCCATGTACACTGACTCCTGTTCCCCCCAACCCCAGTACACAGGTCTGTTGTTCCCCAATACCCCAGTATACAGTCTCCTGTTATCCGATACCCTGTACACTTTCTCCTGTTGCCTAACATCCCAGTACACTGTCTCCTGTTCCCAATAGCCACGTACACTGTCTCCTGTTCCCAATAACCACGTACACTGTCTCCTGTTCGCAATAACCATGTACACCGACTCCTGTGCCAGATAACCATGTACACTGTCTCCTGTTCCCCAATACCCATGTACACTGTTTCCTGTTGCGCAATACCCCTGTACACGGATACCTGCTGCCCAATATCCCTCCCTACTTACACCTGTTGCCCAATATCCCTGTATACAGACTCCTGTTGCCCAATACCCTTGTACACTGTCTCCTGTTCCCCAGTAACCCAGTACACTGCCTCCCATTCCCCAAACACCCAGTTCATTGTCTCCCATTTCCCAAACACCCAGTACAGTGTCTCTTGTTCCTCAATACCCCAATACTCTGCCTCCTGTTCCCGAAAACCATACTACACGGTATCCTGTTGCGCATTACCCTATTACACTGTCTCCTGTTTACTAATGCACCAGTACACTGCTTCCTGTTCCCTAAAATCAGTGTTGCAAAGTTGTGTACAGTAATCATGAATCGGAAGGCAGGAAGCTAGAATTTGTTTGTAAAAATAATGACAAGGAAGAAGAGTGCATGGTTCCCTTCAGAGGTAAAGTGCTTTTCCAAGCATAGAGATTTGTACAGAAAAGAATGTGTCTGTATGTAGCTGAAGGCATACAGCCAATTCTGAAATTGAAACATATATCAATTGGCTGTGTGATTAGAAACCTTAGGCTTGTTTTGATGTTTTGGCAACTGTCTGGAATCAGCCAACTGTTTTAAACCAAGCACTTGGCAACTGAAAGCCAATTGAATTTAAATCTGATGGTTTTGACAACCTCAGACCAATGCTATTGTAAAAAAATTGATATATCACCCAAGGTATATAAGGAGAGGGTTTTTGAAAATCAGTATGAGAATGAACTGCCATCTGGGAAATAAGCATTTAGCTCTCACAAGAAATTGCCAGGCACTCTAAGCAAGCACCATCTTATCCATAAAAGGTACCACTGCACTTTGAGCTAAGACTCCTCACAGAAGATTTTACGGAGAAAACATCTCTTACAGCCTGATCGGTGGAAGAAAGGCATTTATGACTTGAGGATAGCAGAAGAAAGGCATGTAGACTTTGAGAGACTAAGTTTTAATTTATTTTCTCATTACTTGAGTTTAAATAAATAGAACTTGTGTTTGTTGGAATAGCATACCAGTAGACTTTAGTTCCATTAGGGAATAGTTAGTAGTTAAGGCAAAATTGTTCCGTTTGTTAGTAATTCTGTTAATTTGTTCACTGTTGGAGTTAAATAAATAAATTGTTACTTATAAAGTGAATATCAAGGAATTTCTTTCATTTAAACTCCCTTTCTCTGTAACAGTTTAACAGATTAGGTGATGAGAGCTTTTCTGGATGTTTTGGGTTTAATTATTAGAAGGGGACCTCTACTCCCACTATAACAGATTGGGGGCTTGTGTTTCGATTTTAATTATCAGAGGCATTTGACCTCCCCTTCTCCCTAACAGCTTGGCGGCTCAAAGTCCGGGATCTGGCCGGTTCGTGTACGGGATCTGAACAGATTTGGACAGATTTAAACAGACTTGGGGATTAGTGTCCTACATCTTTAAATAAAACTTAGGTGAAAAAAGTCTGTTTTATTTTGGTTACTTGTGGTTGGTTAACTGAAAAGTGTGGGAAATGGCTCTTAACATTGCTAATGAGGTTCTGGGATTTGAAAATGTTTACCAAATTTTCCAAGAATTTAAAAAACAGAGGAAGGATATACTTTTAGAACAGCAAACAGGCTAGAATTGGGTTTAACTAGGGACAAGAGGAAAATGGAAATTGTAAAGGAGTTAGTGAAGCATTTAAGTACACCAGAGAAACAAGAAAGTGCAGGGGAGCTAAAAAAAATTAAATTGCAAATAAGACAATTGGAGTTAGTGAACGAAAGGGAATTGAAACAGTGTGAATTATGGTTACAAGCAGAGGAAAAACAAAAAGAAAGAATGTTCGCATTGGAAAAGGTGAAGTTGGAACTAGAAGCAAAAAGACTTCAAATGGCAGAAGGAAAAGTACAAGATAGAAGTGAGGATGAGCAAACTCATCGTAGCCAACAGCCTGGTAGGGATACATACAAATATGTCCAAGCATACCAAAATTCAATGCAAAAGATATGGAAGCCTTTTTTATTTCCTTTGAGAAATTGGCTAGGCAGATGAATTGGCCAGAGACTGTGTGGGTAATGTTAATTCAGACCAAGTTGGTAGACAGGGCTAGTGAGGTGTTTGCAGTGCTGTCAATGGGAAGTGTCAGGAGAATATGAAGGCATAAAACAGGCTATTTTGAGTGACAACAGTTCAGAAATATAATGAAGGAACCGGGTCAGGCTTATGTTGAGTTTGAAAGAATTAAACATAGCAACTTTGATACATGGATGAGAGCATTAAAGGTAGAAAAGGCATATGAGAATCTTCGACCGATTATTCTGCTGGAGGAGTTCAAAAACTCACTTCCAGAAATGATAAGAACTCATGTTGAGGAACAGAAAGTTCAAGCAGCGAGAAGAGCTGAAGTGGCAGATGAATATACATTAGTGCACAAATTGAAATTTAGCTTCTGACAGCAATTTCATTCCATGAGGGATAGTGTTAGGAAGGGGAGGTCGAACTTTTCTGATAATTAAAATCGAAACACAAGCCCCAAATCCGTTACGGCAGAAGTAGAGATGACACGGTGTAGAGCTGGATGAACACAGCAGGCCAAGAAGCGTCTCGACCCGAAACGTCAGCTTTCCTGCTCCTCTGATGCTGCTTGGCCTGCTGTGTTCATCCAGCTCTACACCATGTTATCTCAGATTCTCCAGCATCAGCAGTTCCTACTTTCTCTACGGCAGGAGTAGAGTACCACTTCTAATAATTAAACCTGGAACACCCAGAGAAGCTTGCCTCACCTCACCAATTTTCCAAATGCCCTCATCTTATACCCTTGATGACCTATTAATTTCTTCACAATCCAATTGGTTCTAGGTTGTCAAAACCATCAGATTTAAATTTGATAGGACTTTAGTATCTAAGGGCTTGGTTTAAATTAATTGGTTCAATTTGAAAAGACGTGTCTTGCTAAAATGCTGCTTGGCTGTTCGATTTCAATTTTGGCGCTCTCTGTGCACCTACACTTTCAGCTGCTGATCAGATCTCCATTTTAACTCTAAGCACTGAAAAAACGCCATCTTTTAAAGGGCTTTCCCCCCATTTTATAATTTTACACAGACCAACTTCACAACAATAGAAAGTGAGAAAAAGGGAGATCCTTCAATGAAAAACAAAAAAGTAGATCACACTGTGAACAGTTTAACATAGGTGCAAAAAGAAACCCAAGAGGGTGAAAAAAGGTGAAAGGCCTCAGGTGTTTTCACTGTAATGGAGTGGGACATGTAAAATCACAGTGCCAGTGGTTTAAGAAAGGCACTGGGAAAAAGGATGTGGTAAGACAGGATAAACCAGTGGGATTAGTTGAGGTAGTGAAGGAAATCCCAAAAGAAGTCTAGGAGCTGCAGGAGAGTGCACACTCTAGTCAGGCGCTGGATAGTGAGATGGTGCCTGATCTCTACAAAGACTTCACCACTTCTACTCAGGAAGAACAGGGGGAGAAGGTAAAAAAGTTAAAATGTTGAGAGATTATGGGAGCTAAGCAGACTCTCATAATAAGAGATGAAAGTATTTGCACTCTTTCTGAAATTTTACCTGAGAGAGTGGTAACTTGTGGAAAAATGGACAGATTTAGCATTCCCGTGTGTAAGATCAGGTTGGAAAGTCTAATCAAGACTGGGGAAATGAAAGTGGAAGTGATTGAAAGAGTGCCTATTCCAGGAATACAGTTTGTTCTTGGAAACGACCTAGCAGGATCAAAGGTGGGAGCGAAGCCCCTTTAGCGGAGAAGCCGAAGGAAAACCAGGGAACTGAAGAGTTAAAAGAAAAATACCCTGGAATTTTTCCGGACTCTGTGTTAACAAGATCCCACAGCCGTAAGTTACAGCAAAAAGGAAAAACCAAAGAGAGAGTTGAAGAAGTTGAGGTCCAATTAGCTGACACCCTGTTTGATGAAATGATAAAGGAAAAACCTGAACAGGTAGAGGATCAGGCAGAGGCGTTTAGTTCTGAATAATTACTGGAATTACAACAAAAATTTGAGACAATAAAAAGTTTATATCATAAAGCTTACCCGGAAAAGGAATCAGAATGTATTCCCAAATGTTATTACCTTAAGGATGGAATTCTAAGGCGAAAATGGAGACTGTGGTAGGTTAGTGCAGAGGAGAAATGGGCGGAAATGCATCAGATTGTGTGGCTTGTAGTATACGGGTAGGAAGTATTGCAGGTAGTACATGAATTACCTGAAGGAGGTCATCTAGGGGCGAGGAAGACACAGGCTAAGATAAAAAAAATTTCTATTGGCCTGGATTACATAAAGATGTGGTTGAATTTTGCCATACCTATCATATGTGTCAAGTACTAGGAAAGCCACAGGCAATGATAAAACCAGCAATTCGATGCCAATTCCCACATTTGAAGAACCTTTCACGCGGTTTATGATTGATTGTGTAGGTGCTTTCCCTAAAACCAAAAGTAGGAACCGGTATATGAACCATAAAGTATGTGTCTACCAGTTTTCCAGAGGCAAATCCATTATGGATTGTTAAGGCAAAAAAGGGTTGTGGAGGAGTTGCTTGCGTTCTTTACCCATTATGGCTTACTCGGAGAGATTCAGTCAGACTAAGAGTCTAATTTTACTGCCAAACTATTTAAGGTGGTCATGGATGGTTTAGGCATCCAACACTTTAAATCAAGTGTGTACTGTACAGGTGGCATCAGACCCTAAAGACCATGCTGACGGCTTATTGCTAGGATTACCCAAATGATTGGGATAAAGGTATCCCATTTATATTGTTTGCCATTAGAGATGCCCCAAATGAATTGACTCAGTTTACTCTATTTGAATTGATATTCGGACACGAAATAAGGAGGACTTTAAAATTAATTAAGGAAACATCGATACATCTGAAGTTAGAGATCTCACAGTTGGATTATGTATCTGAGGTGACAGAAAGATTGAACAGAGTCGATGAATTACCTTGACAACATCTGAAGGTGGCACAGCATCTAATGAAGCAAGGAGCAGATAAGAAATCTAAAATTTGTACATTTGCCCATGGGGCTAAAGTATCGGTGCTGTTACCAGTGGTAGGAGACCCCTTCAAAGGAAGTTTTTGTGGGCCCTATCAGATTGAGGAGAAGTTGAGTTGGGTGCAATATCTGGTAAAGATGCCAGATAGGAAAGAACTTTATCAGGTAGGTCATGTGAATATGCTGAAACCTTACTATGGCAGAGACAGGGAATCAGAGAAACAGGTATTATTACTGCCCCTCAGAGTGAGGAACCAAATCGAAATGATTTGGATTTTGATGTGCCTCAAAATAAGTCAAATAATGAGTAAGTCCTTGGAGAATGTTTTAGGATAGTGAGCTATCTGTCTCAGGAACAGAGAACTGAATTGCAAGTGTTGGTGCAGCAATATGAAGACATATGTAGGAACAGAATGGGGAGCACTAATATTATAGTACATGACATTGAAGTACAGAATGCTGTTCTGTTAAAACAACACTTCTATTGGCTTAATCTTCTCAAAGCTGTGCAGGTACAGAAGGAAGTGTATGCAGTTTTGGTTACCACACTATCAGAAGGACGTGAAAGCTTTGGAGAGAGTGAAGAGAAGGTTCACCAGGATGTTGCCCGGTCTTGAGGGCACTGGCTATGAGGAAAGGATAAAAAGACTAGGATTGTTTTCACTAGGAAGACAATGGCTGAGAGGAGCCCTAATAGAGGTCTACAAAATTATGAAAGGCATAGATAGGGTGGATACTCAGAGGCTTTCTCCAGGGTCATAGTTTCAATTACAAGGTGTCACAGGTTCAAGGTGAGAGGGGGAAAGTTTAAGGGAGATGTGCGAGGGAAGTTTGTCATGCAGAGAGTGGCAGGACAATGGAACATACTGCCAGAAGGGGTAGTGGGTGCAGGCATGTTGGCAATATTTAAGAGGCATCTGGATGGTGACAAGAATAGGGAGGGAATAGAGGGATACTGACCAAATAAGGGCAGAAAGTTTGTTTTTTAGTTTAGTCACAGCATGTTGATTAGCACAGGCTTGGAGGGCCAAAGGGCTTGTTCCTGTGCTGTACTTCTCTTTTGTTCTTTTGAAGTGGAAGCGATGTTCCAAGAATACATTATCGAGCCAACTTAGCTTTTCTGATGAAGGGTCTAGGCCCGAAACGTCAGCCTCTCTGCTCCTATGATGCTGCTTGGCCTGCTGTGTTCATCCAGCCCTGCACCTTGTTGTCTTGAAAGTGATTGAAGTTCGCTGATCATGTTGGTTCCCAAACCTGATGGTACTCAACGATTCTGAGTGGATTACTTGAAGGCCAATGCCATAAATAAATTGGACTCATACCCAATTGCAAAGCTGGTGGACTGTGCAGAAAAAGTTGGACAAGCTGCTTATATCACAAAGTTAGACTTACTTCGTGGTTACCTTTGTTAGAGAGTGCGAAAGAAGTTTCTGCATTTGTAACTCCAAATAGGCTATATCAATTTAACGTAATGCCCTTTGGAATGAAGAATGCAACAGCCACATTTCAAAGACTTATGAACAAAGTTGTGCCAGGATTGACTAATTGTGCCATCTATATAGATGACTTAGTGATCTTTAGCTATTCATGGAAAGATCACCTAGTGCATTTGGCAGAGCTGTTTGACAGTCTATGGGAGACAAAACTGGTTATAAATTTAGTGAAAACTGAATTTGCGAAGGTAGAAGTGACGTTCCGAGGACACAATTTCAGACATAGGAGGATGACGGCGAGGAATGTGAAAACGAAGACCATTAAGGAATTTGGGTTCTGAGGAAGGGTCACCGGACCCGAAACGTTAACTCTGTTTTTACCTTCACAGATGCTGCCAGACCTGCTGAGCTTTTCCAGCAACTTTGTTTTTGTTCCTGACTTACAGCATTCACAGTTCTTTCAGTTTTATTAAGAAATTTCCAAGACCATCCTTGAAGAAAGAGGTGCTTCGATTTTTGGGACTGAGCAGATTCTACTGGAAGCATGTACCAAACCTTAGTGGTATGGTGGCTCTGCTGATGGATTTGCTAAAGAAGAACGAAAAATTTCAGTAGACAGAATAATGCCAAGGGGCATTTGAGAATTTAAAAGCCGTGTTAACCACTGCACCAGTTTTAGCCACACCAAATTTCTTGAAACCCTTTAAAGTCGCTATTGACGCCAGCGATGTAGGGGTTGGAGCTATGTTGTTGCAGGAGGATGATGGTGGAATTGAAAGGCCAATCAGTTATGTTTCAAAGAAACTCACCAGAAAAAATACTCCACCATTGAAAAAGAGTTATTGAGTTTGGTACTAGCCTTACAACATTTTAATGTTTATGTTACAACACTTTGGAGCTGTTTTGTATATAGACCACAAACTCGCATCTTCTTGGAAAGATTTAAGGACAAGAATACCAGACTATTTCATTGATTGTACATGTTGTGGGTCATGAAAATGTTATTGCAGATGCGTTATTGCACGTTTAAAAGAAAATATGTAGATAAGATAGAACTGGTACGTTCCAATGTTAGATATGTATGCAGAATTAGTATGAAAGCTGTAACGTTAGATTACTGATCTATTTATGTCATTATAATGGTGTTAAGAATTTAAAAAAAAAAGCCATCTTTTCATAATTTTCTTAAAGGGGAGGTGTTACTACGTTGTGTAGAGTAATCATGAATTGGAAGATAGGAAGGTGGAATTTGCTTGTTTAAAAATGATAAGGGAGAAGAGTGTATGGCTTCTTTAAGAGTTAAAGTGCTTTTCTAAGCTTAGAGACTTATACAGAATGGGACCTTGTGCTTCAATTTTAATTATCAGAGAGGTTCGGCCTCCCCTTCCATAACACCAGTACCCCAGAGCATTGTCTCCCGTTCCCCAAAACCCCAGTGTACTGTCTCCCGTTCCCTACTGCCTCAGGACATGGTCTCCCCTTCCCCAACACCCGGTACACCGTCTCCCGTTCCCCAACACACCAGTACACTGTCTCCCATTCGTTAACACACCTGTAGACTTTCTCGTATTCCCCAATGCACCAGTACACTTTCTCCTGTTCCCCAGTACCCCAGCACACTGTCTCCTGTTCACTACTACACCTGTACACTGTCTCCTATTCTCCACTATCCCAATAAACTCTGTCCTGTTCCCCACTAGCCAGCACACTTTCTCCTGTTCCCCAGTACACATTCTCCTGTTCCTTAAAATTTGAGTGAACCGTTCCCTGTTCCCCAATACCCATCTGAATCCGATTCTGAACCTAAAAAGGAACTCGAGGGCCCTCCTGTGGCACAGAGAAATTGTCCCTATCCCTGAACTGATAGTACTAGGTTCAAGGCCCACCTGCTCCACAGGTGTGTAATAACATCTCTGAACAGCTTGTTTAGAAAAATATGTTAGTTTAAAAAAAAGATTAAAACGCCACCCAATCCTGAACCTTATGTGGAGCATAATCCTGATTCTCAACCTGATTCCAATCCTAAACCTGATCCAGAGGTCCAAATCATTCCAATGCTTGATCAGCATTTACTGGACTATGATTTATACAATACTGACTAGCCTGGCCCAGCTCAGGATCAGTCCAGCACTGATGACGAGCCCAGCACTGGCCAGCACCAAGGTCAGTCCATACAAAGACCAGTTAGACCTGGGTCAGCATTTGCGTACACACCCACACATATTCAGACATGCAGGCAGACACACACACACAAAGGATACCTCTCGCCTTGACCACTGGGAATTCCTCTCCAATACATCATCGCTTGACAAGTCTGAATCTTCTGATAAGCTCAGGTGCTGCCCAAGCTGGAGTCCTGCAACCGAAAACGACAGAAACATCAGAGGGTCAGTCTGGGCTGATAGTTAGCTTGGACTGAGGGTCATTCCTGGTCAATGTGTGGGATTGGGTCAGTGTGGCTGGTTGGGTAGGTGGTGTCAGTGGGGATCAGTGGGAGTCGGGGGGGTCAGCAGGAGTCAGTGGGAGGGGTGGAATCAGTGGGGTGTCAGTGGTAGTCAGTGGGGGGAGTCAGTGGAGATCAGTTAGGGGTGTCAGTGGTGATCAGTGGGGCCATCAATAGGAGTCAGCCGGGGTGGTCAGTGTCAGTGAGTTGGGAGCTGATGGGGAGTCAATAGGGAGGTAAGTGGGAGTCAGTGCGGGCGCAGTTGGAGTCAGTGGGGGCATCAGTGTCTGTTAGTTGGGGTTGGTGGGGAGACAGTTGTGGGGGAAGGGGGGGGGTGGTCAGTGAGGGACCAGTGAAGGCGCTTCAGTTGGAGTCATTGGGGGGAGTGGGGTCAGTGCGGGTCAATAGGGACAGGGTAAGTGGAGGCAGGGTCGGGGGTGGGGTCAGTGAGGGGTGAAGTCAGTGGGGATCAGTGGGCTCTTTGTGTACTGCCATGCGGATGCTTCTTACCTGCTGCTGTGTGGAGGATATTCCTTGAGTGTTTGCTGCTGGAATCAATGGTGTTGCTGCTGGACGGTGTACTGGAACACGGTGTCTCCTCCTTCTTCTTCCTGTCCTTCCTGTAACTGGAGAAGACCGATTTCCAGAGAGATTTGGGTTTGGGAAGATCCTCGGCTGGGCCGCTTGCCTTCTGAGACTGCCTACTGTCGCTCTTTGATTTCTTCTCCTTTTTGCTCTTTCGTGGTGAAAATAAAGAAGCCCTCTTCTTGATTTTACCAGCGGAGTCCTCTGAGGAGGCGCCAGAACCTTCAACAATGGACTCCTGAATGGCCGTGGGGCTCAGGAACCTGTCTCCCAGCATCTCCTGCTTGTGACCATTAGTTAACCTGATGCTCGAGGGGAAGGTGGTGTCAGGCCAGGCTGCCTCCTGAGCTCTTGCCTGTCTTGGCCCAATCCTTGCCTGGCCAGGGGAGTCTTCACTCATTTCCATGTCTCTCATCTTCCTCAGCTGCTTCTCCATAGCATCCCGGAGCACCTGGCTCTTTACAGACCTCTCTCGAGCCCTCATTCTTTCCTTGGCTATCTCTTTGGCCTCTGGTGTGATGTATGTCAAGAGTCTCTGTTTAGGAGTTGTTAGCTTTGAGACTGCAGCCTGGGCTAAGTGCAATGGAGAGACTTTCTCCTGTTTGGGCTGGCTGCTTGGGGGTGTATAGAATTGTTCATGGATGCTGGTATCGGGTGTCCGGTCATCGTACGTATCTTCTACGTCATCAGCGAAGGGAATCTCATCAATGCTGTCCGCAAGGGACTTCCTCATACTGTCAGGCTGACTGCCTCCTGCTGTGTCATGAGCTGGCCCTAGTTGCTCACTACTGACCAATGCAGGGCTGCTCTCGGTCCCACTCGCCCTCCTCTCCCGGATCTTCCTCCGTCGGAGGGTTGCGGGCTCCTCACCAGCAGGAGGTGGAGGAGGTGGGCTAGATGGTGGAGTTAACATACTGTCCGAGTTGTTCAGGCTCACACTGGCTGCTGTCCTGGTGTTGCTCAAGCTTCCGTTCAGACCAAGCCCAGAGGTGCTGCTCAAATCGTGCTGAGCACCATCTGAACTCTTGGGATCTAGCCCAGTAGAGGGGCTTGGGGTGACAGATGCCAGGGGCTGTTCCTCCATACCCGATATGCTGGATGTACGAGAGGCTAGTGGTGGACTTGCTGTGTGGCTCCTATGCTCCTCAAACATCTCGTCTGGTGTGAAAGATTGAGGAGAGGCTGACCCAGTGGTGGATAGGGTGAAACTGGTTTCAGATCCACTGGTTCGGTCCACAGGGCTGACCCCCAAATTCCTCCTGAGTTCCATACTCCTCAGCCAGAACTCATCAACAGGGTCCTTTCGGGAGAGCTTGTCTCCACCCAGGTCAGCCAGTCTTTCTGTCACCTTGTTGTGGGACTCTGTGCTAAGGGTGATGAGTGGGGTGGATGTGAGGATACTGCACACGGGCTGAGTTTTCACTGGTGACTGAGCTTTAATGGAAATTGTTACTTCGGAACAGGTTAGTGGTTGGCAGCAGATAACTGATGGGGCAGTACCAGGGCTCTGTGGCAGAGAGATAACAGGGGATGGGGCACTGCTGGGGCTCTGTGGCAGAGAGACAACAGGGGATGGGGCACTGCTGGGGCTCTGTGCCAGAGGACAAGGATGGGATGGGGTAGTGCCAGGGTTCTGTGCCAGGGGGGTATGAGGGGATGGCCCACTGCCTGGACTCTGTGCCTGAGGGGTAGGATGAGGTGGGGCAGTGCCAGGGCTCCGTACTAGAGGGGTACGAGGGGATGGGGCAGTGCCAGAGCTCTGTGCCAGAGAAGAAACAGTGGGCTGAGATTTCACTGGCGAACAAGATGATGGAGTTTCTGGGTAGCATAGAGGTTGTGATTGGACAGGAGGGTGGTCAGACAGGGGGGTGCTCACTTCCTGCGATGATGTCATTCTCCTTTCAGAGTCGAGTGGCGTCACAAAGGGACCCCTGGGAGACTGGAGGTCAAGCTGCTGCTGAAGGGGTGAAGAGAACAAGCATTTCAATCAGAAATACACAGGACAACTATGTACATACAGTCACAGTCATAATACACCAACAGGTGCACAGGCTACAGAGTAAACCTTACTCTTTTAAACTGTAAGCAAAGTTCTGTCTACACTTTCCCGATCAAATGCTCTCAGGACATGGACAGCATGGGGTTAGACGCAGAGAAAAGCTCCCTCTACATTATCTGCAACATATATTCCCAACAAAGGTGTAGAATTAGGTTAGATACAGGTTTCTGCTTCCTCTACACTGTTCCCATCAAACACTCCTAGTACAGGAACAGCATGGGGTTAGATACAAAGTAAAGCTCCTGTTACTTTTTTAAATGCAAAGTAAAGCTCTGTCTGCGCTGTCCCCATCAAACACTCCCAGGACAGGGATAGCATGGAGTTAGATACAGAGTAAAACTTCCTTGATACTGTTACTATCAAACATTCCCAGGGCAGTGACAGCATGGGGTTAGGTGCAGAATAAAGCTTCTTCTACTCTCTCCTTTTACTCTTTTAAACGGAAAGTAAAGCTTTCTCCAGTTAGATACAGAGTAAAGCTTCCTCGATACTGCACCCACCAAACACTACCAAGACAGGTATAGCATGGAGTTAGACAGAAAACAAAAATTCTCTACTCTTTCAAATTGAAAGTAAAGTCAAAGTAAACCCCCCTGTACTCTAATAAACCAACATCAAACTCCCTCTACACTGTTCCCATCAAACACTCCCAGGACAGGGATAACACTGGTTCTGACACTCAGTCTTATTTTAGAATGCGTTTTACCTCTCAAAATGTCCCCTGCTCACTGTTGGGTTCAGAGCTGAGGCACAGACTATTGAAGGATAAGTATATAAAGATTCAGAGTAGCCAGGCCAGTTTGGAAGGGAAAGGGTGAATCTGGATCTGTTCATCGTACCTCAGGCTGGCTTTTCTGTGTCCTGTCAGACAATAATTGAAGATCCAACCTGCTCACTGAGTGCACTCCCTGTGCTGGTTTGAATCCACCTGTAAATATCAGACACATCAACTTAGATTGAAATTGGAACTTTTAAGGGATTCAGTGAACTCTGAGGACATGTCCAGAGGAGCTTCAAGAGACCTTGCAGGGTTTTAATGAGATCACAGTGGGTATTGAAATTTCAGAGGAGACTGATAAAGTCTTGCATAAACCTGCAGAGATTGTGGATGGATTTGGTGAGATATTAGAGATTGCTGAGATTTCAGCGAAGACCATAAGAAAAAGGAACAGGAGTAGGCCATTTGGCCCCTCAACCCTGTTCTGCCTTCGACCCTGTTCCGCCATTCAATAGGATCATGGCTGATCTGACATTCCTCACGTTCAATATCCTGTCCTTTCCCCGTTACGCTTGATTCCCCTATTGAACAAGAATCCATCTATCTCCATGTTAAATATACACGAGTACTCTGCCACCACAGCTCTCTAAGGCGAACAGTTCCGAAGACACTCAACCCTCAAAGAAGAAATTCCTCCTCATCACAGTCTTAAATTGACACTCCTTTATTCTGAGACTATGCCCTCTGGTTCTAGACATTCAGATGAGGTGAACCGTCTCTCAGCATTGACCCAGTCAAGCCCCTTAAGAATCCTATATGTTTCAATGAGATCACCTCTCATTCTTTTATACTCCAGTGAGTAGAGTCCCAACCTGTTTAGCCTTTGTTCTTAAGACATTCTCCCCATAGCAGGGATCATCCTAGTGAACCTTGTCTGAAATGCATTCAATCAAATGATACCTTTCCTTACATGAGGGGATGAAAACTGCTCGTAGTACTCCAGATGTGGTCTCACCAGCACCTTGTACACTTACAGTAAGAATTCTGTATTCTTATACACCAACCTGTTGAAATCAGGGCTAATATTCCATTAGCATTCCTGATTATCCTGCTGCATCTGTGCGCTAGCTTTCTGTGTTTCACATACAAGTACCTTCAAGTCCTTTTGTGTTGCAGCTTTCTGCAGTTTTTCTTCATTTAAATAATACTTTGATCTCCCTTCCAAAACGAACAACTTCATATTTTCCCACATTATACTCCATTTGCCAACTTTTTGCCCACTTACTTCACATATCAATATCTCTGTGTAAGCTGTTTGTATCCTTCTTGTTGTTTCCTGTCCATTAACCAATTCTCTATCTACACTAATATCTAACCTCCAACACCAATGGCTCTTATGATTTAACCTTTTGTGAGGTACTTTTGTTGAATACCTTTTGGAAGTCCAAATACGACATATCTACCGATCCACTCGAGTTGAAACTTCTTCAACAAACTCTTAATGAATCAGTCAGACATGATTTCCCATTCATAAAGTATTCTGAACTTTCAGGTGTCAAAGAGAATGTGGAAAATTTTGGTGAGCTTCAAAGGGTTTGAAGTGATTGGGGAGTAGTCTGCTGAGATTTGAGGGACTTATTGATATTTCGGAGGGTTCTGACACTCTCTCCTGAATGGGCTTGATAAGAAATTGGAGCATCTGGATGTGACTGAAAAGCAGTTTGAAATACCAGCCAGTTTTAATAAATTCTTACAAGAACATTGTGGAGTTGATAAGATCCCTAAAATATCTGACTTCTTCACATGCACAAGGGCAGCTTCACAGGTGAAGCTCTTAGCACCCTACCCAAGTCTATCATAGAAACAAAATAGCCCGATCCTGGAAATCTGAAATAACATTAAAAACATTCTGGAAATAAGAAACATCGGTGGAGAGACAAACAGAAATAGTCTTTCATTTGGTGATACTGTCTGAAGTAACTGTTGGTAGGTGTTATCACCTCCAGTTATGCCTTGCTTTATGTGGGATATCATAAATTGGTTTCAGCACAGAAGAAGGCCTTTCAGCCCATTAAATATTTGCTAGTCATGTCTTGCATGAATCCTACTCAGGCCCATACCCTCCCCTCTTTTTCTAGTTCTTTAACAACTTTTTTCTAACTTTCATTCTGAATCACAACATTTTATCAACTATATTTTCAATTTCCAATCTTCTCTCAACTTCACCTGTTCCATTTCTGACTTTTCCCTTTCCTTCCTGGACTACTGTATCGATTTCTGGGACTGGGCTGTCAACCAATTTCTCCCATGAGCCCAACAACTCCCATAGCCATACTGACACAACGTTTCCTCACACCCTGCTTCAGCTCAGAATTCTATTCTTGTAGGTTCTCTGACTCTGTGATAACATGGCAATTTTCCAGACTCATATTGCTGGTATGTCTTCCTTTAACTTCAACTTGCTTCACAAGAGCCTCAATGTTCTTTCAACTTTTTGCGATTCCATTTCTCAGTCATTTCCCACCACACCTTCAGAGGAGTTTCTGCTGAGGGTCTTCATGTGACTGAATCCTGATCCACCGATTTTCATACACATGGAGCAGGAGGGACAGTGTGTCCCAGACACCTTGAGGGTCAGTGTGTCCCTGTTTGTGGGATGAAGTTTCTTGGGCATCCCAATCTCTGGTGCACATTGCAGAGCCTCATGATTTATTGAGACAAAAGATTCGTTCATGTTGATGAAGACAGCCTTGTTTTATGCCTTATCCTCACCTCAGATCTTGAGAAGACATTTCTGGTCTGAAATATTCATTCTGTTTTTGTCTCTCCATCAATGCTGGATGCCCTGTGGACTGTTGGCTGCCTTTTCTATTTTAACTTTCAGAACCTATTCCAGTGTCAGGTTTAGTAGAAAACACTTCATTTTACTAAATAACAAAAGTAAAAGGCACTATTTGGAATCCGGACCCAATCTTCAATCTTTTGCAACTAAATAATCCATTCTCCACGATTACATTCTGGTTTAAGTATACTGCAGATCTTGAGTGACTTGGAACAGGAATTCAAACAACAAGTCCTATTATCCGATCATCAAGGTCCCTTACATAACCTTCACGACAATAAACTGCATGCCATCTGCGTCCATCCCTCAGGAAGTTCCTTACAATGTGCTTTTCCCAATTAGCCTCCATTACACAAACTAATTCGAATCACAGAACTCCCTCCTCTCCTAGTGCCAGTCTCTCCCGGTGTCCTGCCTGCACTAAGTGATTATCACCCCATTCCTTACTCATGTGTGTCCGACTGCATTGACTTGCTGTCCCCCAATGTCAGGGATCTGAATGCATCAGCACTGTCCTTACTCCTTTGCATCTTATTCAGAGACACATTCCTAACTTGCACTTACAATAGGCCAGTAACTGCAGGGATGTGGGACAAAGAAGAGACTGAGATATGCATAGCACAGTGTAAGAGCAAGCAGAGGGAAGTTGCAGGAATCAGAGGGACGGGAGTTCTGGAGTGCATTTACTTCAATGGAAGAAGTATAGCAGGTAAGACAGATGAACTAAGAGCATGGATTACTGCATGGAATTATGATGACATTGCCAAAATGGAGACATGGTTAAAAATGGGGCAGGACTGGCAGCTTAACATTCCTGGATATCGGGATAGAAACGGAAACAAAAGGGGCTGGGGGAGTTGCACTGTTGATTAGGGATCACATCACAGCTGTGTTGAGGGAGGACACATCGGAGGAATCTTGCAGTGAGGCATTATGGGTGGAGCTGAGGAATAGGAAGGATGAAATCACAATGTTGGGAGTTTTCCATAGACCTCCCAACAGCCCAACAGACAGAGGAGCAGATAAGTAGTCAGATACTAGAAAGTTGTGAAAAAAGCAGGGTAGTTGTGGTGGGTGACTTCAACTTTCCTCTTATTGACAGCGACTCCCGTAGAGCCAGGAGCTTGGATGGACAGCAAGTTGTTAGATGTTTCCAGGAGGGCTTTTTGAGACAGTATGTTGACAATCCAACCAGAGAGGAGGCCATACTAGATTTGGTATTAAAGAACGAGCCAAGACAGATGATTGATGTTTCAGTAGGAGAGCATTTTGGGCTTAGTGATCATAACTCCATAAGATTTTGGGGAGTCATGGACGAGGACAGGGTGGCCCTCGGGTGAGGCGTTTAATTGGGCAAGAGCAAACTACATCCAAATTAGACAGGAACTGGAGAATGTGGATTGGGAGCAGTTATATGAGGGCAAATCTACATCTGGCATGTGGGAGACTTTTAAAGACCAGTTGATTAAAGTGCAGGACATGCATGTCCCTGTAAAACTGAAGGACAGGAATGGCAGGATGCAAGAACCATGGATGACAAGGGAAATTGTAAACTTAGTCAAAAGGAAAAAGGAAGCATACAATAGGTCTAGGCAGCTACACATTGATAAAGCCCTTGAGGAGCATAGAGAAATTAGGAATTGATTTAAACGCAGAATTAGGTAGGTTAAAAGGGGCCATGAAATATCTTTAGCAAATAGGGTCAAGGAGAATCCCAAGGCTTTTTGTGCAAAAATTAGAAGAAAGAGGGTAGCAAGGGAAAGAGTAGGCCTCCTCAAGGACAAAGGAGGGAAATAATGGGTGGAGCCACAGGAAGTGGGAGAGATCCTTAATAAGTACGTTGTATCACTATTCACCAAGGAGAAAGACGTGACTGATGTTGAAGTCAGGGATGAGTGTGTGAAAACTCTAGAGAATGTCGATATATTAAAGGAGGAAGTTTTGGGTATCCTAAATTGCATTAAGGTAGACAAGTCCCCAGGGCCAGATGGGATCAATCCCAGGTTTTTTCAAGAGGCAAGGGAAGAAATAGCTGGGGCACTAGCAGATTCCTTCACATCCTCCTTGACCACAGGCAAGATTCCAGAAGATTGGAGTTTAGCCAACTTTGTTCCCTTTTTAAAGAAAGGGTTCCCTTTTTTAAGAAAGGAAGCAGGGATAATCCAAGAAATTATAGGCCAGTGAGTCTGACATCTGTGTTGGGGAAGCTCTTGGAGAAGATACTGAAGGACAGGATATATGCACATTTGGAAGAACATGGACTAATTAGCAACAGGTAGCATGGTTTCGTACAGGGAAGTTCATGTCTCACCAAACTGATTGAATTTTTTAAAGAGGTGACAAAGCTAATTGCTGAAGGAAGAGCTGCAGATGTAGTTTATATGGACTTTAGTAAAGCGTTTGATAAATTCCCACCTGGCAAACTAAAATCACATGGGATTTGGGGTGGGCTGGCTAGATGGATACAAAACTGGCTTGGTCATAGAAGACAGAGGATAGCAGTGGAGGAGTGTTTTTCACAATGGAGACCGGTAACTAGTGGTATTCCACAAAGATCAGTCTTAGATCCTCTGTTGTTTGTAGCGTATATAAATAATCTGGAGGAAAAGTAAGTTTGCAGATGACACGAAAATTGGTGGAGGTGCTGATAGTGCCGACAATTGTGAAAGGATACAACAGGATATAGACAGATTGGTGACTTGGCCTCAGAAATTGCAGATGGAGTTTAATCCAGACAAATACGAGGTGATGCATTTCAGAGGATCAAATTTAGGTGTGAATTATACTGTAAATGGCAGAACCTTTAATATACAAATGGATCTGGGTGTGCAGGTCCACAGTTCCCTAAAAGTGGCAACACAGGTCGACAAGGTGATTAAGAAGGCATGTGGCATGCTTGCCTTCACCGTCCGGGGCCTGGAGTACAAAGGTTGGCCACCCATGTTGCAGCTAAATAAAACCCTTGTTAGGCCACACTTGGAGTACTGTGTGCAGTTTTGGTCGCTGCATTACCAGAAGGAGGTGGAAGATTTGGAGAGAGTGCAGAGAAGGTTCACCAGGATGTTGCCCGGACTTGAGGGCATCGGCTATGAGGAAAGATTAAAAAGACTAGGATTGTTTTCACTGGAAAGATGGTGGCTGAGAGGAGACTTGATAGAGGTCTACAAAATTATGAAAGGCATAGATTGGTGGATAGTGAGAGGCTTTTTCCCAGGGTTGAAATTTTAATTACAAGGAGGCACAGGTTCAAGGTGAGAGAACAAAAATTTAAGGAAGGTGTGCGAGGAAAGTTTTTCACACAGAGAGCGGTAGGAACCTAGAATGCAGTGCCAGAAAAGGTGGTGGAAGCAGGCACGTTGGCGACATTTAAGGAGCATCTGGATGGTTATACGAATAGGGAAGGAATAGAGGGATACAGACTGAATAAGGGCAGAAGGTTTGTTTTTTTAATTGAGTCAGGGCATGATGATCGGCACAGGCTTAGATGGTTGAAGGGCCTATTCCTGTACTGTAGTTCTCTTTTGTTTGTTAGTTTTTGTTTTATTATCATCTCTCGTTCCACAGTCTGTACGACTCTGACTCAGTTTGGCTAGGACACTACCCATACCTATGATCTATTCCTATGTTAAACAGATTGATTGATTGTGATTGACAGTCAGATGAGTGTCACTGAGGATTTACCTGGAGTTCCAATCTCACCACAGGCTTCCTCCTTCTCCCGCACTAACTGCTCCAGCTCCTCTGTGTAAGAAATCAAGTTCTCGGCCTCTGCATCTGATGCAATATCTGTCAACATGAAAGACAACTGTGAGCAGCAATGTAGTGTGAGGGGCGGTGTGACCCTGTTAGTGTGAGGAACAGTGTGTCTGGGTCACCCCGAGGGATAATGTGACTGCGGGGCAGTGTGTCTGGGTCAGTGAGCAGTAGTGTGACTGGGTCAGTGAGGGACAGTGTGTCCGGGTCATTGAGGGACAATGTGTCCCTCTCAGTGAGGGGTAGTGTGTCTGGGTCAGTGAGGGACAGTGTGTTCCAGTCACCCTGAGGGCCAATGCATCTGGGTCACCCTGAGGGTCAGTGTGTCTGCGTCAGTGAGGGACAGTGTGTTCCAGTCACCCTGAGGGACAGTGTGTCTGGGGACAGCGACATTGTGATGCACTCTAGGTCTTGGCTGATGACTGGATTCCTTGCCTGAAGCTGATGACACGTGTTTGATTTGTGGGAATGGGACATCCCTGTCCACATTTATGGCCAATCCATTGTTCTGATAAGTGACACACCATTTTCAACTGCTGCACTTGGTTTGGTGAAGGTGTTGCAGAGTTACAGGAGCCACAAAGGTTCATTGTGTAACCATTGTTACTAATTCAGAGTTACCACTGACAGACCACTGTGCTCATAACTGAACCAACAAGAAAGTAAAACATACCTGACCTCACCTTTACCAAACTGCCAGCTGCAGATGCATCTGTCTATCATAGTTTCTGTAAGAATGACCAACGCACCGTCCTTGTGGAGGCAAAGTCCCTGCATTCACATTGAGAATAACCTCCATCGTGTTGTGTGGCACTATCACCATGCTAAATGGGACAGACTTCGAACAAATCTAGCAATTTAAAGATTTTGAGAAGATTTGTAGCTCGGGTTGTGGATGAGGTTGTAGACTTGCTCACTGAGCCGGTTTGTTTGGTTGCAGATGTTTCATCACCCTGCTCGGTAACATCATCAGTACAGCTCCAGTGAAGTGTTGGTGTTCTGTCCCGCTTGTTATTTATATGTCTCGCTTTTCTGGGGTGGTTGGCATCACTTCCGGTTCTGTTTTTTCAGTGGTTTGTATATCGGATCCAGTTCAATATGTTTGTTGATGGAGTTCCGGTTGGAATGCCAGGCCTCCAGGAATTCCCTGGCTTGACTCTGTTTGGCTCTTGCTATTATGGATGTGTTGTCCCTGTTGAATTTTTGTCCTTCTTTGTCCGTGTTTATTGAGGTCAGTAAGAATTGCTCGTGTCTCTTGGTGACTAGTTGGTGTTCGTGTATCCTTATTGTTAGTTTTCTTCCAGTTTGGCCTATGTAATATTTTTCACAGTCCTCGCATGGTATTTTGTATATTATGTTAGTTTTATTAATTGTGGGTATGGGATCCTTTACGTTCATTAGTAGCTGTTGCAGGGTGGATGTTGGTTTATGGGCTACCCTGATACCTAGGGGTCTGAGGTGTCTTGTGGACATCTGTGATATGTCTCTTATTTACGATAGGGTGACTAGTGTGTTTGGTCATGTTGTGTCTTGTTGTGGTCTGTCACGGAGGTAACAACAGATTGTGCTTTTTGGGTATCCATTTCTTTTAAAAACTCTGTCTAAGTGCTCCTGTTCTGCTTTACTCATGCCGGATTGCTGTAGTGTGTTGTGGCCTGTTTGGATAATGTCCTTATGCAGCTCGGTTTATGGGTGTTGGGTTGGTTGCTGTAGTAATTAAGTAACTGGTCCGTGTGTGTGGCCTTTCTGTATCCGCTAGTCTGGAGTTCCCTGTTGTTCTTAAGTTCTACCATTATGTCTAGGAAGGGTAGTTGGTTATTGTTCTCTTCTACTTTTGTGAATTTAGTTCCGGTGAGGATGTTGTTCCGGTGGATTTCTTCTAGTCATGTGTGTTTGACAATCACAAAGGTGTCATCTACATAGTGGACCCAGAGGTTGGGTTGTATAGTGGGGAGCTCTGTTTGTTCTAACCTTTGCATTACTGCTTCCACTGTCAGTCCTGATTTTGGGGATCCCATTGGTGTTGATTTGTTTGAATATACTGTCATTGAAGGTGAAGTGGATTGTAAGTCACGGATCCAGCAGTTTCAGGGTGCTGTCCTTGTTGATGCTGTGTCCTGAGTTGCCTGCCTTCCTGATTCGTCCAGCAGTGTGGCATTGTCTCTTTGGCTAGGTCGATGGTTATGGATGTAAATAGTGCTGTTACGTCGAAGGATATCATTATCTCATCCTCTTCTATTCTGGTGTCCTTGATGATGTTGAGGAATTCTTGGGAGGAGTGGATGGAGTGGTTAGCGTTCTCAACTAATTATTTCAGTTTCCATTGTTGTTCTTTGGCTATATGTTGGCATGCCTAGTAATGTGACAATGGGTCTCCCCAAGGTACACAAGCCAGGGGTCCCCCTCAGACCCACTATCTCACTACCAGGCATATCAACATTTAGCCAAAGAACTACAACGGAAACTGAAATACTTAGTTGAGAACACTACTGGAACAAAACTCACAAAAGAAGATGAGAACAATAACCGACTACCCTTCTCAGACATAATGGTAGAACTTAAGAACACAGGGAACTCCAGACTAGCGGATACAGTAAGGCCACAAATACGGACCAGTTACTTAATTACTCCAGCAACCACCCCAACATCCATAAACGGAGCTGCACAAGGACATTATTCAATTGGCCTACAACACACTGCAGCAATCTGGAATTAGCAAAGCAGAACAGGAGCACTTATAGAGAGTTTTTAAAAGAAGTGGGTACCCAAAAAACACAATCCATGACAGACCGCAACAAGAAGACACAACACGACCAAACATACTAGTCACCCTATCGTACACGACAGACATATCAGAGATGTCCACAAGACTACTCAGACCCCTAGGTATCAGGGTAGCCCACAAACCAACACGGGGAGGCGATGGCCTAGTGGTATTATGGCTAGACTGTTAGTCCAGAGACTCAGATAATGCTCTGGGGACCTGGGTTCGAACCGTGGCAGATGGTAGAATTTGAACTCAATAAATATCTGTAATTAAAAATCTAATGATGACCGTGAATCGATTGTTGGGAAAATCCCATGTGGTTCACTAATGTCTTTTAGAGAAGGAAACAGCTATCCTTACCTGGTCTGGCTTACATGTGACTCCCGACCCACAGCAATGTGGATGACTCTTAACTGCCCTCTGGGCAATTAGGGATGGGCAATAAATGCAGCCTGGGCAGTGACGCCCTCATTCTGTGAATGAATAAAGGAACCACCCTGCAACAGCTACTAATGTAAAGGATCCCATAACCACAACCAATAAAACTAACGTAATATACAAAGTACTATGCAAACACTGTGAAAAATATTAACATGTCAAACTGAAAGAAAACTGACAATAAGGATACACGAAATAACACAGTGTGGAGCTGGAGGAACACAGCAGGCCAGGCAGCATCAGAGGAGCAGGAAAGCTGACGTTTTGGGTTGGGACCCTTCTTCAGAAATGCGGGAGGGGAAGGGTGCTCTGAAATAAATGGGGGTGGGGCGGTGATAGCAGATAGATAGTGGAGCGGATAGGGTGGGAGAGAAGACGGACAGGTCAAGGAGGAGGGGATGAAGCTAGTAAAGGTGAGTGTAGGTATGCAGTGGTCGGGATTGGTCAGTGAGGTGGGAGGAGCAGATAGGTGGGCAGGTCAAGGAGGCAGGAATGAAGCTAGTAAGGGTGAGTGTAGGTAAGTAGTGGCGGGAGGAGAGGATAGGTGGAAAGACGGACAGGTCAATGAGGCATGGTTGGAGGGGAGCTGGTCTTGGGATGAGGTCGGATGGAGAGATTTTGAAGCTAGTAAAGTCCACATTGAGACCATTGCGTTGCAGGCTTCCAAGGCGGAATATGAGGTGCTGTTCCTCCAGTTTCTGGGTGGCATCATTGTGACACTGGAGGAGGCCCAGGATGGACATGTTGTCCAGGGAGTGGGAGGGGGAGTTGAAGTGGCTTGCGACTGGGAGCTGTTGTCGTTTGTTGCGAACTGAGCGTAGGTGTTCTACAAAGCAGTATCTGAGCCTCCGCTTGGTCTCACCGATGTAGAGGAGGCCACATCGGGAACAGCGGATACAATAAGCCACATTAGCGGATGTGCAGGTGAACATCAGTTTGATGTGGAAGGTTTTTTTGGGGCCTGAGATGGGGGTGAAGGGGGTGGTGTTGGGGCAGGGGTAGCACCTCCTGCGGTTGCAGGAAAAGGTGCCGGGGGTGGTGGGGCTAGTCGGGAGTGTGGAGCGGACGAGGAGGTCGCGGAGAGAGCAGTCCCTCTGGAAGGCAGGTAAGGGTGGGGAGGGAAATATATCCATCGTAGTGGGGTCAGATTGCAGGTGAAGGAAGTGGCGGTGAATAATGTTTTGAATCCGGAAGTTAATGGGTTGATAGGTGAGGACAAGGGGTATTCTGTCTTTGACTTTATTGCGGGGAGAGGGTGTGAGGACTGAGTTGCGGGAAATGCAAGAGATACAGTCAAGGGCGTTTTCGACCACTAAAGGGGGGGAAGTTGCGGTCCTTGAAATACGAGGACATCTGGGATGTTCGGGAGTGGAACGCCTCATCTTGGCAGCAGATGCAGTGGAAGAATTGGGAGTAGGGGATCGTATTCTTGCAGGAAGGTGGGTGACAGGAAGTGTAGTCTAGGTAGCTGTGGGAGTCGGTGGGCTTGAAATAGATATCAGTTTCAAGGTGGTCACCAGAGATGGAGACAGAGGTCCAGGAAGGAGAGAGAGGTATCAGAGATGGTTCAGGTGAACTTGACATTGGGGTGGAAGGTGTTAGTAAAGTTGATGAACTGTTTGAGCTCCTTGTGGGAGCACGAGGTGGTGCCGATACAGTCATCGATGTAATGGAGGAAGAGGTGGGGGATAGGGCCAGTGTAGCTGCGGAAGATGGACTGTTCCAAGTATCCTACAAGGAGGCAGGCATAGCTTGGGCCCATGCGGGCTCCCATGGCTACCCCCTTAGTCTGTAGGAAGTGGGAGGAGTTGAAGGAGAAGTTGTTAAGGGTAAGGATGAGTTCAGTTAAGCGGAGAAGGGTGTCGGTGGACGGGACTGGTTGGGCCTGCGGGAGAGGAAGAAGCAGAGGGCTTTTAGGCCATCTGATTGGGGAATGCAAGTATACAGTGATTGGACATCCATAGTGAAGATGAGGTGTTGGGGGTCAGGGAATTGGATGGTTTGGAGGAGGTGAAGGGCATGGGTGGTTTCCCGGACGTAGGTGGGGAGTTCCTGGACCGGGGGGAGAAAATAGAGTTGAGATAAGCGGTGATAAGTTTGGTGGGGCAGGAGCAGGCAGAGACAGTGGATCGGCCAGGGCAGTTGGGTTTATGGATTTTGGGAAGAAGACAGAAACGGGCAGTGCGGGGTTGGGGAACGATGAGGTTGGAGGCTGTGGCTGGGAGGTCACCTGAGGTGATGAGGTTATGGATGGTCTGGGAGATGATGTTTTGGTGGTCAGGGGTGGGGTCATGATCAAGGGGGTGGTAGGAGGAGGTGTCAGAGAGTTGGCGCCTGGCCTCAGCGATGTAAAGGTCAGTGTGCCATACCACAACTGCGCCACCCTTGTCCACAGGTTTGATAGTAAGGTTAGGGTTGGAGCAGAAGGAGTGGAGGGCTGCATGATCTGTGGGGGAGAGGTTGGAGTGAGTGAGAGGGGAGGAGAGGTTGAGGCGATCGATGTTGCGATGGCAGTTGGAGATGAAGAGGTCGAGCCAGGGAAGGAGGCCTTGGGATGGTGTCCAGGAGGATGGGGTGTGTTGGAGGCAGGAGAAGGGGTCTACAGAAGTGGGGGGAGGGTTAGACTCGCGGTTAAAGAAGTGAAGACAGAGGCGGCGGAAAACTGTCCAATGTCCAGGTGTGAGTGGTATTCATTGACGTTCGGCTGGAGGGGGATGAAGGTGAGTCCTTTACTGAGGACTGACCGTTCATCCTCTGTGAGGGGGAGGTCTGGGGGGATGGTGTAGACCCGGCAGGGCTGGGGGCTGGCACTGGCTGTAGAGCTGGTGGCTTTAGGGTGGTGGGTGGAGCGGTGTCGGCAGTGGGCGGAGTGGCGTCAGCATTGGGCAGAGTGGCGGATACACGAACACCAACTAGTCACCAAGAGACACAACCAATTCTTACCGGTGTCAATAAACAAGTACAAAGAAGGACAAAAATTCGACTGGGACAACACATCCATAATAGAACGAGCCAAACAGAGACATACCAGGGAATTTCTGGAGGCCTGGCATTCCAACCGAACTCCATCAACAAACACATTGAACTGGACCCAATGTACAAACCACTGAAAAACAGAACCGGAAGTGGTGCCAACCACCCCAGCAAACTGAGGCATATAAATAACAAGTGGGACAGAACACCAACACTTCACCGGAGCTGTACTGATGATGTTACCTAGCAGGGTGATGAAATATCTGCAAGCAAACACATCGGCTCAGTGAGCAAGTCTACAACTTCAAGTCTAGCAATTCAAGACTGGGCATCTGTGAGGTACTGTGGGCTATGAACAGCAGGAAAACTGCATTCAACAATAATCTGAAACCCGGCATACTCCCCATTCTACCCGTGCCGTCATGTCAGGGAATCAGCCCTGGTTCAATGGAGAGTGCAAGAGGCCATGTCAGGAACAGCACCAGGCATACCTAACAATCAGGTGTCAACCCGGTGAAGCTACCAAACAGGATTGCTTGCATACCAAACTTCATAAGCAGCAAGTGATAGACAGAGCTAAGTGATCTCACAGCAACAGATCAGATCGAAGCTCTGCAGTCCTGCCATATCGAGTCACGATTGCTGGGGGACAATTAAACAGCTCACTGGAGGAGGAGACAACACATTTGTTTATCTCAGTCTCCCATAAATTCAATGATGGGGTATCCACAAACCTCTGAGATAGGAAAATCCAAAGATGCTTTCAGTAAGATATTTTTTCCATTTCTCAGTGATATTTCCCTAATCCAAAACCTATGTCACCTTGTTCTAATTTCCTTACCCAGGGGAAACAACCAATTAGTGTTGGCCCTGAGAAACCCTTAAGAATCTTGAATGTTTCATTCAGATCACCTCTCATAAACTCAAGAGAGTATCAAACAATTTACTCAGCATCATATTGTAGGATGACCCTGTTATCACAGAGAACAATCTAGCGAACCTTCACTGTACCACCTCCAATGCTAGTATATTCTTCCTTAAATTTGGAGACTAGAAGAACTGCACACAATATTCCAGGTGTGGTCTCACCAACATCCTGTACAATGCAGCAAGAGCTCTTTATTCACGTACTCCAATCCCTTGTAATAAAGGCCAACATATCATTTACGTACTCAACTGTTTGCTGTATTTGCACATCTGTTCAAACATCAACTTCTAAAAGGTTCACACCTTTGAAAAATATTCTGTTTCAATGAGTGAAGTAAATGACGTCGCACTTGCCCAGATTATAGTTCACCTGCTGTTGTTGCCCTTTCACTTGCAGCCTCTTTGTGTTCCCATCACTCACATTTTCACCAACCTATTGCCAGCAAACTTATATCCATTATTCTGTGCTATCAATGGCAAGACGTTCACAAAATAGATATCATCTGCAGGACATTCAGTGTATCATCCTTGAACCCTTTCGTTTGCACCTGAACCTCAATCTTCCCAGACTCAGTCACTCAGCATACCGTCATCGAACGCTGCTCCATCATCATCTTCCTCATCCTCCACGTCGTCATCCTCATCTGGGCTTAATTCCACCTCTATCTGCTGTTCTGGGGATGCAACACAGAAAGCAGAAGAATTGAAACACTGCCTCAGTCACAGTCCAGCCAGTTGAAAAGATTGCAGCATATTTATACCTCTGATAGTACTCTAATACATTCCTCAAAAGAGCTCCATTCCTAATGGGGCATGTTCATCATCAAACAATACAAATTGCTTGCAAAAGGTCCCAAGAAGCTTACAAAGATTGTTATAAAGAAGGATTTTGACATCAAGCCACAGAGTGTGATATCAGGTCAGTTTGGTCAAAATTTTAATGAGCGTCCCAAAGGAGGAAGACAGGCTGAGCATTTAAAAGAGAGAAAATTAAAAGTCGAGGCAGCTGACAACATGGACTTTAATGCAAGAGCCATTCAGGCAGCCACATGCCAGATGTCAGAACTCATGGAGTCCTTCAAGCTCTCAAAGATTTACAGGGCTAAAGAAGGTTCCAGAAAGCAAAGTCACATGGGAAACAACAATGCAGCATTTGAAACTAAAGAATGGATTGCAAAAAAGTTTCACCACTGGCCAAACCAGGAGCATGTTACTGGCAAGTCAAATTCAACTACTTTACCCTTGTCTCCAATGCAGTCCTCACAATCCTTAATAGTATCCACAAATCATCACTCCCCAAAGTCAAAACAAACTAATCTCCTGACCCTATACCACCTAGTATAACTCCTCATTCCAACACCTTTTAATATCCCACCCCATCTAATCCCACTCTCCCAGTCACTCTACACACCCGATACCTCTCAGCATAACCTCTCAGTCCCAAGATTCTTTCATATCCAAGTCTAATCCCACTCCCCCCTCACTCCCCACATCCTATACCACCCAGTATAGCCCCGCTCCCAACACCCTTTAGTATGCCACCCAGTCTAATCTGACACTCCTTCTCACTCCTTACACCCTACACTACCCAAGTATAACCCCTCACTCCCAACACCCTTCAATATTCCATACAGTCTAATCCCAATCCCCCTTCAATCCCCACACCCTATACCACCCAGTATAGCCCCACTCCCAACACCCTTTAATATGCCACCCAGTCTAATTCCACTCTCCTTCTCAGTCTTTACACCCTATACTACCCAGTATAACCTCTCACTCCCAACACCCTTCAATATTCCACACAGTCTAATCCCACTCTCCTCACTCTCTACACCATTTAATAATCCAGTTTAATCCCATTGTCCCCCTCATCCCCAACATCTTTTAATATCCCACCCTGTCTAATCGCATTCTCCCCTTTCACTCTGGAACCCTTTACTATCCTACTCAGCCATGTTAAATTCTCCCTTACTCTCACATCAGTGGAACAATATCTCCCGTGTGAACTCATCTCAATGTTCACCCATCCACTCAGACTCTTTCTGTCGGAGACCCACTGTCTCCTCTTCATTGTTATCCTTCTGTCTGTCTGAAACACCCTGTTTCTCTTTGTCTGCAGCTAGCTGAATTCCATCCATTCTTCTTCCTGTTTGACATTGCTTCTCACGCCAGTTACTGT
The DNA here is from genome assembly GCF_021869965.1 of Rhincodon typus. Classification (NCBI taxonomy): domain Eukaryota; kingdom Metazoa; phylum Chordata; class Chondrichthyes; order Orectolobiformes; family Rhincodontidae; genus Rhincodon; species Rhincodon typus. The sequence continues at coordinate 1,023,705 of NC_063349.1, forward strand.
GAGCGCAATTATTTGATTTTGATATTTTCTGTTTGAAAGTCAGTAAGCAAAGCAAAATTCCTTCAGATATTTACATGCCAAAAGTCAAACTTGAGAGAGGTATAGCAAGCAAAGTAGCATTTTGTGGACTTGATATGCTCTGAGAGGGAACATTTTCTCACTCATCTTGTCCTCAGCCAATTTCTCAATGACATCCTCAATCTCTTTTCTTAGCCCCAAGTCTAAATGAGTTCTGACTCTCTCCCTCCCTGCCTAGTCTCCCAAAAACCTGACTTAGACATGCTCACTCTGACAAAGATGCCCTGAAGAAGTGCGACAGAAGCAGAGGGAAGCAGCTTCATGCCCAGACTTTCCTTACAGAAACAAAACTACCTCTGGACACGGAATCCAACCATGCTCGAACTGCTTCGTTCCGAAATGGGGGAGCGTCAGAGGCTACATTGAGAGAAGAAATAAAAATCCAATGAATGGATGAAATGAATGGGAGATGTTCTATGTGAAATGAAGGAAAGTGAAGTAATTGCTGACACTCTGGGTGCTCACATTTGATAAACCCAAATCCCAGCCAGAGCCACTTTGGTCACATGGACTTCAGCAACAATACTAAAGAAATATTCAACACCCCCACATGTTGGGTGCACTCAAGGCACCTTAATATAAGTAAGAGTTAAAGGATACTCCACCTTCCTACTCGCCTGTCGCTGTCTTGTTTTGATCCTCTTAGATAAGCCTACAGTTTCCCTTAGTGTCTTTGTTGGTATTCTCTGAAGCCAATATCAAGTTCTCTCTGCTGTCTCTTCATGAACAGCTTTTCCAGTTGACCCATCCTGCCAGTGACTGTACCCCGCACACCCACCCCCAAGACCATTGCCTGGGGGTGATCTTGTCAATCTCCTCCCTATTAACACCCCTGCCCTATTTCTGCAACCATGGGCTCTGCCAGTGGATCAGCTCTCGTTGCTCTCTCCACACCCCTGTTCAGAATGTAAACAAGCTTCCTTCTGTCCTTTGTTCACTGTAGATGAGTACCGCAAGCATCATGGCCTTGATGGAAACCTGGCTGAGGGGCGATGGCACCTCCCTCTAGCTGACGTCTAAATGTGTTAATATCTTCCAAAACTTGCCTTGCCCAGGCTGCTCAGGTATTGGTGCAGCTCTTACCACCAACCCATACCTTGATCTATCCTTTCACTGCTGCAGCGCTTTCACCTCCTTTGGGAATCTCACCTTGTTCCACCCGTCATATTGAAAATTATTACTTTCTACCACCTTTTAATTTAATAGACTAATTGTACGTAGGTTGTGGTCACCAACCTGAGTCCCTAAAAATAGACACTGAATTAAATATAGGTGTTGGGCGAGGAGATGCAAGCTTCTAATGTGTAATTCTGTAAATAAATATAGTAGTGTGTAAAGACTGGCTTCTTCTATCCTTCAACAACTGGCATTCTATGATATAACATGGTATCACAGGATGGTTGCCTACACATGAAGGTTTTAAGCTAAGATTAAAAATTCAGACTGAAACCTACAATCTTAGTGGTCAATGCGGAAAGCAAGTTTATATAGTTGAGGTATGATTAAACACCAGGTTTCAGAACCAAATATCTACTCCCTCGACCACCGATGCTCAGTAGCAGCAGTGAGTGCTATCTATAAGATGTGCTGCAGAAATTCACCAAAGATCCTTAGATAGCAAACCCATGACCACTTCCATCTAGAAGGACATGGGCAGCAGATACATGGGAACACCAACACCTGGAAGTTCCCCTCCAAGCCACTCACTATCCTGATTTGGAAGTATATCACCTTTCCTTCACTGTCACTGGGACAAAATCCTGGAATTCCCTTCCTAAGGGAATTGAGGGTCTATCTACAGCACATAGACTGCAGTGGTTCAAGAAGGCAGCTCACCACCACCTTCTCAAAACAGGCAAAAAATGCTGGTCGCGCTAACAATGCCCATATCCCACAAATGAGAAAAAAAACCAAGTGGAAGATTGAAGTGGATATGGCGATATGGATTACAACTCAGCAATAAGCAACAAGATACTGCTTTGACATTCACTTTACAGTCAAAGTCATGGAGATCTAAAGCTCAGAAAAAGGCCCTTAGGCTCAATGAGTCTGTGCCAGTCAAAAACAACCACCTAACTATTATAATCCCATTTTCCAGCACTTGGCCCATAGTCTTCTTTACCTTGGCATCACAAGTTCACACCTAAATACGTCTTAAATGTTATGAGGGTTTTTGCCTCTACCACCCTCACAGGCAGCGGGTTCCAGATTCTCACCACCATCTGGGTGAAATAGTTTTTCCTCATATCTCCTTTAAACCTTCTGTCCCTTACCTTAATCTATGCCCCCGATCACTAATCCCTCAATCAAGGGGAAAAAGTTTTGTTCTATCGACCCTATCTATGCCCTCACAATTTTATACTTCTCAGTCATGCCCCTCTCAATGTCTTCTGCTATAGGGAAAACAACCCCAGTCTGTCCAATCTCTCTTTATAACTGCAATTCTCCAGCCCAGATAATATCCTGGTAAATCTCCTCTGTTCCCTCTCCAGTGCTATTACATCCCTTCTCTAATGTGAATTCCAAAACTACACACAAAACTCTAGCTGTGGCCTAACTAGGGTTTTATACAGTTCCAGCATAAACTTTCCACTCTTAATCTTTATGCTTTCACCAATAAAGACAAGTATCCCATATGCCTCCTTAACTACTTTATCCACCTGTCCTGATGCCTCAAGTGACTGGTGGACACTCACATCAAGGTCCCTCTAATCTTGGTGCTTCCTAGAGTTCTAGCATTCATCATATATTCCCTTGCCTTGTATGCCTTGCCCAAGTGCATCACCTCACACTTATCCAGATTGAATTCTATTCACCACTGATTAGACAATCCATATCCACTTGTAGTCTAAGGCTATCTTCCTCACTATTTAATACGTCAGCAGTTTTGGTATTGTCTGAAAATTTACTGATCAACCTGCCAAATTCAAGTCTAAGTTATTTACATAAACCACAAACAGCAAGGGCCCCAACACTGACCCCTGTGGGATTCCAGTGGATAGAGATTTTCAATTGGCAAAACAGCACTCAAACATCACCTTCTACTTCTTGCCACTCAGCCAATTGTAGATCAAATTTGCTCTTACCTTTGTTATTAGTCTCCCGTGTGGGACGTTCTCAAAAGCCTTGCTGATGTCCAAGTAGACTACATCAAAAACCTTGCCCTTATCTATACATCTGGTCACCTCTTCGAAAAATTCAATCAAGTTGGTCAGACATGACCTCCCCTTAACAAAACCATGCTGATTGTTCTCGATTAATCCCTGCCCCTCCAAATTCAGATTAATTCTGTCCCTCAGAACTGCTTCCAATAGTTTCTCCACCACTGACTGGCCTGTAGTTTCCTGATTTATCTTTTGCTCCCTTCTTCAATAATGGTACCACATTAGCTGTCCTTCAGTCCTCTGGGACCTCTCCTGAAGCCAGAGAGAAATTGAAAAGACAGGACAGGACAGGATTTCAATTTGCGATTTAGTGTAAAATAAAAGGGGGGCTTTGAGAATTGAAATGTCTCCAATAAGGTAATTGGTCACGATGGTAAGAAAATATTTATCAAAAATGGCAAGCAAACTGTCAAGGTATAACCTGGAAACAAATTGGGAAGTGACAAAATCTGAGTCTGAGCAGCTGTTGATGTATGGGATATGGGTGTTACTGGTGAGGCCAGCATTTAATGTCCATCTTTAACTGTCCCTTGAACTGAGTTGGAAATGGAAATTCAGAGTCAACCCCATTTCTGGGGGTCTGGAGTCACATGTAGGCTAAACAAGATATGCATGGAAGACTTCCTTCCCTAAAGGACATTATATACCTCAAATGCCCAAGTGTTTTGTGTTGACCACCTTCAGAAACAGAATATGGGTCTGGATGATTGCAACCTGAGTGATCCTTACACACAGACAGACTGTCATATGCACAGCTGATTGTCCAGGCTGGGTCCAAATTGTCCAAACAATGAGACTGAAGGGAGAGATGTGACCATTGTGGGGCTAGCAAGAAAAGCAACTGGCCAGGTTAAATACTGGGAATGCCCAGGATGATAGCCAAAGAAGTAAGGGCCATGCTTGAACAGAAGGAGGTGAAAATATGGAGACAGCGCTCAGTGCGTTCAGAGAGTGGTCCAGGATGTGATTCTTGCCACAAAAAAAAAATCCAATTGAGAGGATGCCAGAACTGTTATATGAGGAGACTGGGCCCTGTATTCTCTGGAGTTCAGAAGAACGAGATGCAATCTCATTGAAAGTGAGATTTCATCTAAAATTGTAAAGATAGGGTAGATGCAGGAAGGACATTTCAATGGCCAGGGAGTCTAGAGCCAGGAGATACAGTCGCAGAATAAAAGGACTAAAATGAGGATGAACCTCTTCACCCAGAGGGTAGTAAATGTTTGGAATTCTCCACCTCAGGGACCTCTTGAAGCTCAGTAATTGAGCAGGTTCAAGACAGAGATTGAGAGATTTCTTGTTACTAATGACATCAAGGTATATGATGATAGGGCAGGACTTCTTTAAAATTCATCCACAGAATGCGGGCCTCACTAGCAAAAGCAACATTTATTACCCATCCTAATTGCTTAAACAGTAGTTAAGAATCAGCCACATTGTTGTAGGTGAGGAGTCAAATGCAGGCCAGATCAGGTAAGGAGGGCAAACTGCCTTCCCTAAAGGATATTAATGACAATTAATAGCATTTTCATGGCCACAAATCGGCTAGCTTTTAATTCTTGATTTTTAAAATTCAAATTCCACCATCTGCCATGAAGGAATTCAAACTCATGACCTCAGAACAATAGCCTGGAGTTCTGAATTAGTAGCTCAGTGACATTATCACTATCTCCCCTCAACATGGCATCAAGGTAATTTTATCAGCCATGATCTAGAATAGCAGAGTAGGCTGGAGGGGCTGAATAGCCTAATTGTGCTCTTATAGTCCAATGCCTTATTGAACGCCTTCTGAAATAATCGCCTGGTTTCTCTTCATTCATCCAGCAATATCATCCTCAAATAACTCAAATATATCCATCAAGCATGAATTACCATTTAAAAACTGACAGCCGGAATCTGTTCTTATGATTCTCTCAACATCCTATTACCACGGCCTCTAGAATGGATGCAAATTCCTAAACACTCATGTCAGGTTGTAGTTTGTCCTGCCCAACTTCCTTTCTCTGCACTGAGAATCCAAGTACAATCAGTCCATCCACTAACTGAACCTGAGGATGTATGTCGTCAGGTCTTGGGGATTGATCAGCTTTTAGCCTCAGTCTTTTCTTCAGGGTGTTTTCTTTAAAATATTATTCCTGGAAGTTCCACACTGTGACTGTAAAAACATGCCCAGAGTAACAGGAAAAATATACCCGGAGTGACAGTAAAATGTATAGAGTGTGGTAGTAAAATGTATCTGGAGGGACAGTAAAAATCTACCTAGCAGGACAGTAAAAATGTATCTAGAGTGACAGGAAAAATATACCCAGAGTGACAATAAATATATACCGAAATTGACAATAAAAATCTACCCAGAGTGACTGTAAAAGTCTACCCAGAGTAACTGTAAAAATGTACACAGTGTGGCAGTAAAATCTACCCAGACTGAGAGCAAAAATCTATCTGGAGTGGGACTAAAAATCTACCCAGCATGACAGCAAAAAACTACCCAGAGTGACACTAAAATTGTACACAGTGTGGCAGTAAAATATACCTGAGAGAGTAAAAATCTACCTGGAGTGAGGGTAAGAATACACCCAGAATGACAGTAAGAATACACCCATTGACAGTAAAAATGTACCCAGAGTGACAGCAAAAATATACGCAGAGTGACTGTAAAAATCTACAGAGTGACAGTAAGAATACACTCAGAGTGACAGTAATAATATACCTAGAGTGACAGTAAAAATGTACACAGTGTGGCAGTAAAATGTACCCAGAGTGAGAGTAAAAATCTACATGGAGTAGGAGTAAAAATCTACCCGGACTGACGGTAAAAATGTATAAATTGTGGCAGCAAAATATATCTGGAGGGACAATAAAAATCTACTTAGAGGAACAGTAAAAACGTATCTAGAGTGCCAGCAAAAATCTACCCAGAGTGAGAGTAAAAATCTACCCAGAGTGACGGTAAAATGTATAGAGTGTGGCAGTAAAATATATCTGGAGTGACAGTAAAAATCTACCCAGAGTGACAGTAAAAATCTACCCAGAGTGACAGTAAAATGTACCTGGAGTGACAGCAAAAATCTGCTCAGAGTGGGAGTAAAAATCTACCCGGAGTGACAGTAAAAATGTATAGAGTGTGGCGGTAAAATATATCAGGAGGGACAGTAAAAATATAACCAGAGTGACAATAAAAATACATCCAGAGTGACTGTAAAAATGTACACAGTGTGGCAGTAAAATCCAACCAGACTGAGAATAAGACATTCCCAGAGTGACAATAGTATACCCAGAGTGACAGTAAAAATCTACCCAGAGTGACAATAAAAATCTACCCAGAGTGACAGTAAAAATCTACCCAGAGTGACAGTAAAAATCTACCCAGAGTGACAGTAAAAATATACCCGGAGTGACAGCAAAAATGTACATAGTGTGGGAGTAAAATGTACCCAGAGAGAGAGTAAAAATCTACCTGCAATAGGAGCAAAAATCTACCTAGAGGGACAGTAAAAATGCATCTAGATTGACAATAACTGTATACCCAGGGTGACAGTAAAAATCTACCCAGGGTGACAGTAAAAATATACCCAGGGTGACAGTAAAAATATACCCAGGGTGATGGTAAAGTTATATCTGGATATACAGCAAAAGTATATCTAGATTGACAGTGAAAATATAGCCAGTGTGATGGTAAAAATGTATCTGGAGTAAAAATTGTCTTTATGATTGGTATGACTCCCACCAAAGGCTTCAACTCTGATTTGTTATATTGATAAGAGATTTACAACATTCATCTATGATTGCACTACCTTACCTATCATTTTTCAATTAACAATCTGTCCAACAATGTCACAATCCTTTGAGGGTCTTTAAACTGCTCCCACCAACACCTTCTGCTTCTTATCATTTCTCATTTCTGCCAACAATAGATCACAGCTATCCAATTTCAGAAACTTCTTTGCCACTGTCCTCTCCATGTCCTCAATTATTTCCCTGCACCTCACCCCACCCCCGTTGTCCATTTTGTGTTTTTGAAATGTCAAGTGTTACGAAGTTGTGTACAGTAATCGTGAATTGGAACGCAGGAAGCTAGAATTTGTTTGTTAAAAAATGATAAGGGAGAAGAATGCGTGGTTCCTTTAAGAGATAAGGTGCTTTTCTAAGCTTAGAGATTTATACAGGGAAAAAATGCATCTGTGTGTAGCTGAAGATGTACAACCAGTTCTAAAATTGAAACATGTATCAATTGGCTATGTGATTGGAAACCTTAGGCTTGTTTTGAGTTTTGGCAACTAGCTGGAATCAGCGAATTAATTTAAACCAAGTATTTAGTGACTGAAAACCAACTGAATTTAAATCTGATGGTTTTGACAACCTCAGACCAATGTTATTGTAAGAAAATTGATATGTCATCAAAACTATAAGGAGAGGGTTTTTGAAAATTGGTGTGAAAGCGAACTGCCATCTGAGAAATGAGCATTTAACTCACAAGAAATTGCTAAGTTCTCTAAGAAAACACCATCTTATCCATAAAAGGTACCACTAAGCTTAATAGCTAACAGTCCTCACAGAATATATCACAGAGTAAACATCCCTGACAGCCTGATCAGTGGAAAAAAAGCATTCATGACTTGAGAGCAGCAGAAGTAAGGCATGTAGACTTTGAGAGACTAAATTTTAACTTATTTTCTTATTACTTGGGTTTATATAAGTGAATTTGTTTTTATTAGAAAAACATACAAGTAGAATTTACTTCAGTTAGGGAATAGTTAGTAGTTGGGGGGGAATTGTTTGGTTTGTTAGTAATTCTGTTAATTTGTTCACTGTTAGGGTTAAATAAATAAATTGTTACTTATAAAGTGAATATCAGGGATTTTCTTTTATTTAACCTCATCTTCTCCATAACAGTTTAACAGATCACGCGAGGTAGGCGAATTTCTCTGGGTGTTTCGGGTTTACTCCCACCATACAGATTGGGGATTTGTGTTTCAATTTTAAATATCAGAGGGGGTTGACCTCCCCTTCTTAAAAGAAGTACTTAGGAATATTTAGTTCTCCATCTTGGTGTCCATGGAGCTGCACCTGTCATGGCTTTAGATCAAACTTATTTTATCTTGATGTGTGCCATTAGTTATTGGAGCTTGTTGCAAAACATTGTGTGATTTTGAATGATGGACATTTAATTTTGACTCTTTACCATTTTCTCTGAGGAGCTGATGCACTATTGCTATGAAATGCTGTCACACTTCACCACACTGCTCTGTGGCTTTGCTCCATAGATTCTTGGCAAAGATGGACCCACCTGGAGCTCACAACCTTGAACATACTGATGTGGCCACCTCTCACCTGCAATCTCTATCTACATTTGTTGCAATTAAGTAATTAAAGTTAGATATGAAGTCTATTCAGGTGCATCATATTTGGTTTCAAATCAATTACTTGTAATTTGGATCTGGAATACGCTGTCTGGGAATGTGATGGAGGAACTGCCCATTGCGTCTTTTGGGAGGGCAGTGGATGATTGTTTAAATAGAAACAAGGTGCAAAGGGATGGGGAAAAGGTAGGAGATTGGCACAAAGGCATGATGACCATTTGGTGAGCTGCAGCAGACATGAGTGGCTGCCTGTGCTATAACAATTCTGAGTTTCTATGAGATTACAGGTACACTAAATCAAATAAGAACACAAAGAAAGTTTTGGAGAAAAAGCATAGCATCTCCTCTCCCATCCATTCGCTCTGCCTGTAGTGCACACTGTTTATGGCCACTTGGAGTTGATTGCCAAGGGTAACTGAGAAATGGCACTGAGCAGTTTGCAGTCACCTGTCGGAGGAAAAGCATCAGATCCTGACACAGACCACTTTCAGCCTGTGATATCCCGCTCCTACGCAGTGTAGCCTCTGATCATCATGTGAGGGTTCTCACTACCCGTTAGTGTCAGCTTCTCCCAGAAACCTCTGCTGCATCATTACCTTCAGGAGGTGCAGATCTTGCTGTGTCTTCCCTTTCCTGGCCTGTGATGTGTGTCCAGTGAACATCGGCCTTGATTTCCAAAGGGTCGATGGGACTGAGGATCTGGCGTACTCGCAGACCCGAAGCTACTCGACGTGGCAGAGTGAGGGAGGGAATGAGCAGGATTGAGACCAGATAGCAGGATGGAGAGGGAGAAGAGGCAGAGAATAGACAGATACAGAACAGACTGTGAATGCAAGAGCTACAAACAGCAAAGAAACCCATTCCCAGAGACAGGGAGCTGAGTATAAGAGCAAAGGGAGGGGAGTGTCAGATCAGAGGGAGGTGGGACTGGGAGAAGAGGAGGTGGTGGGAGTCGGAGGAGAGGGAGTTGGGAGTGGAGGAAGAGGGGGGTGTTGGGAGCGGGAGGACCGGGAGGGTTGGGAGCGGGAGGAGGGGGGTGTTGGGAGCGGGAGGATATTGGATTCCAGCCCAACACTGTTGTATCAGCAATGTCTGAATGACCTTTTGTCCAGCTGAAGCAATTAAGGGCTGCCTATAGCATGAACTGTTTGTGAGATTAGTTACTGAGGGGAGCAGAAGGATTAGTTGCCTAAGGGTTAGATTGGAATCCACATGCCATGCTGATGGCCTAGTGCGCTGGAGCAGATAGGAATTTCAGTATTGCAGGGGTCCAGAGCCACACAATTGCAACCTTTTATACCACACTCAAATCTCCAGCAATACAGCATGATGTTTTTTCTCATCAAACATTACAGCCAAACTCTCTGGCAATGAAAGAGTTAATGAGAACAGCAAAGGAGCTTTCAGCACAGCCAAATATGGAACCGCAAGAATGAAAACTTGTTAAACAACAGCTAGATCAGGGTCCATTACAAAATGGTCAGTGTTCTGTAATGGTCAGTGCCCTGTGATGGTCGGCACCCTGTGCGGTCAATGGGATCTGACAAATGGTGCCCTGTGACGGTCAGGGCTCTGTGAAGCTTAGTGCTCTGTGACGGTTAGTGCCCTGTGACGGTCAGGGGCTCCGTGACGGTCAGGGGCTCCGTGACGGTCAGGGGCTCCGTGACGGTCAGGGGCTCCGTGAAGGTTAGTGCCCTGTGAAGGTTAGTGCCCTGTGAAGGTTAGTGCTCTGTGACGGTTAGGGCCCTGTGAAGGTTAGTGCTCTGTGACGGTTAGGGCCCTGTGACGGTCAGGGCCCTGTGACGGTCAGTGCTCTGTGACGGTCAGGGCCCTGTGAACGTTAGTGCTCTGTGATGGTCAGGGCTCTGTGATGGTCAGTGCCCTGTGACGGTCAGTGCCCTGTGATGGTCAGGGCTCCGTGACGGTCAGGGCTCCGTGAAGGTTAGTGTCCTGTGACAGTCAGGACTCCGTGACGGTCAGTGTCCTGTGACGGTCAGGGCTCCGCGACGGTCAGGGCTCCGCGACGGTCAGGGCTCCGCGACGGTCAATGGGCTGTGACTGCTGCCACTCTGTGATGGTCAGTGCCCTGTGACGGGAGGTGCCATGTGAGTCAGCGCCCTATGATGGACATGGAGATCCCAAATGAGTGGTGTTTTTGGTGGTTCTGCTTTGCTGTAAGCTCCTGTCCTCGGTTCTTGTGTACACTTAGCAGCCTACAGGAAATACAGTGCACTCCTTTTAACTCAGTTCTGTTCACAGGCTTTGTGTAAGCAAGAGATCACTCCTCACTTTCTAGGGATTTCGCTCTCTGAGGAGTTTCCCTTGGTTTTCATTGTTTTCTGTGGCTAGTCTGATTAACAAGACAAGACTCCAGCTCGAATTCTCACCAATAGTTTTGAGCTAGGTGGTTCCTGTTTAAAAGGAGCAGATTGCATCTCATCCGCGGTGCACTGGGAGGGATGCAAAGCAGATACCTCTGAACGAAGGGTTGTCCTCTTCATCAGACAGCTGATGGAGCCACAGCCCAAACTGGAGCTCCCTTTCCCAGGGGCAGTACTCACCCTCTTCACACACAAAGACAGACACAGCACCCCGTCAAACACAGAGGTACACAGCCACCCAGGCACACCATCAAACACCAACACAGAAACAGTCATGCACAGACCGGTACAGTTGAGCACAGTGAGACGCAAGGATATCGGCACACACATAAAGGCACAAACACAGTCACATACAAAACACAGATCAAACACAGGCATAAGCACATAGTCATACACATGCAAAACAGAAACACACATAGATACAGTCAAAAACAGACAGACACAAGTACAGTCACACACAGTCAAACACAGAAACACAAAGTCACACATAGACAAACATAAATAGACACAAGTTCACAGTCACACAAAGAAAGACAAGCACACAGTCAAAGTACAAATTTACAGCATTGTACAGGCGCAGGCAGACACAAACAGACAATCAAACACGTGCGCGCATACACAGTCACACAGACAGACAGTCAAATGTACCGTTGCGTATAGTTACACACAATAAAATCACAAATGCACACACAGGCATATGCATACAGAAAAACAGACCAGCACAGAGATAGCCATATGGGTGCATGCACACACACACATACACAAACACAAACACAAACAAAGAGTGGAGCAGAGGAAAACAGGAAGTAGTCAGTGCAGGAAATTCAGATCAGCCGCTCCAGACAAAAGATGGAAGAGTGTTTGTTGAAACGGATTCTAACTGTGAGTGGGAGTTGAAACGAGCCCTTTGTTTTGTCAATCTGCTCAGAATGCAGCATATTTCTTAAAGTGAATCTGGCCAGAACAGGGACTGGTAAATATGGTGATTGCTGCATTTGCTGTCATTTGCCCCTTTTTTGGCCACTGCATCATCATGCTAATGAGGCAGGACATGAGGCAGTTTGAGCCTGTCTCTGTCCCAGTCCCACTCTCAATGGTTCCCAGGACCCATGTAGACAGGGTTGTTAAGCTGCAGCACTGAGACTGCATGTGGTTGATGTCAGGCACTGGAGGCAGAGGGCACAATGCAGGCTGTGTCAGCCTCCATAACTGCCTTTGGGCACCAACTGAGCCAGCCATAACTGCAGATTACTATCGGGCCAGAACTGGTAGTGAGAACTCCACCATGAGGATGGGATGATCTCCATCTCAGTCAGAGCAGAGTGGAGTTGGAGGGGTGACTGGAACTGCCAACGCATCCAGCTTCCTACTTCACTCTGACGAGGAGGTACCAACCCCTCTCTGCACATCACATTCAGCCTTTACAGATAGCCAGTCTGCCAACACTCTATCGGACGGACTGATGGAGAGGCTGTGATTCACCAGGCTCTGGAACACTGACATTCCGTTCATGCATCTGTTTTGAGGACACCATCTTTGAAAAACAGACTGCAGATTCTTCCCAATCTCCCCTGTGACCTCAACAAATGACAAATAGTAAATCAAGAGCAATTCTAGGAGGTCAATCTCAAACTTCCTTAATTCACTGTGTCCTCAGAGTTATCCTGGACCACAATTTATCTCGAGTTACAGTTTATCCCTAATCACTATTTATCCTGAGCCACAAGGATATGGAGAAGAATTATTGCAGAAACTACATGGGAAGACGCCACAGTGTACAACTCGATGCCTCACCACCCGGAGATACGGGAGGATTATAGTCAGTTACACAATATTGCCTGCACAGGAAACCAACAGACACTACTCATTTTAATGCCCCAGAGTAACTCTCCCTCCCGCAGAGTAACCTCCTCCCACAGAGTAACTCCCTCCCTCCCACAGAGTAATCTCCTCCGCAGAGTAATCCCCACCTCCTGCAGAGTAATCCTCTCTTTCCCACAGATTAACGCTCCTTGTCTAAGAAAAACCCCTCTGCCCACAGAGTAACCACCTCTTGCAGAGTAACCCCATTCTCCTGCAGAGTAACTCCCCTCTCCCACAGAGTAACCTTCTCTATCCTGCCGAGTGACACCCCTGCACCTGCAAAATAACTCCCTTCTTTGGCTGAGCAATCCTCCCTCCCACAGAGTAACCTCCTTTCTCCCACACAGTTAACCCTTCCTGAAAAGTAACTCTCTTTTCCTGCAGAGTAACCACCCCCTCAGAAGAGTAATTCCCTTCTTTCTCAGAGTAACTTCCCTCCCTGCAGAGTAACACCTCCCACAGGTAAGACCTCCCTCTCCCACAGAATAATAGCCTCCCTTCTGCAGAGTAACCCCTGGGTCCGTAATGGTGAAGACTGGGCACTTAATATCCATGGATACCGAGCGTTAAGAAAACACTCAATAAAACAATCTTAGGGAAGGAAAGAAAGGATGTGGGGTATCAGTAATAATTAGGGAAAACATTGCAGTGTTAGAAAGAGACAATATCCTGGAGTGGCAAAAGCAGACTCAATTTGGTTACAGCAGAGAAGCATTACAAGGATAGTCACAGCCCTGGGGTGATCTATAGGCTTCAAACAGTGAGAGAAAGAAAGAGAGAGGAACTATTCTCTCAATGAAATATTGATATGTGTAGGATCTATAGAGTGGTGAGATTGGGGGACTTCAATTATTTTAATTAAATTGGGTCATTTAAATGTGCGTTTATCAGGAATAATAGACAACCTCAGTCTCTTTGAAAGCAGAAGGCTGAGGGGTGATCAAATAGAACTTACAGAAGGTATGTCTCCTCTTGTGGGGAAAAGCAGAACTAGAGGCTGTCCGTATAAAATAAACGTCAAGAAATCCAGTGGGGAATTCAGAGGAAACATCTTCACCCAGACAGTGGGGATAATGTGGAACTTTCTCCCACAGGCGTGGTTGAAACAAATCTTGTTGAGGTCATTAAGGGGAAGTTGTACAAACATATGACAGAAAAGAATAGATGGTCATGCTGATAAAAGTTTGGAGGAGACTCGAGAGGAGCAGAGTAACCACTGGCATGTGCTGATTGGCTCAAATGAGCGGTTTGTGCTGTTTGTCCAATGTGAAATTTAAATACCAGCTGATAATATTAGAGGAAAAGGCAAGGAGGGGACGGAATTTCTGAATGATGTTTAGGAGAAAGCAGAGTTAAAATTTCAAGACTAGTGACCCTTCTTCAGAACTGATAGGAGCTGGGAAAAGGTGGCATTTATATTAATGATGGGGGGAGAGGGAGAAAGGACTGAGCAGTAGGTGGAGAAGGACTCTAGAGAAAGGGAGAGAAGGAGAAAGAGTGAGAAATAGATGGGCTAACAAAGGGATTGTTAATAGTAAACTAGGGAAGAAGAGAAGCTAGAGAAATGATAACAGCCAATGAGTGGTGCAAATAGGTTGGCTGCACTGAAATCAGACCATGTGATGACAGGGTCTGGGGTGTGAGGTTGGGAAAAGGACATGGAAGGCTTTGTTCAGATTCTGAAATTATTGAACTCGATATTGTGTCCTGAAAGCTGAAAAAGTGCAAAATGAGATGCTGTTCTTTCAGCTTGCGCTGAACCTCGCTGGAGCACTGCAATGGGCCCAAGACAGAAAAGTTGTAATGGAACACAGTGGCGTGTTGAAGTGGCAGGCAACTGGAAGCTCAGGTCTTGTTTACAGACAGAATGTAAGTGTTCAGCAAAGTGATCACCCAGTCTGTATCTCACCTCCCCAAGACAGAGGAGACCACATTGTCAGCAGCAAATACAATAGACTAAATTGAGGAGCAGGTAAGTCACTGCTTCACCTGGAAGGTATGTCTGGGGCCTTGGATAGTGAGGAGGGAGGAGATAAATGCGCAAGTGTTGCAACTTAACGTCTGTTATCAGGAAAACGTTAGAGTCTATTATAAAGCACGTAATAGCAGAGCACTTAGAAATACATAGTGTGATCAAGCAGAGGCAGTACGGTTTCATGAAAGGGAAATTATTTACTAATTTACTAGAATTCTTTGAGGATGTAACAAGCAGGATGGATAAAGCAGTGAATGCAACATGTTTAGATTTTCAGAATGCATTTGATGAGGCTCCACACAAATTAGGCTACTTCACACGAGCCCATGACATTGGGGGTAATATATTGGCATGAATAGAAAAGTGGCTAACTAATAGAAGACAGAGAGTTTCGATAAAGGGGACATTTTCAGGATAGCAACTTGTAACTAGTTGAGTGCCACAAGGATCAGTGCTGGGGACACAATTATTTACAGTATACATTCATAACTCAGATGAGGAAAGTGAATGTTTGTGGATAACACAAAAATAGGTGGGAAGGCAAGAGGTGAAGATGACACAGAGTCTGCAGAAGGAGTTAGATAGGTGGACAAAGACTTAGCAGATGG
Source organism: Rhincodon typus (assembly GCF_021869965.1). NCBI lineage: Eukaryota > Metazoa > Chordata > Chondrichthyes > Orectolobiformes > Rhincodontidae > Rhincodon > Rhincodon typus. Next base: position 1,039,134 of record NC_063349.1, read on the forward strand.
AATATTTGGGAAAATATGAGGCTTACATTTTAGCAGGAAGAATTGAGGAACTGAATATTAGTTAAATGGAGAAAGACTGCAGAAAGCTACAGAAGAGAGGGATTTGGGAGTACTCATCAATAAACCACAAAAAGCCAGCATTTAAGTCAGTGGGAAATAGGAAAGGCAAATGGAATTTTGGCCTTTATTTCAAGATGGAATGGAATTTAAAAAAAAAGTAAGGTTTTGCTATGCATGGCACAAGTCAGACCACAGCTGAAATCGTGTGAACGGTTTTGGGCCCCTTATCGGAGAAAATCTATATTGGCATTGGAGGCAGTGTAGCGATGGTTCACTAGATTGATATCAGTTGTGGAAGGACTGTCTCATGAGGACAGGTTGAGTAGTTTAGGCCTGTATTCATTGGAGTTTAGAAGAATGAATGGCAATATTATTGAAGCATATAAGATTCTTAGACGACTTGACAGGGTAGATGCAGAAAGGTTGTTTCCCTTGTAGGAGAGTCTAGGATTACAGGACATAATCCCAGAATAAGGGTTCGCACATTTAAGATTGAGAGGAAGAGGAATTTCTTCTTTCAGAGAGTAGTATATCCATGGAAATTTTTACTGCAGAGGGCTGTTGAGGCTGGGTTGTTAGGTATATTGAAGGCTGAGATAGACAGATTTTTAACCAGTAAGACAGTCATGAGTTATAGCAAAAATCAGAAAGTGGAGGTGAGGATTATCAGATTAGATGTGATCTCACAGAGTGCTGAAAGAAATTCAATGGACTGAATGGTCTACTTCTCTTACACTTTATAATCTTAAGGAGTAGCATACAGATAAATTATTAGCAGAAGCAAAGGTATTAAGGTGAAACTTGATAGAATTTACTGGGAGCTCTGGATATGAATTAGTATGGATAAGTTGCCTGGTCTGGGGGTATCCAGGCTGCTAAGGCAAGTGAAGGCGGAGATAGTGGATGGGCTCACTTGCCGTGATGTTTGAATCTTTCCCTACTAGTGGATGTGTGATGAGATCTGTGGATTCAAAGTTTGGACCTTTGGAATCAGGCTTAACTGCATAGAGAAACTGAGTCTTTATGTTTCTCAGTAATCAAAAAAACTGAAACTAACAGTAAACTTCAGATTTCTGGGGAAACTGAAGCTGGTTGAAACCCAACGAAAAGGACAAGCCATTCAAGCTCAGGTGACCAAGTGATGCAGTTAGGAAGTGAGAACATGAAGGCTGGGTTTTAGAGCAGAGATGAAGAAAAACAGTCACTGCTGCTGCTTGGTTTATTTTAGGGGAAGTGATTATCTAGCACTGGTTATATACTGCACAAGCCTATCACTGAAGACTTGAATAAAAGGACTCATATCATCAAGACTATCATGAGCAGAAGCTCAGGAAGTTCTGCGGAAGTGTACCATTCTTGAAGACTACCCATGGAACAGCAGGTGCTGTTGGTTATTGATTGGAGACTAAATCTTTACAGGAAATAAGATGGAATTCTACTGAAGAAAATTTAGAGCTTTGCAGGACTTGGTACTGAAATTAGTGACATTAGTGGATTGCCTGACTAATTTGTGAGATCTCTCTTTGTTGTTTCTGCAATTCAATGGTGATACTGACTGCAACTTGCCCTTTAATTCAAAAGTAAAAGAAATCTTGTCCATTGGTTTTCTGGTCGAGGTTCGTTGGTAAATTTAGTTATTTGCTTTGTTGGTCTTCGCAGGAATCATAATGATGGAGACTGGCAAATGTGAATTGGTTATTGAAGAAAGGGTGAGCAGTTATCAGGGAAAAGGTTCAAGGTTTGTGTATATTAAGGAGAACCAGATGTGCTGGCCAGCCACAGACTTACTAAGGATAGATTAGTCAACTGAGTGTGGAGGAGGAACACAGCAGGTCAGGCAGCATCAGAGGAGCAGGATAGTAGACGTTTCGGGTCAAGACCCTTCGTCGGGGCCCTGATAAAGGGTCCTGACCCAAAGCATTGACTTCCCTGCTCCTCTGATACTGCCTGACCTGCTGTGTTCCTGCAGCTCCACACTGCATTGACTCTGACTTCAGCATCTGCAGTTCTTGCTATCTCCAAAAGAGAGATTAAATTTGGCTAACTTAACTGAATTTTTTTATGAAGGTTGATGAGGGGAATTCAATGGATGCTGTTTTTATAAAATTTAAGAAAGCGTTTGACAAAGTAACACATAAAGACTGAGTAACTAAATTGAAGCTCATGGAATATGACAATCAGTACAAGCTTCACTAAACAGATTGGTTTTGGGACAGAAAACTGTGAGTCATGGTAAATGGGCGATTGACAGACTCGAAGGCGGTAAACAGTGTCCTGTTCTTTCCTCTCATTAGATGTTGGCATTGCTAGCTGGGCTAGCATTTACTGCCCATCCTTGATTGCCATGGAGAAGGAGGTGGTGAGCTGCCTTCTTGAACTGCTACTGTCCTTGGGGTGCAGGGACACAGAACTGTTAGGAGGGGAGTTCCAGCAACATTGAACAGGCATTTAGACAGACACATGAACAGGCAGGAAATAGAGATTCAGATCATGAGCAGCAGATGGGATTAGTTTAGAATGGCAAAATGATTGGATGGACAGAGTGGGCTGTTCCTGTGCTGAATTGTTCTATGTTCTATTTTGACCTAGATATAATGAAGGAACAGTGATATAGTGGAGGCAGCACAGAAAAGGTTCAGAGGGCGATCCTGGGTATAGATGTATTTTCTTAGGAGGGGAGGTTGGACCTGTACTCATTGGAGTTTAGAAGAATGAGGGGAAACTTTACAGAAATTTATAAGTTTCTCTGGAGACATGCCAGGGTAGATGCAGAAAGGTTGTTTTCCTCGTGTGGGAGTTTAGGATCAGAGATTATCATCTAAGAAAAGGGGTTTGCCTATTTAAGGCAGAGATGAAGTGGAATTTCTTCTAGCAGAGGGTAGTGAATCTGTAGAATTCCTTACCTCAAAGGGTGGTTGAGGCTGGGTCATTCAGTATATTCAAGGATAAGATAGAGAAATCTTTGATCTGGGAGGAAATCAAGGATTATGGGGAAAAGACAGGAAATTGAAGTTGAGGATTATAAGATCAATCATGAATTGATTGAACGGTCAAGCAGTATGGATAGACTAAATGGCCTACTTCTGCTCCTGTGTCTTATAGTTCCAGGTCAGAATGATGAAAGATTGATGGTGGTTTCTCCATGTATCCACTACCCTGATTTTTTTTAGCTTCAGTGCTCGGATCATAAATTACTGGGATATTGGAATACATTGGAATACTATAGGATATCGATAAGCTAGCAGTACCCAGACAACTGGCAGGAAGAATGTAATATAGAAAGAGAGACATAGAGATATAGGGTGTAATGGGGTGTGTAGGCAAGGAGACTTTCTATGGTGGTGGTACCGTGCAGCTCGCTGCCGATGAGGACGGCAGAATTTGAGAAGCAAATGACATCAACAGAAAATTGCACTTGATGACTGGACTGGACTATGGAGAGCTGGCATGCTCTCTATGGGCAGAATGCTCTCCATTTGTGCCATTATTTTATTCGTAAGTTACTCCCCAATACCTGTCCTTCGAGTAATTTACCCACAAGTCTTTCCCTCTAATAGCTTTAGGTCTCTGTTCCTGACTTTTTAAGAACACATTTGAATGCGGAATCCCCTTAAAGACCCTTGGGACACCACACAAGGGACCAGCTGCCTGAACCCAGTCACACTGTCACTCGAAGGGCCAGTCTACCTTCTCTAATCTTCACTGGTTGGGGGATCTTGTGCCTCAGAATGGAATTATAATCAAATCAACAAGAGATTCTCTCCTGGTCACAAGAATTCACTCACCATAACTTGATTCTGATTGCTCCTCATCTTCAGGCTCACTGTCTCCCTCCAGGTCACCCTTCAGTAACCGATGAATCCTCACAGCTTCCATCCAGGGGACACCACCCAGGTCTGAGGGAGCTTGTGCATTTTCCTCATCTTCTTCATCTTCCTCCTCCTCTTCATCATCTTCCATCTCATACTCAGAGCTGCTGCAACTAAACCAAAAGAGAAACTTTTGCAAGCAATTGTATGGCCAGTTTTTGAACACAACTCAAAGGCCAGTAGATAAATCTACACAGTATACAGGAAATCTAACAAACTCACAACTGTCAGAAGAGTGAGGCACACAACTGGACTTTAGCATCAAAAGCACAATTTCCACTTTTGCAGATGATACAGAAATTTTGGGATGCGGAGAGAGTGCGAATACTGAGAAGGACTGTAACAACTCTCATGGGAATGTTAACAAACTTGCAGAATGGACAAATATTTAGCTAATGAATTTCAACACAGAAATGTGAGGTTGCATGTCTCAGTAAGTAGAACAGGAAAGCCACATTACTTAGGTGTGTGTCTTGGTAGTGGTAGCGTGGAGGAACAAAGAAATGTTGGAGTGTAAATCAATCTACTAATCAATAGAACTTGTGTGCAGGTTATTAAGCCCATAACAAAAACAAACTAAGCAGTAATATTTGTTTTTAAAGGGTTAAATTTGAAAGAAGGGAAGTTGTTTTTGCCAAACCTGTACCGTGGTTAGAACACTACATGCACATATGGCTGCCATAGAAAGGACATAGTGGCACTTGGTGGGTGCAAATAAAATTTGCATGAATAAATAAATCAGTAAAGGATTAAGAGGTTGGGTCCCTCTTAAATAGTTTTAAGGTAAGGAGCAGAAGGTTTAGAGGGGAGGGGAGGAAAACATTTTCATGCAGAGGGTGGCGGGAATCTGGAACTCACTGCATGTAAGGGTGGTAGAGGCAGAAACCCTCGTAACGTTTTAGTATTCAGATGTGCATTTTGATACTAAAGCACACAAGACAAGTTACGTGATTGTTATTGTTCGGCACAAACAATGAGCTGAAGGGCTTTTTTCTGTCCTGCAGATGTCTATGTCTCTAAACGGCAGCCAGACAGAGTGAGACAAAGTCAGAAACAACGAAACAGGAACCAGACAGAGTGAGAGACAGTGAGAAACAACCAAACAAGAACCAGACAGCATGAGATACAGTCAGAAACTACTGAACAAAAAACAGGCAGGGTGAGCCACAGTTAGACAAAACTAAACAGGAAACCAGACAAGGTGAGACACAGTCAGACAAAACTAAACAGGAAGCCAGACAGGGTGAGACATAGTCTGACACAACCAAACAGGAACCAGACAGGATGAGAGACAGTCAGACTAACCAAACAAAAACCATATAGGGTGAGTCAAACAGAACCAAACAGGGAGAAACACAGTTAAGCACAACTACACAGGAATCAGGCAAGGTGAAACAGAGTTAGACACAACTAAACAGGAACCAGACAGGGTGAGACACAGTCAGAAATGACTAAATCAGAATCACACAGGATGAGTTATGATCAGAAACCACTAAACAGAAACCAGACAGTGGAAGAGATGGTCAGAAATAACTAAACAGGAAACCAGACAGCATGAGACTCAGTCAGAAATATCTAAATAGGAACCAAACGGGGTGAGATACAGTCAGAAACAACAAAACAAGAAACAGACATAAACAGAAGGAACTGAGCCTATCAAATTTGAATTACACCACCATTGATAGCTGGGCCTTTGGTTTCTGAGATCCTTAGCACTGGAATTCTCTTCCTAAATCTCTCTCCTTCTCCCTTCAGGCACTCAATTTCCTTTTATAATTTGCAGATCATCTGATCTACTATCTTCTTGGCTCAGTGTTATACATGTCAATTGCTCTTGTGAAGCATCTTGGGATGTTTTAATTGTAAAACACAATCAGACACAACTTAAGTCAGGCATAACAGATAAAATAATACAGGAATTAGGCACAAGCAGACAGCAGCAGACAAAAAGTAGCCACAAACACACAGGACCAGACAGGAATTAAACACAATCAGATAGGAATAAAACACAATTAGATAGTACCAGACAGGAATTAGACACAACCAAGCAACACTGTCCGTAACTGGATAGGAATCTCAGACAGGAATTAGATAATGACCAGACAGCACCAGACATAACCTGACAAAAATCAGACACAACTAGACAGCATCAGGCAGAAATTAGACCAAACCAGACAGGAAGTAGACACAGAGATAGCAGGAACTACAGATGCTGGAGAATCTGAAATATAGCCAGACACAACCAGACAATACCAGACAGGAATTAGACACAACCAGAAAGCATCAGTCATGACAAGGCAGGCATGAGATAGCCTCAGATATGATCAGATTCCAAAGGCCAGGAGCAGGTGGCACCATACATGAATTAGACAACCTGACAACAAGGCAGGAATTAGACACAGCAGACAGGAATTAGACACAATCAGACTGCACAAGACAAGAATCAGACAAAACCAAACAGGAATTAGATAGAAGGGGATAGTGGGGTAATGGTGATGGTGATGGTGATGGTGATGTCAATGTCCCTTGACTAGGAATCCAGAGGGTCAGGCTAATGTCCTGGGGACAAAGGTTCAAATCCCACAGCACCTCATGGAACTTAAATTCAATTGATTAATTGAAAGCTCATCTCAGCAGTGGTGCTGTGAAGCTGCCATCTTTTCTTTGGGGCAACTCAGTGGTTAGCACTGCTGCCTCACAGCATCAGGGACCCGGGTTCAATTCCACCCTTGGGTGACTGTCAGTGTGCAGTTTGCACATTCTCCCAGTGTGTGAATGGGTTTCCGCCAGGTGCTTTGATTTACTCCCACAGTTCAAAAATGTGCAACTTAGATGGATTGGCCATGTTAAATTACCCATAATGTTCAGAGATGTGTAGGTTAGCTGCGTTTGCCATGGGAAATGCAGGATTACAGGGATAAGGTAGGGGATGGGGATGGGATGTTCTTTGGAGGGTCGGTGTGGACTCGTTGGGTCAAATGGCCAGTTTCCACACTGTAGGGATTCTCTGATTCTAACCAGGCAGTACCAGATGTGACTAGGCAGAAATGAGATAATCTCAGACAGAAGTTAGAAACAGACAGTACCAAACTGTAATTAGACACAACCTGACACATGGAGACAGGCATTCAATACAACAAGACAGGAATGAGACACAGCCAGACAGAACCAGATTGGAATTAGACACAGCCAGACAGGAAATAAACATAATCAGAAAGCATTAGACAGGAATGAGACAATACCAGAAAATACCAAGTCATGACCAGACAGCACCTAACAGGAATTAGATACAACCAGACAGCACCATACAGATATGACTGGCAAGAAAGAGATAGCCTCAGGTATGATCTGATGCAGAAGGGCAGGTACAGGTAGGAATTGTCAGAAATTACACACAATCAGACAGGAATCAGACACAACTAACCAGCACCAAGCAGGAAACATATACAATCAGACAGGGATTAGACAAACCAGACAGAAAATAGATAAAACTGGACAACATAAGATATGACTGGCATGAAATAATCTCAGACGGGAATTAGACACAACCAGCCCACACAAGGTAGGAATTAGACACAACTAGACATTACTCAGATATGACTGGGCAAGAATGAGAAAATCTCAGACAGGAATGAGGCATAACCAGACAGTAGGACAGGAATTAGAAATATGCAGACAGTACCAGACAGGAACTAGACATAACGATGAGCGAGACTGGTAGAGGGATCCAGAAGGTTGTGCTGAAGGAGCGTCAGCCCTTGAGCTTGTGTAATAGTTTTGAGATTCTTGCTCCATGTGTGGATGACAGCAGGGGGTGTAGTGAGGATGAGCAAACTGACCATAGCGCCATTGGCCATGGAGCCATTCAAGAGGGGGGATAAAGGGAAATGAAATTTAACTGGGGATTGTATAGTCATGGGAATAGACACTGTTCTCTGTGGCCAGGAGTGAGGGTCCTGAAGGCTGTGTTGCATACCTGGATTCAGGATATCTCATCTGGGCTGCAGAGGACTTGGTGTGGGAGGAGAAAGATTGAGTTATTGTGATCCATGTAGGTAGCAATGATACAGATAGAAAAAAGAAAGAGGTTGTATTGAGGGACTATGAGTAGCTAGTGGCTAAACTGAAAATCAGAGACAAAAAGATATTAATCTCTGGATTACTACCTGAGCCATGAGCAAATTGGCACAGGGTCAACAAGATTAAAGAGATGAATGTGTAGCTCAAAGTTCGGGGAGGGAGAAACAGTTCAAATTCACGGAATATTGGCACCAGTACTGGGGAAGGAGGGAGCTGTTCCAATGGGACAGGCTCCATCTGAAACATACTGGGACCAGAGTCCTGGAGAATCATGTAATTAGGGCTGTGGATTGGGATTTAAATTGAATAGTGGAGGAGGGAGGTGGGGGTGGGGGGAAAGTTGCATGGAAAATTAAGGCAAAAGTTAAATGGGTATGGGGGTGGCGGTGGGGAATGGGGGTAGAGCTCGGCAAAGGTTATTAGTTTCCAGAACAATTATTAAGACAGATAGTATGGAAAAACTCAGGAATCTATCATCTGAGAAGGGCACAACTATGAGAAGGTGGGGGGAGTCAACGTAAGGCTGATGTGTTGTGATGTGTTTAAATGCACGCATTATACAAAACAAGGTATACGAAATTGTAGTACAGATTGAATTGACTGGTACAATGTTGTGGGTATCACAGAGACATGGCTGCAAAGGAATCAGGGCTGGGGAGTAAATATCCAAGGATACACGTAACTATTCAAAGGATGGGCAGACGGGGCAGAGATGTCTTATTAGTAAGAAATGAAATTAAATTGATAACAATAAGTGATATAGAGTTGAAAGGTATAGAATCTTTGTGGATAGATTTGAGGAACTGCAAATGAAATAAAAGGCCCTAATGGGAGCTATGTACAGCCTGCTAGTGGTTAGTACACAGGAAAGAAAATAAATCAGGATAGAAAAGGGATGTGAGAAAGGCACTATTACAATATTCATGGGGGACTTCAATATGCAGGTGGGCTGGGAAAATTAAGTTGGTAGTGGATCCCAAGGAAAGAAATGTGCAGAATGTCCACAAGATAGTTTTTGGAGTAGCTTGTGATAGAGCCCACTAGGGAACAGACAATTCTGGATTTGGTGATGTGTAATAAGGCAGACTTGATTAGGGAGATGAAGGTGAAGGAACTCCTAGGGGGCAGTTACCATAATATGATATAATTCACCCTGCAGTTTGGGAGGGAGAAGCTGGAATCAAATGTAACTGTCTTATAATTGAGTAAAAGTAACTACAAAGACATGGGGAAGGAGCTGGCCAGAGCTGATTGAAAGGAGAGGCTAGCATGGAAGATGATGCAGCAGCAATGGCAGGAGTTTCTGGGGGCATTTCAGGAAGCATAGCAGAAGTTCATCCTAAGGAAGAGACATACTAAGGGGAGGATGAGGCAACCATGTCCGACAAGGGAAGTCAGGGACAGCATAAAAGTGAAAAGGAATGCATATAATGTGGTGAAGATTAGTGGGAAGCCAGAGGATTGGGAAGCCTTTAAAAATCAGATGTTAACTAAAAAACCTACAAGGGATCAGAAGCTGAAATATGTAAGTAGCAATATAAAGGATGATTGCAAGAGTTTTCTATGTATAAAAGGTAAGAGAGGCAAGAATGGATATTGAATCGCTGGAAAATAAGGCTGAAGATGTAGTAATGGCGATCAAAGAAATGGTGGAGAAGCTGAATAGGTACTTTGCACACTTGGTTTAGCACACTTGGCTGGACAACTGGTTTGCAAAGCAGTGTGATACCAACAGCATGTGTTCAATTTGCACTCTGGCTGGGGTTACCATGAAGGACTCTCCTTCTCAACCTCTCACCTCTCCTATAGTGTGGTGGCCCTCAGATTAAATCATCACCAGTCATCTCTCACTAATGAGAGAGCAGCTGTATGGTCTAGTAAGGTGACTTGACTTGCCATCAGTTCTCACAGTGGATAACACCAATAATATATCAGAACTTCAAGAGAGTCAGGGGGTAGAGATGAGTATAGTGGCCTCAACTAAGGAGTAGATGAAGGGAAGTTGAAAGATCTGAAGATGGATAACTCACCCAGACCACATGGACTATACACCAGGGTTCTGAAGGAAATAGCTGAGGAGATTGTAGGGGCATTGGGGGTGATCTGTCAGGAATCACTGGAGTCAGGGAGCGTCCCAAAGGACTGGAAAATGGTTAATGTAACATCCCTGTTTAAGAAGGGAGGGAGGCAGAACACGAGAAATTACAAGCCAGTTAGCCTGAATTTGCTTACTGGTAAGATTTTAGAGCCCATAAATAAGCATGAAATTGCAGAGTACTTGGAAGTGCATGGTAGAATAGGACTGAGTCAGCACGGTTTCATCAGGGGGAGGACATGCTTGACAAATCTGTTAGAATTCTTTGAGGAGGTAACAAGCAAGTTTGACAAACGCCAGCCAGTAGACAGGATCTATCTGGATATCTAAAAGGCTTTTGACGATGTGTCACACAGCAGGCTCCTAAATAAGATTAGAAACCATGGTGTTTAGGCCAAGGCACTGACATGGATATAGATTTGCTGACTGGCAGAAGGCAGAGAGTAGGGAAAACAGGGACTTTTTCAGGTTGGCAGCCAGTGACTAATGGATTTCCTCAGGGGTCTGTGTTAAGACCACAACTATTCACATTATACATTAATAATCTGTATGAAGGAACTGAGGGCGTTGTTGTTAAGTTTGCAGATGGCACAAAGATAGGTGGAAGGAGACCCTAGGAGGACTTTGATGAGCTAGGAGAGTGGGCAAAGAAATAGGAGATGGAATATAACGTGAGAAAGTGTGAGGTTATGCACTTTGGTAGACTATCGTCTAAATGGGGAAAATCATCAGAAATTGGAAGCACAAAAAAGCTTGGGAGTCCTAGTTCAGGATTCTCTTACGGTTAACATGCAGGCTCAGTTGGCAGTGAGAGAGGCAAATGCAATGTTAGCATTCATTTCAAGAAGACTAGAATACAAAAGCAGGAATGTACTGCTGAGGCTGTACAAGGCTCTGGTCAGACAGTAATTGGAATATTGCGAGCAGGTTTGGGCCCCATATCTGAGGAAGGATGCGATGGCCTTGGAGGGTGTTCCAGAGGGGGTTTACAAGAATAATCTCTGGGATGAAAGGCTTGTCACATGAGGAGTGATTGAGGATTCTGGGTCTGTACTCAATGGATTTTAGAAGGATGAGGGGCGGATCTGACTGAAACTTAGAATACTGAGAAGCCTGGATAGAGTGAATGTGGAGACATTTACTCTACTGGGAGAAACTAGGACCTGACCGTGCAGTTTCAGAGTGAAAGAATGACATTTTAGAACTGAGATGAGGGATTTCTTCAGCCAGAGGGTGGTGACTCTGTGGAACGAATTTCTGCAGAAGACTGCAGAGGCTAAATTATTGAGTATATTTAAGACAGATTGGTAATTGAGACTTGATTGGTGAGGGGGGAGAATGGTATTGTGAGACACACCAACCATGATGAAATAGTGGAGCAAACTTAGTGGGCTGAATCGCTAAATTCTGCTCCTACATCTTATGGTCTTATTGTCTTAACTAGACAGCACCAGACAGAAATTAGACACAAGCAGACAGGACCAGATATGACTAGGCAGGAATGAGATAGCCTCAATTATGATCAGATTCCAAAAGGCAGCAGCAGGTCATAGGGCTGACCCTTTGGTCCAGCTCGTCAATGCTGACTACATATCCTGATGAATCTAGTCCCATTTGCCAGCATTTGGCCCATATCCCTCTAAACCCTACCTATTCATATACCCATCCAGATGACTTTTAAATGTTATAATTGTACCAGCCTCCACCACTGCCTCTGGCAGCTCATTCCACACACGCACCACCTTCTGCGTGAAAAAATTGCCCCTTAGGTGCCTTTTAAATCTTTCCCCTCTCACCTTAAACCTATATCCTCTAGTTTTTGACTCACCCACCCCAGGGAAAATTGTCTATTTACCCTATCCATGCCCCTCATGGTTTTATAAACCTCTATAAGGTCACTTCTCAGCCTTTTGACACTCCAGGGAAAATAGCTCCAGCCTATTCATCCTTTCCCTACAGCTTAAACCTTCCAATCCTGGCAACATTTTTTTTTCTATTCATTTGTGGGATGAGGGTGTCGCTGGCTGGCCAGCATTTATTGCCCATCCCAAGTTGCTCTTGAGAAGGTGGTGGTGAGCTGCCTTCTTCAACTGCTGCAGTCCACCAGCTGTAGGTTGACCCACAATGCTATTAGGGAGGTAATTCCAGGATTTTGACCCAGCAACAGTGAAGGAACGGTGATATGTTTCCAAGTCAGGATGGCAAGTGGCTTGGAGGGGTACTTGGAGGTGGTGGTGTTCCCATATGTCTGCTGTCCTTGTCCTTCTGGATGGAAGTGGTCATGGGGTTTGGAAGGTGCTGTCTGAGGATCTTTGGTGAACTTCTGCAGTGCATCTCGTAGGTAGTACACACAGCTGCTACTGAGCGTCGGTGGTGGAGGGAGTGGATGCTTGTGATTGTAGTGCCAATCAATCCGGCTGCTTTGTCCAGGATGGTGTCAAGCTTCTCGAGTGTTGTTGGGGCTGCACTCAACCAAGCAAGTGGGGAGTATTCCACCACACTCCTGACTTGTGCCTTGTAGATGGCTGGCAGGCATTGAGGAGTCAAGAGTTGAGTTACTTGTCGCAGTATTCCTAGCTTCTGACCTGCTCTTTCACAGAATCCCTACAGTATGGAAACAGGCCCTTCGGCCCCACAAGTCCACACCGACCCTCAAACATCCCATCCAAATCCATTCCCCCAATAATCCACCTAATGAATGCTACGGGCAATTTAGCATGGCCAATCCACCTAGCCTTGCACATCTTTTGAACCGTGGGAGGAAACCGGAGCACCCGGAGGAAACCCGCGTAGACATAGGGAGAACGTGCAAACTCCATACTGACAGTCACCTGAGGGTGGAATCGAACCTGGGTCCCTGCCGCTGTGAGCCAGCAGTGCTAACCACTGAGTGACCGTGCCGCCCCTTTTTTCTAAAAAGTTGCCTTTTAGGTCCCTTTTATATGCTTCCCCTCTCTTGTTAAACTTATATCCTCTAGTTTTGGACTTCCCCACCCCAGGAAAATACCTTGCCTATTTCATAGAAAAACCGACAGGGACGGAAACACACAAGTCTTTAAACTGCCACCAACAACACGCAAAAGCACGGAACCCCTGTTGGGGAATGCACGAGTGACGTGCTGAAGGGTGTAGGTACCCTGTATCTGAGGCGAAGGGAGCGCGTCTAGATAGCCTTAATGTAAACCCGCCAAGTTGGGAGCGAAAGACCTGCGCCTGCATCGCCGGTTTCGTTTCTCGTGGCAAGACAGTATGCCAGAACCCTCTGTCTGACCAAGCTCCCGACGACGCGATGCCGTCAGGCGGCACAACCGGACTTGGTGTGGCTCCCTTCGTATATCACCGACCGATCGGCACTGCTGATGAGACGGTGGCCGAGTTTGCGAAGGAAAGAGCAAGCTCGCCCGTCCACGTTCATTCCGGGTGGACTTGGCAAACGGAAATTTGTTTGCATGTGACGGACGGAAACCTCCTGCCCGTGCAGGTAGGCGCCCAGCTGGGGGTCGAGACGAAGGCTCCAGGCCTCCTACCCTGAGAGCTCTCCTGCTGGCCGAGCGCTGAAGCTCAAGAGATGGAAGGGGTGTACACCTGCCCCCGGCCGATACTGATCCTTTCGCAGGTTCACCTATGGAAACCTTGTTTACGACTTTTACTTCCTCCAGATACTCAAGTTTGATCGTCTTCTCAGCGCTTCGCCAGGGGCCGTGCCTGGCTCCAGTGGGGCCGATCCGATGGCCTCACTAAACCATCCAATCGGTAGTAGTGACGGGCGGTGTGTACTTGTAGTCACTGCGTTTATGTGGTGAGTCAGTTGATTTTCTGGTCAATGATAACCCCCAGGACGTTGATAGTGTGGGACTCAGTAATGGTAACACCATTGAATATCACGGGGTGGTGGTTAGATTGTCTCTTATTGGTGATGGTCATAACCTGGCATTTGTGTGGCGCAAATGTCACTTGCCATTTGTCAGCCCAAGCCTGGATATTGTCCATATCTTGTTGCATTTGAACACGGACTGCTTCAGTATCTAAGGAGTCACAAATGGTGCTGAACATTGTGCAATCATCGGTGAACATCTGCACTTCTGATCTTATGACGGAGGAAGGTCATTGATGAAGCAGCTGAAGATGGTTGGGCCAAGGATACTACCCTGAGGAACTTCTGCAGAGATGTCCTGGAGCTGAGATGATTGACCTCCAAAACCACGACTATTTTCCTATGTGTCAGTTATGACTCCAACCACTGGAGAATTTGCCCCCTGATATCCATTGATTCCAGTTTTGCTTGGGCTCCTTGATGTCACACTTGGTCAAATACGGCCTTGATGTCAAGGGCTGTCACTCTCACCTCACCTCTGGAATTCAGCTCTTTTGTCCATGTTTGAACGAAGGCTGTAATGAGGTCAGGAGCTGAGTGGCCCTGGTGGAACCCAAACTGGGCGTCACTGAGCAGGTTATTGTTGAGCAGGTGCTGCTTGATATGCTGTTGATGACGCCTTCCAACACTTGTAACATCCTTGTAAATCTTTTCTGAACCCTTTCATTGTTCACAACATCCTTCCTATAGCAGGTGGCTAGAACTGCACACAGTATTCCAAAAGTGGACTAACCAATGTGCTGTACAGTCAAAACATGACCTCTCAACTCCTATACTCAATGCACTGTCCAATAAAGGTAAGTGTACCAAATGCCTTCTTCACTATCCTATCTACCTGTGACTTCACTTTCAAGGAACTATGAACTTGCACTTCAAAGTCTCTTTCTTCAGCAACACTCCCTAGGACCTTACCATTAAGTATCTAAGTCCTGCCCTGATTTGCCTATTCAAAATCCAGCACCTCACGATTATCTAAATTAAACTCCATCTGCCACTCCTCGGCTCATTGGCCCATCTGAGCAAGATCCTGTTGTACTCTGAGGTAACCTTCTTTGCTGTCCACTATGCCTCCAATTTTGGTGTCATCTGCAAACTTACTAACCATACTTCCTCTGTTCTCATCCAAATCATTTATATGGATGATGAGAAGCAGTGGACCCAGCACAGATCCTTGTGGCACACCACAGGTCACAGGTCTCCAGTCTGAAAAGCAACCCTTCACCACCACCCTCTGTCTTCTACCTTTGACCTAGTTCTGTATCCAAATAGCTAGTTCTCCCTGTATTCCATATGATCTAACATTGCTAACTAGTCTACCATGAGGAACCTTACTGAACCGACAGGAACTAGACTCAACCAGGCAGAAACCTTAAGTGAACAGGCAGAGTTGTACAGGACTAGAACATTCTCAGGCATGGCCCAATAGAACTAGACAGGGTCAAACAAAGACGCAATGTTCTTTTCAACTCAATTTATTGTCAACACATAAAAGGAATGATAGGGAGCCTCCAATGAACAACCATTTATATTTATGAAGCATCTCTAACGGAATGAAATGTCGCAACGTGATACAAAGGAACATTATGAAATAAAATCTGGCACCAAGTCATATAAAGGTTATTAGGTAAGATGACCAAAAGTTTATTTTTAAGGAAGTCCAAAGGAGGAGAAACAGGGAGATAGAGAAACAAATATTGCTTTTTCTGGCTGTTTATAGCTCAGGGGATGGCGAGTCTACTCCATCTCCAAGATTCATAACCAAATGACCATTTCAATAAATATGGTCTGAAAGATATGGCAGAGATGGTGGTGTGCCACAAATATTTTGCAATCTTGACACTAGGTCTGCAGTTACTGCAACTTCGACTCAAGAGCTGCAGACATCGTGGGGCATCAGCAGAGAGGAGAGTTGTCATATGCTGGAAGACAGCTGTTAGCATAGAGCATAGAACAGTACAGCACAAGAACAGTTTCTTTGGCCCACCATGTCTGTGCCAACCATGATGCCATTCCAAACTAATCCCATCTTCCTACACTTGGTCCATATCCCTCTATTTACACTTGTTCACATGTCTATCTAAATGCATCTCGAACTTTGCTATTGTATCCGCTTCTACCACCTCCCTTGATAGTGTGTTCCAGTCACCTAACAACCTCTGCATAAAAAACTTTCCTGTCACATCTCTTTTAAACTTTCACCCTCTCACCTTAAAGCTATGCCTCCTAGTATTTGACATTTCCACCCTGGGAAAGAAGCTCTGACTATCCGTGCTATTCATGCCTCTCATAATATTATACGCTTCTGTCAAGTCACCCCTCAGACTCCGATGCTCTAGCGAAAACAATCCAACTTTGTCCAACCTCTCCATATAGCTAATACACCTCCAATCTAGATGACATCCTATTGAACCTCTTTTGCACTTCCTACTATGTCTGGACACGATGTCAAATGTGACCTAACTAATGTCTTATACAGATGCAACATGACTTTCAAACTTTTACATTCAATATCCCAACTGATGAAGCATGCCATATGCCTTCCTTACCACCTTATTCATTTGTGTTGCCACTTTCAGGGAGCTATGGATTTGGACTCCAAGATCCCTCTGTATATCAATGCTCCAAAGGGTCCTACCATTTACTGTATACTTTCCTCTTGCATTTGACCTCCCAAAACGCATCGCTTAACAGTTGTCTGAATTAAACTCCATTTACCATTTTTCTGCCCAATTTTCCAACTGATATATATCCTGTTGTTTATTTTGATATCCTTCCCTACTAACCATGGCTCCACCAATTTTCATGTCCTCTGCAAACTTACCAATCAAACCACCTACATTTTCAAGCAGAGATAGTAGGAACTGCAGATGTTGGAGAATCTGAGATAACAAGGTGTAGAGCTGGATGAACACAGCAGGCCAAGCAGCATCAGAGGAGCAGGAAGGCTGACGTTTCGGGCCGAGACCCTTCTTCAGAAATGGGGGAGGGGAAGGGGGTTCTGAAATAAATAGGGAGAGAGGGGGAGGCGGATAGAAGATAGATAGAGGAGAAGATAGGTGGAGAGGAGACAGACAGGTCAAAGAGGCGGGGATGGAGCCAGTAAAGGTCAGTGTAGGTGGGGAGGTAGGGAGGAGATAGGTCAGTCCAGGGAGGACGGACAG
Organism: Rhincodon typus; assembly: GCF_021869965.1. Lineage (NCBI taxonomy): Eukaryota > Metazoa > Chordata > Chondrichthyes > Orectolobiformes > Rhincodontidae > Rhincodon > Rhincodon typus. The sequence continues at coordinate 1,056,273 of NC_063349.1, forward strand.
GTCAAGGAGGCGGGATGAGGTTAGTAGGTAGGAGATGGGGGTGGGGCTTGAGGTGGGAGGAGGGGATAGGTGGGAGGAAGGACAGGTTAGGGAGGCGGGGACGAGCTGAGTTGGTTTTGGGATGCGGTAGGGGGAGGGGAGATTTTGAAGCTTGTGACATCCACATTGATACCATTGGGCTGCAGGGTTCCCAAGCGGAATATGTGTTGCTGTTCCTGCAACCTTTGGGTGGCATCGTTGTGGCACTGCAGGAGGCCCAGGACGGACATATCTTCTGCGGAATGGGAGGGGGAGTTGAAATGGTTCGCAACTGGGAGGTGCAGTTGTTTAGTGTGAACCGAGCATAGGTGTTCTGTAAAGTGGTCCCCAAGCCTCCGCTTGGTGTCCCCGATATAGAGGAGGCCACAACAGGAACAGCTGAACGCCATCGACACCGCTGCTGATGCCACCGCCTCCATTTCTGAGGCCAACACCATAGACAATGAGGATGCACCTACCGTCACTGCTGCTGCCGCCTCCTACCCCTCTCTGCCCACTGCCGACAATGCTCCGTCCACTACCGATGCCGATGCAACTCCGCCCACTGCCGACGCCAATGTCGCTCCGCCCACCGCCTCCACAGCCAGCAGCTCCAGAGAAGACAGTAGCACCCAGCCCTGCCGAGTCTTCACCATCCCCCCAGACCTCCCCCTTACTGAGGACGAACGGTCAGTCCTCAGTAAAGGGCTCACCTTTGCCCCATCCACCCACACATCAACGAATACCAGTCACGTTTGGACATAGAGCAGTTTTTCCGCCGCCTCTGCCTCCGCGCTTACTTCTTCAACCGTGAACCTAACCTTCCATCTACTGACCCCTTCTCCCACCTCCAACACACCCCCTCCTCCTGGACACCACCCCAAGGCCTCCTACCCTCCCTCGACCTCTTCATCTCCAACTGCTGTCGAGACATCAATCGCCTCAACCTCTCCACCCCTCTCACCCACTCTAACCTCTCCCCGCAGAACGTGCAGCCCTCCGCTCCAATCCCAACCTCACCATAAAGCCCGCAGACAAGGGAGGCGCAGTTGTAGTATGGCACACTGACCTCTACATTGCCGAGGCCAGGCGCCAACTCTCCAACACCTTCTCCTACTGTCCCCTTAATCATGACCCCACCCCCGACCACCAAACCATCATCTCCCAAACCATCCACAACCTCATCACTTCAGGTGACCTCCCACCCACAGCCTCCAACCTCATTGTTCCCCAACCTCGCACCGCCCGCTTCTATCTCCTTCCCAAAATCCACAAACCTGACTGCTCTGGTTGACCAATTGTCTCCGCCTTCTCCTGCCCCACCGAACTTGTCTCCACCTATCTCGACTCCATTTTCTCCCTCTTGGTCCAGGAACTCCCTACCTACGTCCGTGACACCACCCACGCCCTCCACCTCCTCCAGAACTTCCAATTCCCCGGTCCCCAACACCTCATCTTTACCATGGACGTCCAGTCCCTATAGACCTGCATTCCCCATACAGATGGCCTAAAGGCCCTCCGCTTCTTCCTGTCCCACAGGCACGACCAGTCCCCCTCCACTGACACCCTCATCCGCTTAGCCGAACTCATCCTCACCCTCAACAACTTTTCTTTCAATTCCTCCCACTTCCTACAGACAAAGGGGGTGGCCATGAGTACCAGCATGGGCCCAAGCTATGCCCGCCTCTTTGTAGGCTACGTGGAACAATCCCTCTTCCGTACCTAGACTGGCCCTAAACCCCACCTCTTCCTCTGTTACATTGATGACTGTATTGGCGCCTCCTCGTGATCCCACGAGGAGCTCGAACAGTTCATCCACTTCACCAACACCTTCCACCCCAACCTTAAGTTCACCTGGACCATCTCTAATACCTCTCTCTCCCTCCTGGACCTCTCTGGCAACCACCTAGAAACCGATATCCATTTCAAGCCCACCGACTCCCACAGCTACCTAGAATACACCTCCTCCCACCCACCTTCCTGTAAAAATGCCATCCCCTACTCCCAACTCTTTCGCCTCTGCCGCATCTGCTCCCAGGATGAGGCATTCCACTCCCGTTCATCTCAGATGTCCTCGTTCTTCAAGGACCGCAACTTCCCCCGCTCAGTGGTCAAGAACGCCCTCGACCGTGTCTCCTGCACTTCCCGCAACTCATCCCTCACACCCCCTCCCCGCAATAACAACCAAACCAAAATCCCCCTCGTCCTCACGTACCACCCCACCAACCTCCGGATCCAACGCATCATCCTCCGACACTTCCGCCATCTGCAATCCGACCCCACCACCAAAGACATTTTTCCCTCCCCACCCTTATCTGCTTTCCGGAGGGACCACTCTCTCCGTGACTCTCCTGTCCGCTCCACACTCCCCTCCAGCCCCACCACACCTGGCACTTTTCCCTGCCACCGCAGGAAGTGCTACACCTGCTCCTACACCTCCCCCCTCACCCCCATCCCAGGCCCCAAGAAGACTTTCCACCTCAAGCAGATGTTCACCTGCACATCTGCTAATGTGGTATACTGCATCTGCTGTTCCCGTTGTGGCCTCCTCTACCTCGGAGAAACCAAGCGGAGGCTTGGGGACCGCTTTGCAGAACACCTACGCTCGGTTTGCACTAAACAACGAGTGAAATTGGAAAATAAATGTACCAGGTTATACCAATATTTTTGAAAGGCAGGCAGAATGCCAAAGAGGGAGGGGTAATAGCCCTGATAGTAAAGAGTGATATAAAGACAATAAGCAAGGAAGAATCTGGCCTCAGGAGACCATTAATTTCTGGAAATGAGGAATAGCAAGGGGTCAATAATAAAATTGGGAGTAGTGTAGAAAGTCCCCTGACAATAGTTATACTGTTGAGCAGAGAATTTAGCAAGAAATTATTGCAGCTTATAGGAAAGGCAATGTAATAATTATGGAACATTTAAATCTTCCTGTAGACTGGAACAATTAAAATGTCAGGTGTGGTGTGCCAGTCAAAACATTGATACTTATAATGAGGGCTCAAGGAGCCAGCAGTAATATATTAGCATGGATAGAGGATTGTTCAACAAACCGAAAGCAGAAAGTGGACATAAATGGAGCTTTTCAAGTTTACAAATAGTAACTAATGGAGCACAGGGATCAGTGATAGTGCCTCAGCTATTTGCAGTCTATGACAATTTTAGATTAGATAGAGAAATCAGGAGTAATGTCTCTAGGTTTACTGACCACACACAATGCTGCAAGGAAGATGCAACGAGATTGCAAGAAAATACTGAAGGTCAGGTGAGGGGGCAACACAGGGGGCAGATAGATTATAAAGTTGGCAAATGCTAAGTTTGGATGTAGGAGTAAAAACACAGAATATTCTTCAAAAGGTGTGAACCTTGTAAAAGTTGATTTTGGAGAGATATGTAGATACAGAAAACAATTAGGAAAGTAAATGGCATGTTAGCCTTTATTATAAGGGGACTGGAGTACAGGAATAAAGAAGTCTTGCTGCAATTGTACAGGAAAATGATGTGCAGTTCTGCTCCCCACATTTAAGGAAGGATATTTTTGCACTGGAGGTGGTACAGTGAAAGTTCACTAGATTGGTCCCAGGGTTATCCTATGATCAGAGGCTGAGTCCATAAAACCGTAAGACATAGCAGCAGATGTAGACCATTCCATCCATTGAGTCTACTCTGTCATTCAATGAGACCATGACTGATCTGATAATCCTTAACTCCAGTTTCCTACCTTTTGTCTATAACCCTTGATTCCCTCACTGATTAAAACTCTGTACATCTCAGTTTTGAATATCAGTTGGTGGCAACATTCTGAAAGCTTGTGATTTCAAATAAATCTGTTGGACTATAACCTGATGCCGTCTGATTTCTGACATTATTAGGTGAAGGCATTAATTGACCAGTAGTTAATTAGGTCAATAAGATTGCGAGCTCAAAAACATACGTCAGAAGTGTAAATGATGCTACATCCCCTGCACCTGCACTCCCGTCCCCTGGCAGCCTCCCCTAACACTGACCCTTTGCCTAATTCAAATCTTTCCCCCCACATTCTCCTCCTCCTCCCCCGGCACCCACGCTATCCCTCTCCTGACACTCTCCTCCCCTGGCACTCATACGCCGCCCTCTATCGGCATCCACACTCTCCCTACCCCGGCACTCCCCTCCCCCCCCCCCAGCACCCATACTCCCCCTCCTCTGATATGCCCACTCCCCTCCCTTGGAGGCTACACTCCTTCTGCCCAGCACCCCCGACACCTCCTCTCCTCCAAACACACGCCCTCTCCCTGACAACAAGCCTCCCACCTGCCCCAACAACCTATCCCCACATTCTCAGCAGTGATGCCAACCAATACTGCCAATACTGATCCTCTGCCCCAAACAGTCTCCACTCACCTCAAACTCAGTCTCCCCTCCTCACACTCTCTGCACCCCTCATATACGTACTCTGACCCCTCCACACCCTCTGCCCCCAACATACACACACACTGCCTAGCCCCCCTACACACTTTATAATACCCCACCCACTCTCTGATCACCCCCACATTCTCTGCACCACCCCACACACAATCCCTGTGCACCCCATAAACATTGTCCACCAGATGCTCTGCAATACCCCGACACTCTCCACTATCTGGCCAAACACACACCTGTGCTCTTCCAAACTCTCCCCCACAACACTCCGCATCCCCCACCAGACCTTGCCCTCAGATTCTCTGCACTCCCATACCCTCCACAAAATCTCCACATATACTCTGCTCTCCCAACACTTTCTCTGCCCCTGCACCACACACACTTTGCCCATGTCCCACCCGACACATTTTCTACAACCACACCCCTGCAACACACACAAACACAAACACACACAATTTACATAGACACAGACCTGCTATCTGGCTCCTGGCTGATTTGCTGAAATGCACTGCTCAGGTTGTGTTCTGCAAGTGTCTCCTCAGGCACCTCCTGGAGATCTTCCTCACGCTCCAGTGAAACTCGGATATTTTCCAGCTCAATCCTCTCAGGAGTACTGCGTATTCGCTTTGCCTGGCATGGTTCTGCCAGGGCATCAGTAAACGCCACTGGAACAAGAAGAAAAACCTCTTTATAACGAACCAGGTGAAGAGGTGAAAAAGATCACACATGGCTAAATATCTGCTGACATTAAAAGTGCCTCTCTTGGATTAACAGAATTAGGAAGGCGAACAGGAGGAGGGAAGACAGAGTGTCTCAGCTGAATGAGAGAACACACCACAGCACAGAGACCAAAAATCTCAGTCTTGAATATAGTCAATGATGGAGCATCCATAGCTATCTGAAAGACCCATGATCCTGAGTCTTGTGCTCGAGATTCCTCAGTGTGGGGAAACACTTTTCAGTGTCGAACCTGTCAATCCCCTTCTGAATCTAAATTGCTTCATTGAGATCACCTCTCATAAACTCCACAGTATAACAAGCCACTTTACTCAGCTTCTCGTCAACTGTATGACTGCAGCAAGCCTTCTCTATTCCTGTAATCTAATTCCCCATGCAATAAAGGCCAACATGACAGTTACCTTCTGAATTGTTTGCTGTACTTACGTGCTAACTTGAAAATAGCCCATTTTTGCCCATTGTCTACTTGCTGTTCTCTAGCTGCTCCTATGTCTGTGATTAAGCCCAACTCCATGGGCATTCCTGTCTATTAACCTTTTACTTAAATGTAGCTCCCTTTGGGCGCCCTTGGGTACCTTAGTTGCTGCAAAAGTGCTAATAAGTATTGATTTCTTTTTCATAACTGCATGTTGACTTTTGTTGCATATCCTTATGCTCGTATGCAGGTACAGCAGGGAATTAAGGAGTGCAAATAGAATTCTGGCATTTATTGCTAAATGATTATAATATCAAAGTAGAGATGTGCTTTTGCAACTGTACAAAGGATTAGTGAGACCACTTCTGGAGTACTGTGTACAGTTCTGGTCCCCTTACTTGAGGAAGGATATAACTATGTTGGAGGCAGTTCGGAGAAGTTTCACTAGATTAATTCCGGAGGTGAAAGGTTTATTATATGAAGAGTGGTTTAACAGTTCAGGTTTATACTTTTTAGAGTTTAGAAGAATGAGAAGCAATCTATTTGGGGTATATAAGATCCTTAAGGGGGCATGTAGAAGTAAAGCAGATATTTCCTCTTGTGGGGCAAGGAGATGTCATAGTTTTAGGATAAGTGGTGGCAGATTTAAAAAAAAGATGGGGAGGAATTATTTCTCTCAAAGGGTTGTGAATCTGTGGAATTCATTACCTCGGAGTATGGTGAATGCTGTGACACTGGGTAAATTAAAGGAGGAGATAGGAAGGTTTTTAATTAGTAACAGGTTGAAGGGTCATGTGGAGCAGGTAGGAAAATGGAATTGAGGCCAAGATGAGATCAGCTATGATTGTATTAATTGGTGGAGCAGGTTTGAGGAGCTGAATTATCTGCATGCCATGAATCATCTTATGTGCCACATTTTCTCAGGGAATTGTTAAGCCTTCTTTCAGAATTCTTTCAGCTTCTTGCACTTTCCCAATGATCAATGTCAGGCAAACGGGATTGGAGCTACCTGCTTGGACATTCTGATTTGGAAAAGTTGAGATAGAAATACAAACCTTTCTTTTCCCTTTCTCTCATTTACTCCCCATCTCTCTCTCCCTGTATTTTCCTTTCTTTGTATTGTTCCTCCTCTTATCAAAGCCCTCACTGGGTTGTGGGATTTCCCCGGTGCCTTTTGAAGAGTTTGGAATCTCTCACACAACCTCGTGAAAACTCCATTAAAGTCTGGCAACCTGGACACCGAGAAAGAGCTTTCACACAGATACTCCACGTTGGCAAAAGGCCAGGCTTCGCATTCAGGTAAGTCTGACATTACAAATACTGAGCAATGTAGGACAGTGCTCTTCCTGCAGGAGACCCTTCTAAAAGCAGAAACAATTAAAGAAATCATTTGAAATAATACAAGTAATCATGCAGCCAATGAAGTCCAAGCCTCCAGGATGTTAACTCTCCTGATCAAACTTATCATTGCTACATACCAATAGCTAAACCATCTCCCTGCAGCAAAGAAGCAAATGCATCCATCTCTTGTTCAGCAAGCAATCAGAACATCTTGGATTAATCAGATAACTTTCATCTTTTTTGATCACTCTCGCTCCCCTCCTCCCTCCTTCCCCAAATATTCTCTCTACTTCTCTCTCTTCTAGCATTCTTTCTCTGCCTCTTCTCCAATCACTCTCTTGTGCCATCACCCTTACCTGATCTCCTTCACTATTGTTTTTTTTTCTCCTTCTGTCTTCTCCAATCACTCTCTCTCTTTTCTCCTAACATACTCTCTCTGTTCCTTCCACAAGACCAGTTCGTAAACTTGCAGTCATAAGAACAAAAGAGAAGTACACACAGGAACAGGCCCTTCAGCCCTCCAAGCCTGTGCTGATCATCATGCCCTGACTAAAATAAAAAACAAATCTTCTGCCCTTATTTGGTCCATATCCCTCAAATCCCTCCATATTCATGTAACCATCCAGGTACCTTTCAAATGTTGCCAGTCTGTTTGCTTCTGGTAATGCGTTCCAGGCTCCTACCACTCTGTGTGAAAATCTTCCCTCACACATCTCCCTTAAACTTTCCCCCTCTTGCCTTGAACCTGTTCCCCATGTAATTGAAACTTCAACCCTGGGAAAAAGCCTCTTACTATCCACCCTATCTATGCCTCATAATTTTGTAAACCTCTATCAGGTCTCCTCTCAGCCACTATCTTCCCAGTGAAAACAATCCCAGTCTTTTTATCCTTTCCTCATAACCTATGCCTTCGAGACCAGGCAACATCCTGGTGAATCTTCTCTGCGCTCTCTCCAAAGCTTCCAAGTCCTTCTGGTAATGTGGTGATCAAAACTGCACACAACGCTCCTAATGCGGCCTAACAAGGGTTTTATACAGCTGCAATATAGTTTTCCAACTCTTGTACTCCATGCCCTGGCCAATGAAGGCAAGCATGCCATATGCTTTCTTAACCACCTTGGCCACCTGTGTTGCCACTTTTAGGGAACTGTAGACCTGCATGCCCAGATCCATTTGTATGTTAAAGGTTCTGCCATTTACAGTATAATTCAGACCTAAATTTGATCCTCCAAAATGCATCACTTTGCATTTGTCTGGATTAAATTCCATCGGTCATTTCTGAGGCCAAGTCACCAATCTGTCTATATCCTGTTGTATCCTTTCACAATTGTCGGCACCACCAGCAACTCCAAAAATTTTCGTGTCATCAACAAACTTACTAATCAGACCACCCACATTTTCCTCCAGATTATTTATATATATAAAAAGCAACAGAGGACCTAAGACTGATCCCTGTGGAACACCACTTGTTACCCGTATCCATTCTGAAAAACACCCTTCCACCGCTACCCTCTGACTTCTATGACTGAGCCAGTTTTGTATCCATCTAGCCTGCCCATCCTGAATCCCATGTGATTTTAGTATCAATCTGCCATGTGGGACTTTAACAAATGCCTCATTAAAGTTCATATAAACTATATCCACAGCCCTTCCCTAATTAATTATCTTAGTCACCTCTTCAAAAAATTCAATCAGGTTGGTGAGGCAAGACCTTCTCCTTCCAGAACCATGCTGCCTGTCACTAACTAGTCCATTTTCTTCCAAATGTGCACATATCTTGTCCCTCAGTATCTTCTCCAAGAGCTTTCCCACCACAGATGTCAGACTCACTGGCCTATGATTTCCTGGATTGTCCCTGCTTCCTTTCTTAAACAAGGGAACAACATTGGCTAATTGCCAGTCCTTTGGAACTTCAACTGTGGTCAAAGAGGATGTGAAGGTATCTTCTAATGCCCAGGCTATTTCTTCCCTTGCCTCTTGCAGTAACCTGGGAAGTAATAGCTGGGGCATTAGCTTTTAACGTGGTCAGTATTTACAAATCATTCTATAATTCTTCTTTATTTACATAGTCATTGCTCCATTACATTTGTTTTGTTCTGACCTGGCTGTTGCTTCCAAGGCATTGTCATTTTTCCCAGTCTTTGTTCTTCTCTAAGCAAATGTGTTTGGCTTCATCTATGCTGCCTCCACAACGTGCTGATAGGAGTGAGCATGATACATAGATCGTTGGTATCAGCTTCCAGACTCAGATTGATTCTGACCTGTTACACATGTACTCAATAGATTGTGAATAGGGCATCAATCTGCTGCTATCTTACTGGATTTCAATCAGTCACAATGTCAATGTACCCATCAGTCACTGGATCTGTGATCACCACTGATCACCATGTCACCGTACCCATTAGTCACTATGTTACTGGATCACCACCAGTCATCATGTTACTGATCGGTCACTAGATCATCACCAGGTCACTGGATAACTGTCATCATGCCACTAGATCACCGATCACTGGATCGCTGGTCACTGTATCAGTCATCATGGATCATCAACAGTCACAGTTTCACCAGATCACAAAATCATATCAGTGGATCACCATCCATTTCCATATCACATGATCATCATGAAGTCAGTGCATTGCTCTATCCCCAGTCATTGACGTGTCACTGAACTGTCACTGTTTGTTGCGTCATGGATTTCTATTGGTCAACATCTCACTGGATCCCTTTACTTATGTTTCTGTAACTCTGCATTGCCAGTCACATTGTCATTAGATCACTGACAGTCAACACTTCATTTAATTTCTAACAAAGGTTATCTCGCAGGATACTCACTGATGTGTATATGTGACTGGATGTCCATTGGTCACTGCGCCACTGGATCCCCATCAGTCACCACATTGCTGGATCCCCATTTGCCACCCTCCCATTGGATCACAATCAGTTACTATTTAACTGGATTCATTTCAGTGCCTGCAACACAACTGAATCCTCATCCATCCCTATGTCACTGCACCTCAATGGATGCCCAATTGATTGGATCGCGATCAGTTATTGTGATACTGGATCACAAATCACCAAGTTACTAGACAAGTGTTGATCACCGCATTAATGAATCCCCATCAGTTACCAGGTTAGTTTATCACAATTGTGCTACTAGATTCAAAATCTCTGATTACTGGACCCTCCTCTGTCACCAAGACATTGGATCTTGACCTGCCACATTATACTATGAGTGCAATTACTCACTGCTTTAATGTTAGTGTCTATGGATTAACCAGAAATGAGCTGCCTCAGCTCCATCCTCACAGGGACTAATGGTTGATTTGTGGTGTTGCTGTGAAAATAATCACGAACTCATTACTGTTGCAAATCTTCCAACCTGAGTCAGAATCCAGAGTTCAGGAAACTACAGGCCATTCAGTCTAACCTCTGGTGGGTAAACTACTGGAAGTAATTCTGAGGGATAGAATTAATCTGCATTTGGAGAGGCAGAGATTAATCAAGACAGTCAGCATGGTTTTGTTAAGGGGAAGCCATGTCTGAGCAAATCGATTGAATGTTTCGAAGAGGTAACCAGGTGAGCAGATGATGGCAATGCTTTTGATATACTTGGACTTCAGCAAGACTTTTGATAAGATCCCACATGGGAGACTGATAGCAAAAGTGAAAACCCATGGGATTTAAGGAAATCTGGCTAATTAGATCCACAATTGGCTGAATATCAGGAAGCAGACAGTGGTGGTAGAGGGGAATGTTTTACCGACAGGAGGTTTGTGTCCAGTGGGGTCCCACAGGGTTCGCTGGGACACTTGCTGTTTGTGGTTGATATAAATGATTTAGACTGAATGTAGGAGGGTTGATCAGCAAGTTTGCAGATGATACAAAAATTGGTGGGCTGGTAAATAGTGAGGACAATAGCCTTAGATTACAACAGGATAACGATGTGCTGGTCAGGTGGGCTGATCAATGGCAAATGGAATTCAATCTGGATAAATGGAGGTGATACTCTTGGGCAGGACAAACAAGGCAAGGCAATGCAGGATGATGATGGCAAGCTGGAACTCACTGCCTCTAAAGGTGGTAGAGACAGAATCCTTGATGACATCTAAGATATAATTAGATGTATACTTGTAATGCCAAGGTTACGAGCCAAGTGCTAGAAAATGGAATTAGGTTAGGTGGTTCATAGAATCCCTATAGTGCAGATAGAGGCCATTTGGCCCATCGAATCAGCACTAACTCTTCAAGAAGCATCCAGCCCAGACTTCCCACACCTAGCCCTCCACTCCTTACCTGTAACCCCACATTTTCCATGGCTAACCACCTTAGCCTGCACATCCTGAACACTATGGGTAAAATTAACATGGCCAGTCCACCTAACCTGCGCATCTTTGGACTGTCAGAGGAAACTGGAGCACGCGGCAGAAATCCACGCAGACACCGGGAGAACATGCAAATTCTATACAGAGAGTTGCCCAAGGCTGGAATCAAAATTAATTGTTTTTGACTGGGTAAGACTCAATGGGTTGAAGGGCCTTTTACAGAGCTGAAGACCATGATGACTTTGAGAATCCCTACTTTCATCCCAGATCAGACAAAATTATACACACATACTTACCTGTAATATCTTTTGGGCCATGTCTTTCGATAAAAAGTCCTGCAGACCTCACCGATCTCAGGAAACCCACAGGGAAGCCGTGTTCACTTTTTATAACACTAGCTGTGGTTTTCAAGAAAGCAAACACCATTGAAATGTCCCACAGTGTCTTTGACAAGCTATAGGGAGAAGGTGTGGTTAGTGGATGTGGGGGTGGGTAAGTGGTGAAGTGGCAGGCAGGTGGGTGAGTGAGAGGGCAGAGTGACGAGGTGGATGGGTGAGGGAGTAGGAATGATGAGGTGGACCAGGGGATAGGGTGAAGAAGTAGGTGGGGGATTAGGTGATGAGATGAGTGAGGGATTAGGGTAATGAGATGGGTGAGGGCATAAGTTGATGAGGGTGGGTGAGGGAGTAGGGTGATGAGATGGGTGAGGGAGTAGGGTGAAGAGATGGGTGAGGGAGGGGTAGGACGACAACCTGGATGGGTGAGGGGGTAGAATGATGACCTGGGTGGGTAAGGGGGTAACGTGATGAAGTGGGTGAGTGAGTTTGGATTGGCGCCAGTTGGATACTGGGTCAGTAGGAGGTGTGGGGTAATGGGCAGTTGGTGGGTTAGAGGGGAAGCATGGGTCAGGGGTCGTGGCTACAGTAGTTGGCATGGGTCAGTGGGTAGTCAGATTGGTCAGAATCAGGAACTGGGTGGTCTAACATTCCCTGGCTAATGATCTGTCAGTGAGTCGGGAAATTCAGATATCTCTGACAGTCTGGAATTTTATGAAGATTTCTGTTTGCCTGGCACTCACCCACTGGATGTTTCAACCTCCTGGACAATTCCCACAGTGTTAATACCTCAGAAATTCCGAGGGATCGCAATGTACATCTTGGGAAATGGGGAGGGGTGGGGTATATCCAATCTATGACTATCCAGACACTGGAAGATCTGGACCAGTTAACTAATGAGACTGGCAACATTGCTGGTGGAACCTTGCTGAAAGTTGGTGCTAACTGAAACATCCAGGCAGAGCCAAAGTGGAGGTAGCAGATTTATTTGTGTAGCTATCACAGTTGAAGAGCAAAGACAATGCTCAAAGTCAATTTTCTGTTTATCAGAGAAGCACAATTTGGGTGAATCTGGGGAAAGATTGAGAGTCAGGGAACTGCGGAGTGAGGGGCTATGAGGGGCTCAGTCCTGATGGCGTTTATAGCAGCAATGAGGAAGAGAGGGACTGAAAGCCAGCATCATCCCCAGCAGCAAGCCATTGTCTCAGTTTACAGCTTATGGGATCTTATGTTCTGGACTGCTGATCTCCTCACACAATCCCTCACACAGCACCAGGGGCAGTAGCAGACAGAGAGCTGGAATATTAGGTTCTCCTGCTGATTCACTTCTTAGCTTTCTGAATCTGTTGAGCTGCCTGCCTCGTAAATCCATCTGTTCATTTCAATGCAAAGCCTAGCAATGCTGCCCTTCACTGTGCAAGGAATCCAATCGTTGTCAAGCAGAGCACAACATCTACCTGCAGCTCCATCAGTATATTGCATCTTGGAGTCCGGTACTTCAACCGGGTTCATGGTTGGCAGCGGGGGAGGAGAAATCTTCTCCTATGCAAAACAAAAAGCAAATAGAAGAAGAGGTGAGAAAAGGGAGTATTCAACATGGACTATAAATTGCACCATACAGAAAAGACTGACTGTACACAGCAACAAAGGGGTCAAATCAACTGTACCCAGTAGTACACAGGATAGGCCAATTGTACCCAGCAGTACAGGGGACAGACCGACTGCACACGGCAGTACAGGGGACAGACCAACTGTACATAGCAGTACAGGGGATACACTGACTGTACTCAATGGCACAGGGGACAGACCGACTGTACACAGTATCACAGAGAACTGACCAACTGTACACAGCAGCATATGGAAATCACTGATTCATCCACAACAGGACAGGGAACCCACTGACTGCCTTCAATGACAAAAGATAGAAAACAATCACTCAGAACTAGAGATCCAAGTGGCTAATGAGAATGAGGAGTTGAAGGAAATTAGTAAGAAGCTTATACTGGTGAAATTAGTGGGGTTACATGTTGATAAATCTCCAGGATCTGATGGTCTAAATCCCACAGTGCTGAAGGAGATAGCTGCAGAGATAGTTGATGCATTGGTGATTATTTTCTAAATTTCTATAGATTCTGGAATGATTCCTACTGATTACAAGGTGACAAATGACAGTCCACTATTTTAGAAGGGAGCGAGACGAGAAAGAAATTGACCTCCAAGGCTATTAGCCTTACATCAGTAGTAGGGAAACTGCTGGAATCTATTATAAAGGATTGGATAAATAGACACTTGGGTATCAATGATCTGACTGGACACAGTCAGCATGAACTTGCAAATGTAAAATCATTTATGACAAATTTGTTTGAGATTTTCGAAGACTAATGAAATTGATAAATGAGAGGCAATGGATGTAGCTTAGGATACGGTGGCTCAGTGGTTAGCACTGCTGCCCCACAGCGCCAGGGGCCCGGACTCAACCCTCAGGCAACTGTCTGTGTGGAGTTTGCTCATTCTCCCCGTGTCTGCATGGGCTTCCTTTGGGTGGTCCAGTTTCCTCCCACAGTCCAAAGATGTGCAGGCTTAGGTGGATTGACCGTGCTAAATTGCCCATAGTGTTCATGGATGTGTAGATTAGGTAGGTTATAGGAGGATCAATCTGGGTGGGATGGTCTGAGGGTTGGTGAGGACTTGTTGGGCCGAAGGGCCTGCTTCCATACTGTAGGGATTCTAAAAAAAATTTCTAAAAAAGAATTCTAAAGATCCTGTGCAGGAGGCTGGTTAGAAAAATAAAAGCACTTGGGAATGGATGTGATGTACTGGCATGGATTAATGATTGTCTATTTTCTGTCTCTTAGCCAATCAGAATAAATGTGTGTTTCTCACATTGGCAGTCTGTGACTAGTGAGACATCACAAGGGTTAGTTCTTGGGCCCCCAGTTGTTCACAATATATATCAATGATTTGGAACTGGAGACCAAGGGCCCTCTTGTGGTGCATGGTAGTGTCCCTACCCCCAGACTAAGAAAGGGTTCAATTCCCACCTGTGCCAGAGGTATGTAATAACATGTCCTAAAAACTGGAACCGGAGACCAAATGTAATATTTCCAAATTTGCAGACAATACAAAGCTAAGCAGGAATGAGTGCTGTGAGGAAAGATGGCAACTTCAGGAGGATTTGAACAGTTTTAGTAATTGGGCAAGAACACGGCAGATGGAATATAAAGTGGTAAATGTGAGGTTATCCACTTTGACAGAAGAAACGGATGTGCAGAGGTTGGAAAGTACGTCCTTATTGATTAGTCACTGAAGGCTGACATGTAGGTTCAGCAAGAAGATTTGCGTACACAAGTAGTGAAGTCTTGCTTCAATTGTACAGAAGCTTGGTTAGACTGCACTGGGAGTACTGTGCAGTTTTGGTCTCCTTATCCAAGGAAGAATATTATTGTCACAGTGTTTTGAGGAAGGGTCACTGGACTCAAAACATTAACTCTGATTTCTCTTCACAGATGCTGCCGGACCAGCTGAGCTTTTCCAGCAACTTCTGTTTTTGTTTCTGATTTACAGCATCTGCAGTTCTTTCGGTTTTTATTTAGGAAAGGCAACGCAATGACTACACAGATGGACAGTAAACACACAGACTGTTCACAGCAGAAGTGGAAACATTAACTATAAGCAATTGGAGAGACAACCTATTGACTATACAAAACAGGACAGTGAAGCCACTTAATTATATACAACAGTACTGTGGACATACTGACTATATAGAATAGGACAGGGATTCCACTGACTGTATATAACAACTTTGGGAAGATATTGAAAGCACTCAGGTACAGTGCTCACACCAGAGAAGAATCCCTTTCCCTATCACCTGGATAGGTTTAATTTAACTGTGACTTTAAGTCCCAGTCTGGAAATCTGAGGGCTTGTCCTGGAACTTTCAAACTCTGATGTTTAAACATTGTCAGCTTCAAATAACCTGTTCAGGGTCTTATTCAAAAAATTCTGGTCTGGAACTATTATGAACCACAGAATCATAGAATTTTACAGAACAGAAAGAGGCCATTTGACCCATTATGTCGCTCCCAAACAAGCTTCCCAACTAGTTCCAGTTTCCAGCCTTAATTCATTGCTTTCAAATATATATCCAGCTCTCTCTCAATACCTCTTATGGAATCTGTCCCTCAAAGTTGTACAATTGAGCCTATATTGACTCTCTATGTTTGTTCTACCAAAATGCATTACTTCACATTTCTCTGCATTGAAATTCATCTACCAGATGTCTGCCCATTTGGTCAACTTATCAACGTTCTTCTGCAGTTGCTCAGCATTATCTTCACAATTCACTATTCTCCCTAGCTTAGTATCATCTGCAAATTTAGACATTTAGCCCTCAACACCCATCTCCAAATTGTTTACATAAATCAGCTAAACAAAACTCCTTGCTCTAAGGTAACTTAATTTTACTATTGTCTCCCTTTCTCAAGAGTCCT
This sequence comes from Rhincodon typus, assembly GCF_021869965.1. NCBI lineage: Eukaryota > Metazoa > Chordata > Chondrichthyes > Orectolobiformes > Rhincodontidae > Rhincodon > Rhincodon typus. Next base: position 1,072,333 of record NC_063349.1, read on the forward strand.
GTTTTACTCATCCAAGGACTTTTGCAGACCTGCCCCAAACTGAAACTAAAATTATAAAAAAACCCTTTATTTTCAAATTCTGGGTATTTCCTCTAATATTAAAAAAGGACCAAATCCAGAAATTTCTCCCAGAAACCCTGATGCCCAATTAGTTACCTTGCTAGAATGTAATGTACACAAAAACTTATTCATTCTGAGAACTACCTCTCAAACAAGTTGCTTTAAAATAAATCACAATGGCTACAGAAATACCTACAAGTTAATCATTAAAGCCTTCATACACACAGAAAAACCTACATGGCATAAATACAAAATTTCAAAATCCAAATGTTAAAAAATTGATGTATTTTTATATATATCTATAGAAAGGAAGACTGTCTCAATGTTAGAAGCTCAGTGGATTAACCCACTCAACCCACACTCCTCCCTATACACCACCAAGCTCCCAATGTAGGATGATACCTGGGCTTGTGCTGGAGGAGTTGCTGATCTTTTCCTGGCTTCACGCCCTGCCAGTCGATAATGAGGCTTACAGTAGAACTTTCCTGCAAAATAACAGGTTTGGTTAAACAGCAGCAAGAATTCACCAGAGAGTGACCATGAACACTTACATGGCATCCAGTGACAGTCAAGTGGAGGAACCAGGAAATGCTCACTACACTGTAATGAACAAACATTCTCAACAGAGTAACCACAAAACCATCAAGTGAGAAGCATCACAAATGGTAGATTAACTAGGGAGGTTACCAGGTAAGACATTGATTGGGAAACATTTGTTGCACAGGAACAGGAAACACCAACTACATAAAGGGAGGAGTAATGAGGCGGGTTTAGGATGGGGGAGGGTTTGATGGGGTGAGTTTAGGATGGGGTGGTGTGATGAGGTGAGTTTAGCATAGGAGTGTGATGGGGTGGATTTAGAATGGGGGTGTTTGATGGGGTGGGTTTAGGATGGGGATTTGATAGGATGGGTTTAGGACAGGGATATGATGGGGTGGGTTTAGAATGGGGTGGTTTGATGGGGTGGGTTTAGAATGGGGGCTTGATGAGGTGGGTTTAGAATGGAAGGGTTAAACGGGGTGGGTTTAGGATGGGCGGGTTTTGATAGGGTGAATTTAGGATGGGAGTTTTGATGGGCAGGTTTTAGGAAGTGGCTTTAATGGGTGTGTTTAAGATGGGGGAATGATGGGGTTACGTTTGATACAGATGGAGTGAATTTGGGATGGTAATTTGGTTGTGGGGTACTGTTTGGATGGAAGGGTTTTGGTGGATGGAAGGGTTTTGGTGCATGGTGTGTACTTGGGTATGAGCTTACCATTCTCTGGATTATAGGCGTAGCTTGCAAGTCGGAGTGTTACACCACAGTACGCACATTTGAAGCAGCCACGGTGAAAGAACTTCCCTTCAGCACTCAGACGCTCCATCACATAAACTCGCTTGCCACAAAAATAGCAAACATCACTGCCTCCAAACTGTGAGGGGAACTCCTTCTTCTTCATTGATTGCTAAAAGGAAAGATTTTGTTACTAGAGTCATGCTCAGGAGGACCTCAAAGTCCTTTTCAATGACTGTCTCTGTACACCCTTGCTATTTAGATCGACCCCCTACTTTAGGCCTCCAGCCCTCCAACCATTGGAAGCACCTGTCACAAATTCTCACATTCGCCTCCTGTTTTCTAAATAAGCTTGATGGAGTTGATAGTTGACTCACCTCTGGGTGTGGGTTCAAGTCCCAATCCAGAGATTTGTGCCCAAAATCCAGGCTGAGGGGGTGCTGCACTGTCAGAGGTGCTGTCTTTCTCTTGAGACATGAACTGGACACCTGCCTGCCGTCTCAGAGGGTCACAAAAGACACATTCCAAAAATACAGGCATTCTGCCCATTGTCCTGCCTAATATTTATCCCTTAACCAATATCACAAAAACAATCATCATGACATTGCTGTTTATGAGAACTTGCTGTGTGTAAATTGGTTCCTGTTCCCTACATCACAATGATGACAACACTTTCAAAACGGCCTCATTGGGTATGAAGCACTTTGTGAAATTTTAAATGGTGCTGTTTAAATACAAGTCTCTCCTGGATAACACTACAAATTTGAAGACTCTCGTACTCTAGCCTTGTTAGGAAGCAGTAGCTACAGACCTGGGGCTGTTTGCAAAGGACAATTCCATTCTTAACAGCTTCCTGGCAACTGTTATAGCATATATGGGAGATTTGAGGGAACAGTTAAACCAATCATGACATTGATTTGCAACATTTGTGAAGAATTTAAATTAATTGCAAGGATAGAATTACAGATACCTCTACTTAACCTAACCTTGCCCCCTGTCCAATCCCCACATTAGACTCCATGCCCACTCCTTGACTACAATAACATTCAGAAGCAAAATCAAACGTTAATCTTGTGAATTCACAATGTGTAGCAATCATATTAGTGATCACAACTTGTGACTGTATTGACTGGTGTTTCTCTGAGTCAGTTCCAGTGCATGTACAGTATCCACCAGGTAAAACAGAACAATTATCTACACTATGAAACTGTACATTGTTGTGTCATATGGTGAGGGAGGAGAACTGGACAGGCTAGTTATGCAGAGTGTGGATGAGTTCCCTGGTTCAATGACTTCCATCCCAGGTTGCTAAAGAAAGTCCCAGTGGCAACAGTGGAAATGCTTCCTCTGAACTTGCCTAGCTACCAGGAAGGTGCTATTGAATTGGAGAATACAAAAAAAGGCACCAGGAGATTTTAATTAATGAAGGAGAGACAAAGCAAATTTGTAAAAGGCAGATAATGCTCGACTAATCTAATACTATTTTTAATGACATAACAGAGAAGCTTGATGAAGGGAACACTGATGATGAAACTGAGATGGATTTTAGGCAATGTTCAACATTACTACATAAAAGGGAATAAGACTGTCAGTGACAGCTTAGCTAAAAAATTGTTTGAAGGTCAGAAAACAACAAATAACAAGGAATGGTTATTTTTCAGGTTGAAGCACAGTATGCAGGAATTAAGCTGGGTGGTTCATTCCCAGAGTTAGCTCCTGTACTGCCCATGTGTATGTCCTAGCGCCAGCTCCTGAATGGTCCATGTGTGTGTCTTAGTACAGGAGCTGGCACTGTGTGTGTGTGTCCTGGTGCGTGTCTTAGTGCCAGCGCCTGGACTATCCATGTGCATGTCTTAGTGCCAGCGCCTGTATGGTCCGTGTGCATGTCTTAATGCCAGCGCCTGTATGGTCCGTGTGTGTGTCTTAGTGCCAGCACCTGTTTGTTACTGTGTGGACATCTTAGAGACAGCTCTTGTCCAGTGCGTGTGTAAGTTTTAATGCCAATTCCTGTACCGTCAATCTCAGTGTCAGCTCCTGTATGACCCATGTGTATCTCAGTGTCAACTCCTTTACAGCCGTTGTATATCTCAGTGTCATGTTCAAAAAATGTAAGGCTCACAGCAGGACATGATGATGGATACTTAAATGTAGAAGTTATGCCCTTTGTACTTGACAGGAAGTCTCTCAGAAAAGGGGAGTAGAAAGCAGAAGTATTTTGAAAACTGAGGAAGTGTTAGTCAATATCAGTAGGATAAATTGTGAGGCTTTATAACAGGCTGGATTAACTGAAGAGGGAGTCAAATAAACAGCACAATAGTGAGTGTGATACATGACTCCCACAATACAATAGTGAATGTGACACACAACACCGACAACACAACAGTGAGTGTGGTACACAACTCTCACAAACAGTAATGTGTAATACACCATGCCCACAGACACAGCGATGTGTAACACACCATTCCCACAGGCACACAGTAATGTGTAAAACACGAGTCCCACAGGCACACAGTAATTTGTTGATTTGTTTGCCGAGCTGGTAGGTTGGTTTGTATACTTAGTAACATTATCAGTGCACCACCGATGAAGCATTGTTGGTCTGTCCCGCTTCTTATTTATGTCGTCCGGTGTGATGTGGTGGGTGGCCTCATTTCCAGTTCTGCTTCATGGTGGTTGGAATATGGGGTCTATTTCCATATGTTTGTTGATGGAGTTCCAGGTTGAATGCCAGGCCTCTAGGAATTCTCGTGCATGTTTTTGGTTGGCTTGTCCTAGGATGGTTACGTTGTCCCAGTCGAATTGGTGGCTTTCTTTGTCCGAGTGTATGGAAACGAGTGATAGTCGGTTGTGTCTCTTGGTTGTTGTTCATGTACCCTGATGGCTAGTTTTCTCCCATAAAAACCCACAGCTACACCACAACAACTACTTACAAGAACAAAGGAGCCCATACCCACAACTAACAGACAAACGTTATATATAAAATCCCATGTAAGGACTGCCACAAATACTACATTGGACAGACCGAGAGACACACAGTAATGTGTCATACACTACTCCAACAGCCACACAGTAATGTGAAATACAACGGTCCTACAGATACACAGTAATATGTCATACATCACTCCCACAAACTCAGTAATGTGTAATACATCACTCCCACACACACAATTGGACCCACAGAGAGTAATGTGTGATACATCGGTACTATAGATGCACAGTAATGTGGAACACACAACTCACACAGACACACAGTGATGTGCAGTACACCAGTCCCACAAACATAGCAATGTGTAACACAACACTCCGACAAATATAGTAATGTGTAATACACTAGTCCATCAGACACAGTAAGGTGTACTACACCACTTCCACAGACACACTATAATGGGTAATAAACCACTCCCACAAAAACTCAGCAATGTGTAATACACCAGTCCCACAGACACAATCACGTAATATAGCAGCCGCATAGACACAGTAATGTGTAATACACAACTCCTACAATGACGGAGATAGTAAGAACTGCCAATGCTGGAGTCAGAGATAACACAGTGTGGAGCTGGAGTAACGCAGGCAGCATCAGAGGAGTAGGAAAGCTGACGTTTTGGGTTGGGACCCTTCTTCAGAAATGTTTTGAATAAGGGCCCCGACCCCCCAACTCAAAATGTCAGCTTTCTTGCTCCTCTGATGCTGCCTGGCCTGCTGTGTTCCTCCAGCTTCACACTATGCCATCTCCTACAATGACAGTCGTGTGTAGAATACCATTCCTATGCACACACAGTAATGTGTAGTACACCACCCCCACAGACACAGTATTGTGTAATACACCACTCCCACAAACACATAACAATGTGTATCAAACCAGTCACACAAACACAGTAATTTGTAGTACACCAGTCCCATAGAAACTCTAATGTGTAAAGCACCAGTCCCACAGACATACAGTAATGTGTAACACACCAGTCCCACAGACACAGTAATGTTATACGTCAGTCCCACAGACACCGTAATGTGTAGTACACCTGTCCCAAAGTCAAACAGCATGTGTAATACACCAGTCCCACAGACACACAGTCATGTCTAACACACTAGTCCCGTAAACACAGTAACGTGTAACACACCAGTCCCACACACACAGTAATGTGCTATACACCAGTCCCACAGACAAACAGGAATATGTAATACAGCAGTCTCACAGACACAATAACGTGAAACACACCATTTCCCCAAACACACTAATGTGTAATACATGATTCCCACAGACACAGTAATGAGTAATTCACCAATCCTACAGTCATACTAATGTGTAACACACCACACCCGCAGTGACAGTAATGTGTCGTACACCAAACCCACAGAGTAATGTGTAATACACCAGTTCTACTGACACAGTAATGTGTACTACGCCACCCCCATAGACACAGTGATGCGCAACACACCATTCCCACAAATACATAGATGTACAACACACTACTCCCACAACTACACTGTAATGTGTAACACACCAGATATAGTACTGCGTAATACACCACTCCCACACACACAGTAATGTGTAATATACCACTTCCACAGATACACAGTAATATGTAACACACCAGTGCCACAGGCACATAGTAATGTGTAATACACCACTTCGATAGACACAGTAATGTGTAATACACCACTTCGATAGACACAGTAATGTGTAATACAGCACTTCCACAAACACACAGTAATATGTAATACACCAGACACACAGTAATGTGTAATACACCAGTCCCATAGACACACTAATGTGCAATACACTACTCCCATAAACACACAACAATATGTGATACACCATTCCTACAGACACACAACGTGTAATACAATAGTCCCACAAACACAGTAATGTGCAATACACTAGTTCTACAAACATAATAGTGACTGTAATACATGAATCATGCTGCACAAACAGCACGACCAATAACAAATGCCATGAGGCATTCAGAAATCGTGCGCATAAGTGAGTTGAAAAAAGCACCAAGCTTTTTGCAGCTATTTCATGCTTTGATCAAGCCAGTGCCTGACTGAAAGTGTCGTGATCACATACCAGTGGAGGCCTGGTGAACATTTGATGGTTTAACATAAGCCTGAAGGTGAGAGTTTCATACACATGGGACAAAATGCACAACACCTCATCACAGAGACTAGAACACTGTTGACATTCAGGGCAGAATCAGATCTTACATAACAAAGAGCAAGAAATTATTACACAGAGGGACATGCATAGGCATGTCAGGATACAAGGGGCAGGAATAGATTATGAATATAATGTTGGGAGCAATGAAAGATTCAGGTACATTATCATGATGTGATGCTATAGCTAACATATCAGTAGAACTTAACAAGACATTGCTTCCTCATATATTGCAAAAGGTTTGTGCAAGGGTCCAGGTTCATTACTGCATTGGCTTCAGAGGATTTCCACAGGGGCCCCATCAAACATTCCCAGGACAAGGACCACTCGGGGCTAGATACAGAGTAAATCACCCTCTACTCTTTTACACTGAAAGTAAAGTTTCCTCCACTCTTCTAAACTGAAAATAAAGTTCCCTCTACTCTTAGCTCCCTCTACTCTTTTAAACTGTGACTAAAGCTCCCTTGACACTGTCCTCATCAAACAATCCCAGAACAGGTACAGCACGGAGTAATATACACAATAAAAGCTCGTCTTAAAGCTGAATGGAGTCCATGTCCATTTTGCATCACTCTGTTTGTACAAAACACAAAGATTAGTTGTGACAGAACTGATCAGAATGGAGTTATTGGTGTTAATATTCCACCTTCTGAGACTTGACTCAGTCCTGATTGACGCCTGAATCTAGCGTAAACCAAGCCTGGTGGATAGAAGACAAGTAGTCTGAGGGGGAACAATGACTGTGTTAAGAAGAGACATAAACTGTAGTCAGAAATCACCAACATCAGCCAGAGTTACACACATGAAGCTTGCAACACCATACTGTGATGTCACCTGCGTGCAGCGAGATGACCCAGGAAGAGGCCAAGGAAGCATTATTACTGTCTTGGGACAAGCTCGCAATGGCAGCACATCTCTTCGCTTTATTCGGAAATACAGGGAGAGAAAACAAACGTTACGGTAGTGCAATAGAAATTACAAAATCCAGTCAACTGCAGACAATCACAGCTCTTCGGTACAATTATCTGTCATTTCCTCCGTTCCTGCACAGAGACACCAAAGTGCAGGAAAGGAGACTGTGTGACGTCACTCCTCAGAAAGCAAAATACTCTATTTTTTCAACCAGAATCCCTTGACACTGTCACCATCAACACACCCCCAGGTCAGGGACAGTATGGGGTTAGATAAAGAGTAAAGCTCCCTCTGCACTATCACCATCAAACACTCAAAAGACAGGTACAATGCAACTGTGTCAAACTGAGAAAATATTGTCATTCAGCAACTCTGTCCGAAACCTAATGAAATCGCAGATTATGATATGAAAGACATTGAAAACCCAGCTTTTGAAAGGAAGGTTAATTTGTAGCAATCAAAAATCCAATGACTAAATTTGCAAATGACACCAAATTGGGGGTTGTACTCAACACTGCAACAAGGTTATTTGCAGAATGTTAACAATTTCCAAAAGAAATTCAATACAGGTAAATGTCAGGTGATATAGTATGGTGGACAGAAATGGGAGGTCATGTGATATTTGGGCTGTGCACCTGGTTGTGTTGAAGGAAGAAAGTGACCTCTAAATACAAATATGCCAAACACCAAAAGTCGTGCCACAGACCAACAAGATCATAAGGAAAGGCATAAAGCAAGCAGTAGGTTTTCATTCTACAGGGAGAGAGTGGAAGAATAGGCAAGTTCTACTAAAGCTGTACTGCACACTGGTCAGATCACTCAGAGTACTGTGACAGTTCTGGCTTTTTTTTAAATAAAAATGGCTATTAAGGGACTGGAGAGGGTGCAGAGAAGATTGACAAGGATTATCCAGAAATATTTGAAAAATATTGACAATCTGGTCTCCCCTGTTTTGAAAACAGAAGGCTCAGGTTAAGCAGTTAATACACATCTTTAAAATGATAAAAGGTTTTGGAACAGTACAGCTAGAGGCCATTAGTATAAGATTGCCACGAAGAAACCCATTAGGCAATTCTGAAAGAATGTCTTTTCCCAAAGAATGTCTTTTCCCAAAGAATGTGGAAGTCATTCCCAAAGGGAGTGATTGAAGTGAATTGCCCAGATGTGTTTTAACAAAACTGGACAAGTGTATTAGAGTGAAGGGAATACAGGATTATAATGGTCGAATTAGATAAGAATGAAGAGAAAAGTAGGAGAAGGCTCATGTGAAGCCTAAGTCTCAGCATGAACTGATTGGGCCGAAGATCTTGTTTCTGTTATGTATATCCAGTGCAATCCTCGAAAGGGTAGACACATCACTGAAATTCACTTCCAGGTCAGATGTAATCTATTGTCTGTTTACCTGCTTTCCTGTCCATGCATGGTTTCGTATTTGGGTAAAATCCTTGCACTGTCATTATGTACATCATAATGCCAGTTAGCTTTACACCAAAATGCACGGAAATATACTGTCAATCCAGAGAGGACCCTGTGGACTGAGGGTGAGCAATAGCACTGCTGCACTATTAAACTCAGAGCAGTATGTATGGGCTTTGCAGTAGAAAGTCATAAACAGATATTTACCTGCTTCCACTGAGGCCCAGCATTAAGTTGTGTGATCTCCCCTGGTCTACTGTGAGGTTGTTGGTCAGGATCCTCGTCCTCAAAGAGGTTTGGTCGCTGTCAGCACAGAAGGATGGTGTTTAGCCGGGGAGTGGGGTGGTGAGTGTGAACAGAGGGAGGAGAGCAGAAGGGAGAGCAACACGCGATGATAAAAAGCAGGGATCCATGACAAGCAGAATAAGACAGACAGAAGGGGAAAAGGGGAAAGTTAAAACATGTTTACATATGTCACAGGGATAGTAGGAACTGCCGATGCTAGAGAATTCGAGATAACAAGGTGTAGAGCTGGATGAACACAGCAGGCGAAGCAGCATCAGAGGAGCAGGAAAGCTGACGTTTCGGGTCTGGACCCTTCTTCTGAAATGG